>NC_051086.1:77599689-77914689 GCF_004664715.2 Peromyscus leucopus
GCATGCACAAAGCCCTGGGTTCGATCCACAGCACTGTAAAAAGTATTGATCTGCCGTGAATCAGAAGTGAAGACTCCACTGTCTGCTACCCGAGGAAACTAAAGACATACGACACAGGTCACCTTTCAGGCGAGGATGCTGCCCAGGCAAGCGGGGTGGGGGGTGGGGGGTGGGGGGGATGGCGTGGGGGTGGGGAGGCTAGCTTACCCTGGTGCTGTGCTGAGTGGCAGGATGCATGGGTCCAGCCCTACTCCTAGCCATACCGTTGCACAGGGGTGTTCAAAAGCCTCTGTTTTGCCCTTGGGGGTGGGTAGAGTTGTGGGGTGGAGTCTGGCTCCAGATGAGCTTATGAAACATGATGGCTCTACAAGTCTGCACCTCAAACTCCAAGCAAAGCCATCTGTGATATGGTGGGAGTGCACCTTCTACCCTTCTGCTCCAGAGACCCCAGGGCTTCTGTCCATCACAGGTGTGCCAGCCAGCTGGCAGGATGGAAGGGTGCTGTACCACCAGCCTCTGCCAGGAGGAGAGGACATCAGGGGACCGTTTCCTGGTCTTACAGAGGCCACGTTATTGTCCTATAGGAATCCAGAAGGACCTGCAACCTCAAGGAGAGACAGTCCCAACATCCTGGGCTGCCTGCCTCTGACTGGCATCGGGGTAGACAGTGTACAGTCGTCCCAACTGTCGTCTCTGGAACGCAGCAGGTACATACTCTGCTTGGCTGTCACCTGGGAACTTGACAAATGCAGCCACCACAATCCAGGAGCTTTCTGGTGGACATGCATGTAGTTTCTCAAATCCAGCCAGCGACAGTGAGTCTTCTGGAGATGCCACATGGCAACTACCTTGTGGTGTAACTTCCAGAGGTAGGGTAGGGCTCTTTGCCTCCCACAGGCTCTGAGAGTCCCCCTCTTCCCCCCCCCCCCACACACACAAAGGAGATTCCTGAGTGTGGCAGGGATCCCGGAGGATGACAGTGATGGGCTGTTCACCTTGTTGCCATAACAACTGGGTTAGCTACTTTTCTTAGTCCTGTCACAGGACACCCAGGAGGAACAGCTTAAGGGAGGGAAGGTTTATGATGGCTCAGGGTTTCAGGGGGATTGCAGTCCATCATGGCCAGAAAGGCACGGCAGAGCAGCTGTTTACATTCTGTTGGATGAGAAAGCAGAGCAGGATGGGGATGAACAGTGGGTAAAACCTTCAGGTAAAAGCCGGGCAGTGGTGGCACACACCTTTAATTCCAGCACACAGGAGGCAGAGGCAGGTGGATCTCTGAGTTCAAGGCCAGCCTGTTCTACAGAATGAGTTCCAGGACAGCCAGGGCTGCTATACAGAGAAACCCTGTCCTGGAAAAACAGAAACAAATAAACAAAAATTTCCTCCAGGTAAAACCTGCAGGCTCTCTCCTACAAGTGAGGCCCCACTTCCTAAACTGGAGCTGCTGGAGCCAGCAGGGAGGAGGTAGGACGGTCACCTGACCTGGGTCTTCAGGTCTTACTGGTTGGCTACTGTGTAGATAAATAAAAGGGCCACATGCGAGAACTGGAGGCCTTCACACACTGTCTCCTGACATTTTTAAGCTTGGCGCTTGGTTCCTAGGCCTGGGGGTAATGGGTAGGGCCCCAGATTCTGATCCCAGTGTGGGGAAAAAGAAAGCCTGTCAGCTCTTTCTAGGGTGGCAGGGAAACATGAGGTGTGTTGAGGTCCTGAGAAGCATGGCAGCCTCTGGACAAGGAAGAGCAAGTCCTTGATGGAAGTTTCTAGAAGAGAGTGCATTTTGGAGAGAGTCTGGGAGGAAAGAGAAGAGAGCCGTTGTCAGGGGCACAGTGGAGGCCGGGGGCATGGGGCAGACCCGGACGTCCCCTCCATCATTTAACTTTCATTTTGCGACTGGTGGCATCACTCACTCGAATGCAGATCATAAAAATTACAATTGATGTTTCAATTAGTTATAATTTACGGAGTGATTACATTTAATTTCTCTTTTATTGTATTTTAATGGCTTCAAATTTCTTGTTGATGAGATTCAGCCCCATGATCTGAAGTCACAGGCCACAGGGTTGGGAGGGGGCTCAGGTTCTCACCCGGGCAGGTGGGCATGGCACAGCTCTGGGGCCCCTTGCTACTGCTGGGGTCTCCCCCTCCAGCCCTGAAGCCCCACAGACTTGGCTGCCTGGGATGGGGTGTTTGGCATGGAAGTAGAAACCTCAGGGTACCAGGGCAGCGGGAGGGGCTCGGGGCTCGGGGCTCCACTGCCCCCATCTGTCTCGATGGTCTTGCTAATGGGGAAGAAGATTTGTGTCATCACAAGAATCTGGGAGAACGAGGCAGAGCGGAGGGGGTGGGTGAGGGGCTAAAAGCAGACTCAGGATCAAGATGAACTCAGGCAGAGGCTCAGCCCTAAAACCCACATGCAGAAAGAGGCTGCCCAGGAGAGCGAAAATTGTACCTAAGGGCTAGGGAGATGGCTCCGAGTTAAGAGAACTGGCTGCTCTTCCAGAGGCCCTGGGTTCGAGTCCCAGCACTCAAAACTGTGTAACTGTGCCGGGCGTGGTGGCGCACGCCTTTAATCCCAGCACTCGGGAGGCAGAGCCAGGCGGATCTCTGTGAGTTCGAGGCCAGCCTGGGCTACCAAGTGAGTTCCAGAAAAGGCGCAAAGCTACACAAAGAAACCCTGTCTCGAAAAAACCACCACCAAAAAAAAAAAAACAAAAAACAAAAAACAAAAAACTGTGTAACTGCAAAGGATCGGAAGCCCCCTTCTGGCCTTCAACGACACCCACCAGGCATGCACATGGTACATATATGTACATGAAGGCAAAACATCCATGCACATAAAATAAAAAACATCAACAAACCAAACCCCAAACCATCCAAACCCAAAACCGTGCCTTCTTCAAGTGGCCTAGCACAGCTGGGTGCCTCAGTTACCTGCTGCTTAATAAATACCAGCGGGAGGCAGAGAGCTGTTCTGGACGGGATCTCTTCCACAGCCTTTCTTTTTGAAGCGCTGGTTATTTGGAGAAAGTTCCTAGCCAGGTCCACCTCTCTCCAGCCTGAAGCTGGGAAATGGCTGGAGGTGGTAGGAGGGGCGCTCAGCTGCGGGCTGCTGAGGAAGGGCCCACGCTGTGCAGTATACAATAGGGGTCTTGCAGCCCTGCTCCACACTTGGACCCCAGCCCTGCTGCGTAACCACCCAGGCTACAGAGGATGAGTGACTGGGTAATTGGAGGCAGCCCTCAGGGCGGCTGGCCCTGCTGCCTCTAGGTAGCCCTTACCAGGCTGTGGGCTTTGAAGGGCGCTTCAAAGTGTCTCCAAGAAGGCTCCTACAGCCCCTGAAAAGCAAGCTGGACTCTGACAGCTCTATGAACTGGGGTGGGGGGTGGGGCTTCCCCAGGTGGCAGGCAAGAGTCAGCACATCAAAGCCCCACGATCCAGACCTGCTGCGGGCAGAAGGGGCTGATGGACATCTGCTATCAAAGGTCCCAGGGTGGGCTGCTTCTGGGCCACTGGAGCAGGCACTTGGGGTGCCGTGTTCTCTGTCCACTGCAGGTGCTTTGGGCTGATGCAGACAGAGGAAGAGTCTGACCTTGCCCTCTGGCCCCTCTACACAGTCAAGTCGGTGGACAGGAGGCAGTTTGCTTGCCAGTGTGGTCTCAGCCTGAAAACCACACTAGAGACGGGAAGATGTCTCAGAGAAGGGAAGATTCAGGAGACAGAAGAAAAGCCTGGAAGGTGACTGCACTTTCTAACATCAGACAATTAAATTAGACAATGAGAGTGGAGACCCAGCCAGAGGGTTCCTGGTCTTCCTGACCCTGTCATAGTCTTAGGGAAAAAATAAAAAAGGCAGCCTGCTCTTGTGTGAGTCCCCCATGGTCCAGGATCATCAGCTTCCTGACAGGTCCCCGGTCCCCAGAGTGACCACAAAACACTCCAGGTTTTACTAATTAATCAATTGTGAAAAGGGGAGAGATAAATCCCACTGGGGGCTTTATCTATTTATTTTTGAGAAAGAGGGTTTTTGTTGTCAAGGCTTTCCTGGAAGGTATTCTAGCCTAGGCTGGCCTTGAACTACCAATAATCCTTCTGCTTCAGCCTTGAAAAAAATACTAAAATTATAGGCTTGAGACGCCAGGCTTGCAGGATTCCTTTACTTATTTGGAAGTTATCCGAATGGGGTGGGTCTGAGGCTGCTCTAAGCAGCTTTTCAAAAAATGGCAGCTTTAGCTGGGGGGGGTGGTACACGCCTTTAACCCCAGCACTTGGGAGGCAGAGGCAGGTGGATCTCTGTGAGTTCGAGGCCGGGCTGGACTAGTGTGAGTTCCAGGACAGCCAGGGCTGTTCCACAGAGAAACCCTGTCTCAACACGCCCCACCCCCCATCTCAGCATTAGGCAACAGCAGGAAGGAAGTGGCTGAGTTGGGGCCATAAGCTTGATGGAAGTGCCACTGTGGAGAGCAACCTGGAGTCCCCCCCAGCTGTCTTCCAGCCCCAGCCCTACCCACCTTTTGAGTCTCTGACAAGGTGGGCACATGCTGGCCTCATGAGCTTCCTAGGGCTTCCAGGAAATGACCACAACAAGTTAGCCGCAAACATCAGAAGTGGATTGTGTCTCTGTCCTTGGGGTCTGAGGTCCAAAATTCAGCTGCCAGCAAGTCTAGGTCTCTCCCCCCCCCCCCGAGGCTGGGGTGGGGGCGGCGAGCAGGGGCAGACCTTTCCTTGCTTTTCTGGGTGGCCCTGGCTTGTGGTTGTGTTGCTCAGGTCCCTGCCTCCATGGAAACATGGCCACCTTCCTTCCCGTTGCCCTGGTACCTGCCTTACAAGGACTGCAGTTGGATCTACTGCCACACTAACTCGTGATGAGCTTGCCTTGACCCATATCCAAAATATACATGCAAACTCTGCTTTCAAATGGGAGTCCATTCTGAGCACCCCAGTAAACATGACTTTGGGGGGGCACTGTTTACCTGTTCCCTTCTGCATCTTCCTAGTAATGTATCCTCTCTCCTTTGGGAAACTGTCCACATGATGCGGATGGGCAGGTCAATGTAGTGCTCTTTCCTGGCCGCCTGGCCGCAGGGTGAGACTCCTAACCTCTCTGGGCAATTGCATCTCTATCCCAGGTTGTAGGTGTGGGTCTGAGGGGAATGGGATCTGAGATGGCCCAATCAGACTCATCCCAGGGTGTTTGGATATTCCCCAGGACATGAGAAAGAGAGAGAGAGAGAGAGAGAGAGAGAGAGAGAGAGAGAGAGAGAGAGAGAGAGAGAGAGAGAGAGTCAAGTGAGCAAGAGAGTCTTGAAGAAACTTACCATAGGGTCTCACCATAGGATCTGTGGCCATCTCTCCCCTTACCTCAAGAAAGAAAGAAGCTGGAGCTGGGTATGGTGGTGTCCGCCTTTAATCCCAGCACGGAGGCAGGCAGATCTCTACGAGTTCGAGGCCAGCCTGGTCTACGTAGTAGCCACTTCCAGGATAGCCAGAGCTACATAGTGAGAGGCCCTGTCTTGAACAAAAACAACAACAACAACAACAACAACAACAACAACAACAACAACAACAAAACAAGCCAGCAGCTGGGTTGCAGGAAGAGGCAGAGTCTGTAGTGGTAGTGGGGAGATAAGCAGAAAAACGGAGGGGATGGGAAACCCAGGCCCATCAGGAGCCAGCACCTTTTATTACCCAGCTGAAGAGCCATGAAGGGAAATCCAAGGTGTGGTTCTGTTTCTTGCCACAGAGGCTAGGTATATCTAACCACCTAGGGAAGGGATAAGCGGCCATCAGTGTGTGAGGAGGGGTGGGGTGACCGGCTACCGGGAATACTATTAGAAGGGATTTCCACTCTGGAGAGATACTGTACTAGATTAACGACTTCAATAAACACACATTAGGCACCTCCTGTGTGCTGGGTCCCAGGGATGGAGGGCTGTGGAGATAAAAGACAATATCGAGGTAAAGTAGGTCAGTCGGAGACGAGGAGGCTGAAGAGGTGGACTCTGCTCTGGAGACGTTGGGTGGGAGGGTGGAATGGAGCCCAGTGCAGTGTGGGATGCAGCTCCCCACGTTTACTCAGCAGGTGCTTGGAAGCATTTGTTGAATAAATGAATTTAGATTATTTTATGGTTCACTTGCTTATGTCTGCCAGTGACTCACGCTGTGTGCATCCTTCCCTTTGCAAAACCTTCCCCTGCCCGCGCGCACACACACACACACACACACACACACACACACACACACACACACACACACTGTCGATGGCCCAGTACACAGCCTGGCACCTGCAGTGCTGAGTCAGCAGCTGTGGCACACATGCCAGCATGGCTGTCAGATGGATGACTGGCAGCTGGCGGGAAACAGCCTTGCTCACTTTACTGTCTGCCCCTCCCTGCGGCGGTGGCGGGAGCGCTGTGTGGCCTCCGGTACACGGGCTTATATTCAGCTCCTAATGACTCACTTTGTGGATTATCCACGGCCTGTTTCATTTATGACGTCTCTCTTTTCACCGGCAAGCGTCTGGGACACATTTAGCAAAGACCAGACACACACGTGGCCGTTTTTAACAGGAGTTTGTGACTCTCACAGTGCCTGGGGTGCCTAGGGGGCTTTTCAGAAGGAGAGGGATGGAAACTTCAAAGGGAAGCATGAGATGGGGGTGGGGGTGCTTCGGTGTCTAGAAACTCCTGGGGCATGAGAGGGGTCGGCTTTTACCCCAACAGTCCCTATTCTTGGAAAGGGAAGTCATTGCTGCAGGTCCCACATGCAGCCACTAGGTGTCAGTGTTTCTTAACAGATGGAGCTAGGAACGGACTCAGGCGAGGGCCATTCTAGCTGGTGTGAGTGGCTGCTACTTGGTGCCTATTTTACAGGTGGAAACTGAAACCTAGGTAAGGGTTCCCCTGAGAATTATGCAGTGAGTCATCTGAAAGCACCTGGAATTCAAAATCACATTTCCTTGATTTAGTCCAACTGCTGACAAGTGTGTGTGTGTGTGTGTGTTGGTGTCAGCAGGGAGAGGGCATGCTGGGGGATCAGGCATGGAAGAGAGGCGAGGTGGGGCCTGATGAGAGGAGGTGAGAGAGAAGACCTGAGGGGCAGTAGCTGGGAAGACTGTCCTTGGTTTCTTGGCTTCCTCATCTCTGTTTTGGGTTGGTTTTGAGATGGATAGATGAAAGATAGATAGATAGATAGATAGATAGATAGATAGATAGATGATAGATAGATGATAGATAGATGGATAGATGATAGATAGATGATAGATGATAGATAGATAGATGATAGATGAAAGATAGATGACAGATAGATGGTAGATAGATCGATGGACGATAGACAGATAGATAGATAGATGGATTATAGATAGATAGATAGATAGATAGATAGATAGATAGATAGATAGATGGAGGGGGAGGGAGGGAAAGAGGGTGTGAGGGGGAGAGAGAGGGGAAGGAATTGAAGGGAAAGAAAGAAAATGTCTGCTGTGGAGGAAGGGGAGGAGAAAGCTGGGGAGTCCACCTCCCACTGAGCTGAAGTGTGAGCCACATCGATCCCCGGAACTCACTTCCATGCTCTCCTGCGCCTGAGCTTCACTCCTGCTAGAATCTCTAGGTGCCCCAGAGACTCCTAGAAAATGTGCCAAGTGGAGATTGTAGATGTGGAGTTCTCAGAGGGACGTCAGGGTGTGGAGGACAGACGGGGCTCCCCAGTACATTCACCAGAGGATGAAGAACAGGACCCCCTCCCCCGCTTTCCTCCTGACTCTGGGGGTGAGGGAGAGATCACTTCTTCAAATGTGAGTCAGGGATTGGCTCTTGAGCCCCTAAGGGAAGTCCTAGAGATGTCTCCACTCAGGGTGGTGACAGCTCCTCTCCTCCATTGGAGTGTGGCGGTGGCGGATCAGAAGCTTAGGGGTTTGCACTGAGATAAGAGAGGTCATTGGCTGCCTCTGCTGCTTCCTACAGAGTCTCAAGTTCCATCATTAGAGACCGTGATTTATCTAGGTCAGGCCCTGGCTCCCCCTAGGAATTTTACATAGTTTCTTGCATGTAATAGACTGTTCAGTAAATATTTGTCAACCGAAGTCTCCATTAAAATGAAAATACCCCGAGGAGGGATAAACCATTTTCATTTGCTAACACTTCACTGTGAATTAGCTGATCACACTAACTAGTTCCCGGACAAGGTTTCCGAGGGCCAAAGGTTCCAATAGGAAGCACCTGGTGGGCAAGAGAGAGATGCCCGGTTTGGGCAAGTGTCTGGGGGAAGTGCCTTGAGCAGGAGTGATGCGGCTGTGCTCAAGGTCAACACAAGGACACTGGCATGCTTACTGCCAGTGTAGATGATGGCCGCTCCCTGTGGAAACTCTCAAGTGGTTTCTGTAGTCTCTGGGGAAAGATTCTGAGTCCTTGCCAAGGCTGAGTACAAAACCGCTTTCTGATCTGCACAATTCTCAACTCCCAGCCTTAGGTCTGGACCCTTGGGTGCCTCAGCCCGACTGGTTCTTGGAACCTAATAATGAGGCCACATGGCCTTCCCTTCATTCTTTTGACCACCTATGCCCCATCCCAGCCCACACTCTTTGCCGGGTTAACACAGATGACTTATTCAACTTGAATGGACCTGCCAGGGAGGCTGTGGTGGAGGGGAGACATGATTGGCAGCATTCTAACCGCACCAGGATGAAACAGAGGAGAAAGGTAGATGGAAGTTGAGAGCCGACACCTGACAGTCCTGCTTCCTTGACTACCCAGCAGTCATCCACACACATTTGGACCTTGCCTAATGAAAGCAGAACAAATGCACATTTTAACCTATGTTCTAATTTTATCACGTTGTGGTAACAGACCATGACCAAAAGCAACTTGTAAAGGGTTCATTTGGCTTGTACTTCCAGGTCACAATCCATCATTGAAGGGAGTCCATGCAGGAACTCAGGCAAGGAACCTGAAGGCGGGACTCATAGAGGAAAGTGCTTGCTGGCTTGCTCACTTCCAAGCTCATGTTTAACTGGCTCTCATTATTATTATTATTATTATTATTATTATTATTATTATTATTATTATTAATTTTATTTTACTTTTTGAGACTGGGTTTTATTATTGCCTCAAATTCAAAGAGATCCATCTGCCTTTACCTCCCTAGTGCTGGCATTAAAGGCATGTTCAATCATGCCTGGCACTATCTGTTTTTCTTTTATAGCCTAGGGACACCTTCATAGAGAATGGTGCTGCCCACAGTGGGCTGACCCTCCAGTATTAGTCAACAATCAAGACAATCCCCTACAGACATAATTCTGGAAATTCTTCAGCTGAGACTTCCTTCTCAGATGACCTTAAAGGTAACTAGTTGTGCTGGATAGGTTTATGTCAACTTGACACAAGCTAAAGTCACCTGAGAGGAGGGAACTTCAATTAAAAAAATGTGCTGTGGGATGTTCTCTATGTTGTGAATGTATTGCTATGACTGATTGAAAAATAAAATGCTGATTGGCCAGTAGCCAGGCAGGAAGTATAGGTGGGACTAGCAGGAAGGAGAATTGGGGAACAGGAAGGCAGAGTCAGGGAGACACAGCCAGCCACCGTGAGGAGAAGCATGATGTAAGACACCAGTAAGCCATGAGCCATGTTGCAAGGTATAGATTTATAGAAATGGGTTAATTTAAGATATAAGAACAGATAACAAGAAGCTTACCATGGCCATACAGTTTATAAATAATATAAGTCTCTGTGTGTTTACTTGGGAGACACCAGTGGGAGAGATTTGTCCCGACTGCTGGCAGGCTGGGACACAGGAAAACTTCAGCTACAAAAATGCTCCCATAAGATCTGGCTGTAGGCAGACCTGTAAGGCATTTTCTTAAATAGTGATTGATGGGGGAGAGGCCAGCCCACTGTGGGTGGGGCCATCCCTAGTATGGTGGTCCTGTATTGAGCAAGCCACGTGGAACAAGCCCATAAGACAAATAAACCCTTTCCTCCCCGCAGTTTGCTCGGGTCATGGTGTTTTGTCACAGCAGTAGCAACCCTAACTAAGACACTAGGACACTTTGTAAGGGACACTTAATGTCTCCTCAAAAAGGAGAACTACAAAGTCCCAACAGCCATTCTATTTATCTTTGAGTGACGGCTATGGCACTCACGTCTGTGTGCTGTTGAGTACCTTTCAAGTTTATCTCTACAAGTCCTGTAGGAATATTCTGTAACTTGAAGACCAAATTGTAAAAGAAACCACTGCCAATAATCTTGATATAAAGTAAAAAGGGAAAAAGAGCCAGAAATTAGTTAATATATGCAAATATAAACATGAATACCTAGCTAGCAAACCAGGAAGAATGGAGTCATAGTTGCTTTTGTGTGTGTGTGTAGGGTGTGTCAGTGTGTGCGTGTGTGCACACGCACGTGCACGCACGTGAGCACATTCATGTGTAGGAATGTGGACAGGCCTGTGCCAGGATGTGCCATGGAGATCAGAGGACAATCTTGAGTGCTGGTCCTTGTTATGTTTAAGAAAGGATTTCTGACCCGGCGGTGATGGCGCACGCCTTTAATCCCAGCACTCGGGAGGCAGAGCCAGGTGGATCTTTGTGAGTTCGAGGCCAGCCTGGTCTACAGAGTGAGTTCCAGGAAAGGCGCAAAACTACACAGAGAAACCCCGTCTCAAAAAACCAAAAAAGAAAAAAAAAAGAAAGGAAGGAAGGAAGGAAGGAAGGAAGGAAGGAAGGAAGGAAGGAAGGAAGGAAGGAAAGATTGCCGTTTGTCTGCTGTGTATGCCGATCTAGCTGGCCCATGAGGTTTTGGGTTTTCTATTGGTTCCACCTCCCACTTCACTGCCGGAGTCCCAGGATTACAGATGCTCATGGCTGTGTCTGGCTTTTATGTGGTTCTGGGCTTTGAACTCAAGTCTTAACCCTTGCATGGCAAACACTTTATTCACCGAGTCATCTCTCCAGCCCACCACGTTCTTCTTCTTCTTCTTCTTCTTCTTCTTCTTCTTCTTCTTCTTCTTCTTCTTCTTCTTCTTCTTCTTCTTCTTCTTCTTCTTCTTCTTCTCCTTCTCCTTCTCCTTCTCCTTCTCCTTCTCCTTCTCCTTCTCCTTCTCCTTCTCCTTCTCCTTCTCCTTCTCCTTCTCCTTCTCCTTCTCCTTCTCCTTCTCCTTCTCCTTCTCCTTCTCCTTCTCCTTCCTTCTCCTTCTCCTTCTCCTTCTCCTTCTTCTTCTTCTTTTTGGTTTTTCGAGACAGGGTTTCTCTGTGTAGGTTTGGAGGCTGTTCTGGATCTCGCTCTGTAGACCAGGCTGGCCTCGAACTCACAGAGATCCATCTGACTCTGCCTCCCAAGTGCTGGGATTAAAGGCGTGTGCCACCACTGCCCGGCTGCCCATGTTCTTTTTTTTTATTATTAATTTTTTTATAGCATGGGTATTTTGTCTGTGTGTATATCTGCGCATCACATGCACTCCTGGTGTCTGCAAAGGCCAGAAGAGGGTGTCAGATCCCTTAGAACTGGAGTTATGAAAGGTTGAGAGCCACCGTATGGGTGCTGGGAACTGGACCCAGTTCCTCTGGAAGAGCAGCCAGCGGTCTTGACCACTGAGCCATCTCATCTCTCCAGCTCTTATGCTTATGTTTTTGGGAGGCTGTAGCGGATGCCTCTAGCTTCTGTCTCTCATTGCACATCTCTGGTGAACCACTTGGATGTGGACACACTCCTGGTTCATCAGAAAAGTTCCTCGAACTCTTTGACCTTACAATGTAGCAGTGACCCCACTTTTCCTTTGTAATAGAAGAGAAATTCTTTTCTCTGTTCCCCCAACCTAAAGAGTCTAAAATGTCCAGGGTCAGTCTCAACTTCCAATTTGAAGCAACCATCATTTGGCCTCTGATAGAACCATTGGTCCCTAAAAGAATGGTTCCTTGCTTGGATCTTCTGTTTTTCTTTAAAAACTACATATTTGTCTTATTTTATGTGCATGAGTGTTTTTGCCTGTATGTATGTATGTGCACTATGTGTGTGCCTGATGTCCACAGAGGCCAGTAGAGGGCTTTAGAGCCCTTGGAACCGGAGTTGCAAACAGTTATGAGCTGCTTTGTGGGTGTTGGGGGGTCTCTTTTCCAGTGTCCTTTTGGAATACACCCCCCGATGACCTCTTTAGAAAGAGTACACAACAAGTTAAGTTGATTTTTGAGTGTCTGGATGCCTGAGAATTCAGTTTTTCTGCAGTTTGCCTGGCACATTTCCAACAGCATCTCTTCCTGGCATGTCTGCCATCTTCTGGGACCCAGGTCTCCCGTTGGGAAGCTGAGTTTTTTTCCTTCTTTGTAGGACGTTTCTCTCTTTCCCTAGAGGATCTGAGAAATCCCTGGCAGATTCGTGTTTTCCAAGAACCAATTCTGCTTGTGCTTCTTTCTAAGCAATGGTGCTTACAAGCTCCCCTTTGCTCAGAGTGGTTCGGTTCAGTTTAAATGTGGGGGCACCAACTCTTAAAAAAAGATTTATTCATTTACTTTTTATTTTTATGTTTATACGTGTGTGCCTGCATGAGTGTGTGTACCACCCATGTGGAGGAGCCATTGGAGGTGAGAAGAGAGCACCAGAGCCCCTGGAACCGGAGTTACAGATAGCTGTGAGCCGCCATGCAGGTGCTGGGAGATGAGCCTGGTCATCTGAAGAGCAGCCAGTGCTGTTAACTGCTGAGTGGTCTCTGCAGAACCTCCCGGCCTTTTCTTTCTTTTTAGACAGGGTCTCACTCTGTAGCCCTGGCTAGCCTGGAACTCACTATATAGACCAGGTTGGCCCTGAACTCACAGAGATCCACCTGCCTCTGCCTCTGCCTCTCAAATGCTGGGATTAAAGGCGTGTGTCACCATGTCAAGTTTCCCATACCAACTTTTTTATTCAGTAGTTTATTCCTCTGTTTTGTGTCTCTTTCTAAAATGCCTCTTAGCCAGATGACAGATCTCCTGGATTAGTCTGCTAAGTCTCTCTTCTTTTATATTGTCCATGATTTTTATCTTTTCCTTTGTACAGAGATTTCCTTAACTTTCTCTTAATATCTTAACTATACCTTATACATCTTATCTGTGGCCTGTTATTTCAGCAGCTGTATGATAAAATTTAAATTCTAGTTGCTTTTTTTGGGGGTGTGTGTTCTCTGATCATTCCTTTTTCATTGAGGTCTGTTGTTTTTTTCATGGGCAAAATAGTTTTCCACATTGCTTTGGTGATAAGATTGGATTGCTAGCCGGGCGGTGGTGGCACACGCCTTTAATCCCAGCACCCAGGAGGCAGAGCCAGGTGGATCTCTGTGAGTTCGAGGCCAGCCTGGTTACAGAGCGAGATCCAGGACAGGCTCCAAACCTACACAGAGAAACCCTGTCTCGAAAAACCAAAGGGAGGAAAAAAAAAAGAAAAAAGGAAAAAGAAAAAAAAAAAAATGGATTGCTGTTCACAGTGCCCCTTTCTTCCTTCCTCCTTCCTCCCCTCCCTCCCCCCTCTCCTTCCCTTCCTAGGTTTGAATCCAGGACCTCATAGATGTTAATCACTGAGCTAGATCCCCAGCCCCCATTTTCTGTCTTTGTTTTTCCTTCTGTTTTCATGTGTGTGGTGCTGCGTTGATGGGTATGGTGGTGAATGTAGAGGCCTTCCATTTCAATGTGTGTGTTATATGAATGTGTGTGTACACATTTGCATGTTCATATTTGTGCATGTGCACATGATGCTGGGAACCATCCTCAATCGGTCTTACCGAAGCAGACATCTATCAATCAAACCCAGAGCTAGAAGGCCGGCTTGCTCTGGGGATGCCCTGTCTCGACCTTCCCAGGATTACAGGCAGGCCACCGTGCCCACCCCGCATTTGCCATGGCTCTGGGGCTCTGAACTCAAGCCCTCAGGCTGAGTGCCAACAGCTTTAACCATTGAGCCATCTCCCCAGTCCCTTCTTTTCTTTTTTTTATTCTTGGAATTTGTCTAATGAGACTCATTTTTCAATTTCTGTTTAGGAATGATGTGCCAGGTGTGGTGGCCCACACTTTTAATGCCAGCACTCAGGAGGCAGAGGCAGATGGATCACTGTGAGTTCAGGGCCAACCTGGTCTACAGAGCAAGTTCCAGGCCAGCCAGGGCCACCTCAAAAAAATCAAAATAAAACAAAAAATAAAATGAATGAAGCCTCTTTTCTGTTTCTATAATAAAATACCTGTGATTTTTTTTTTTTTTTTTTTGTGGGAGACCAAGTCTTGCTATGTAAATGTATGCTTGAATCTGCCATCCTCCTGCCTCAGCCTTCCAAGTGCTGGGATGATGGGCATGTGTCACCATGCTGATCTTGCTGGGTTTGTAACAACTCACTCTCACGGGAATTGGTGAGCCACACACTAACCTCTTCTGAGGCTGGTGCCCCAGAACGACACCCACCTTGTGGACGTCCCAGCGCCCCTCAACATTACCACACTGAGGACTGAGCTTCCAGCATAGGACCCTTTGGGGTCACGTTTGAACTACGACTAAGCAGTGGCATTCTTAGTTGCCATTCTTAGAAGCTGTTTGGGTTTATTATTGTTTTATTCTGTGTCATTTGGTTTTCCCATTGAATGGAAATGCTGCCGAGAGCTCTGGGGTCCTACCCAGGGCTTGTTCCCCATCTGGCTCTGCTCTCGCAGGATTGGCTGGGTGGTGGCTATGCGGCTGAGACACAGGAGGCATGGCTGAGGGCAAGGAAACCCTGCAGAACCGGGGCTCACACAGGCAGCTCCAGTCCACATGCAGTCCCGCCACACTGCCCTAGCCTGGAGGCCTCTTCGGTCTTTCCGAGTGGCAGGCTGCTCGTGTAGGCAGGAGCAGGACTGGAGGGTGATGAATGGCCGATTTGTTCCACAGACTTTCAATTAACCCCGGGCTTGTGCACCAGCTTCCACCGCAGGCCGTAACTTACCATCCTGGGCCCTGGTCTTCCCAGTGTTCTCTCTGGAGCTTCAGCAACTGCCTCAAACAAGTCCCTCTCCACTGTCACTTTTAACTAAAGATTTACTTGTCTTTATTTTGTACGGATATTTGTTTGCCTTCATGTATGTATGTGCACCACATGCATGCAGCGCCAGCAGAGGCCAGAAGAGGGCACTGGATATTCTGGAGCTGGAGTTATTGGCAGTTGTGAGCTGCCCAACGTGGGAGCTGGGAACTGAACCCAGGTCCTCTGCAAGAGCAGCAAGGGCTCCTAACTGCTGAGCCATCTCTCCAGCTCCCCCATCCCCACCTAGTCTTTTGAGACAAAGTCTCACTATGCTGCCCAGGCTGTCCTTGAACTCGGTTCCTCCTCTTCCTCCAGAGTGCTGGGATTACAGCACGTGCCACCACCCTTGTGGGCCCTGTGCAAGCCTCCTCTGCTCCATCCCCTTCACTGGCTCTCTCCCATCTCTCTCACCTGCCAGATGTTTGTCTGTTCTCCACCAGCCACTGCCCTTTGAACAGTCATTAGCTTGTTACCCGTTCGCCCCTTGACTGTGAAGTGTTCACTGTGTGATGGGCACTGTCTTAGACGCGGAGAATAAAAGAAGATGAACCCGAGTGGGGGCTGGGGGTGGAGCTTCGCTGCAAATTCAATCCCTACCAATGTATAAACCAAACACGGTGGTGCCTGCCTGCAAGAGGAAGGCAGAGGCAGGACACTCAGGGGTTCAAAGTCATCCCTGGTTACGCGGTGAGTTGGAAGCCAGCCTGATTCACACCAGCCACTCCCCTTCCTCTGTATCAGAAATGAGATTTTTGTATTAATGCAAGTGTTTTTTTTTTTTTTTTTTTTTTTTTTTTTTTTTTTTTGTGTGTGTGTGTGTGTGTGTGTGTGTGTGTGAGCAGTACACCATAAATAAAATTGAAAAACACCAATGGCGATATGTCCTCTGCTGAGATATCAATTAGTGGTTAGTCTGAGCCCCCATTTTTACATAGAGCCCTCAGGGAAGGCTTCCTGGAGGAGGTGGCTTTCATAAGACATATAAAGCATATGAAGATGGGGACTGGGGGTGCCATGGAAGTGTGATGGAGGGTGGTGGTGGTCCAGGTAGAGGAAACAGCTGGTCTAAAGGCAGGATATACTGGGTCTATTTCAGAACCAGGCAGAAGGCTGGCATGTCTGGAGCAGAGTGCATCTGGGGAAAATGGCGAGCGGGCAGCAGCAGGGATGCTTGGGACATGCGAGGTCAGGGCGAGGAGTCGGCATGTTATCCTGAGTGTTAAAGAAGGCCCTTTAATCAGGGAGTAACTGCCTCTGATTTATAGGTTTCACATCCTCAGTGTGCTGCTGAAGAGAGAGCAGGTGGATGGGCAACAGAGAAGCCAGAAAAGCAGTTAGGGACGACTGGGGAAGAGCAGGCAGCTGAGGTGTGGTGGAGATGGATGGAGAGAAGTGGATGAAGTCGCCTTTGATTGATGACAGAGTCTGCCTGCCTGCTGATGGATTGGATGCAGGGGACGGGGAAAGAGGAATCTCCACTAACTCCTCGACGTTTTGGCTGCCCTGCAAGGTTACGCCACCCCATGTGGTTCTAACAGCACCTGAAAGTTGCTGTTGCAGGTGTCTGGTTGCAAGAGAGGGAGCCATTTATTGAGTTCTGGAAAAGTTAGGCTGGGAAGACTTCCACAGCTGCAAGAGGGGCCGAGCTGGATGCAGGACTCTGGAGGTCTGGGGGGAGGTCAGTGTGGAGCAAGATTCGAGAGCCACTGTTGGGCGTGGTGTGTAAAGCTACAGAAGTGGGCGAGGTGGGATAAAGATAAGGACAAGGGCTCAGAGAAGAAGGAATTTCAAGAGGACAAGGGGTGGGGAGGGGCCAGAGAGATGGTTCAGTGGTTTAAGGACCGCCTGCTCTTGCAGAGGGCCGTGAGCACCCACAGCGGCTCACAATCATCTGCAACTCCAGGTCCAGGTGATCTGCTGCCCTCTTCTGACCTCTGCAGGAACTGCATGCACATGGTGCACATACATGTAGGCAAAACACTCATACACATAAACTAAACTAATAATAACAGTAAAAAGAAGACAAAGGGGACAGTGACTTTGAATGCTGTTGAGAGATAACCAAGGTAAGAACAGAAAGTTACTTTGACACTGTACAGTAGTGTTTTCAATCTTCCTAATGCTGTGACCCTTTAACACAGTTCCTCATGTGGTGACCCCAACCATGAAATTATTTTCGTTGCTACTTCATAACTGTAATTTTGCTACTGTTCTGAACCAGAATGGAAATACCTGCATTTTCCATTGGTCTTAGGTGACCTTAGGTGAAAGGGTTGTTTGATCCCCAAAGAGGTCGCGACCCACAGGTTGAGAACTACTGCAGGAGAGTCGGGAATGGTCAGGAGAACACTGCGAGCTATGGCCGACTCTCCTGGATCAGGAAGCAGAGAGCCCAGGGCAGGAGGCAGCCATAGTGGTCGTCACGACAGCTGTAGAGAACAGTTTCCCTGGAGGAGTGAGTGGTAGACGTGGGGTAACAGCAGTGGGTACCATTATTGCAGGCTCCTCACACGAGGACTCAGTTTTTGTGGTTTTCCCTGTTTGTTAACTGCCTACCCTCATCCCCATCTGGGACAGAACCTTACCCACGATGGGAATTACTGGGTCCAGGCTTGCCTGCATGGAGCTGAGTCATGCATGCGTGCATGACGCCTTAGCCTCAGTTGATTGGTCTCTTTGTGTCAGCTGATTCTCTGGCCCAGATGCCTCCTGGGAATTTGGAGTTGGCAGGAGGGAGGCTAAATGTCCTTTTCCGGGAAGCCAGGTTTTCCTTATTCTTTCCTTTTCCCTCTTCCTCCCTTCATTCTCTACCTGCCCCATTTCCTCTCTCTTTGGGGTGCTGGGGAGCTGGTGGCGGAAGCTGGAACCTAGGGCTTCCTTACACATGGTAGAGAAGCGCCTAGTCCCTGAGCTCTGTCCTCAGCCCCAAGCAGCTAACCCTTCCCACACAGACCCTTCATCCCCGAGTCTGGCTGGGAAGTAGAGATGCCGGTTTGCAGCCACACAGCAGCGGGGGAAATGAGCCAAGTCCCGTTCTCTCCAGTCCCGCAGGCATCTATCTGTCTCCTGATAGTCTCCGACAATAGATTTCTCTCTTCATTTCAACTCAGTTTCTTTGTTTCATCACTGTGTCCAGGAGTCCTAATTAATCCTGTATTATTAACCCATCTTCCCGTTAAAACGGTGCCGTTTTAGAGAGATGATGTCACCTGTCCATGGTCATTCAGCTGCTGCTGGTGGGTTTTGGACAGAAGCCAGGTGTGCCAGCTACAAAGCCCCAGGTCTCCCACACTCCATCTCTGAGTCCTCCTCCCAACATGCCGGGGACAGTGATTTCTTCCTCTTCTGACCCCTGCCGCTTGGATTCACATACATCTCTGAGCTCATGACAGCCCCAATTTCAAACGCTGGCCTGTCACCTCTATAAGTGTGCTTGAATTTCTCAGACCTTTGTCCTGAATGGGCTTAGAAAATATGGTCTCCATTACTGCACCGGTGGCATATGGCTCAAGCGTTCACTGTCTCATTAGGGGAGAGTGAAGGCTTCATAGGGCAGGCACAGGGAGGGGTGGGTTGGGGGGCACAGGACCCAGAAAGAGGAAATGGAACTTCAGGGAATGGAGAAGCAATACGAGGAGGAGGGAATGTAGGCTAAGAGAGAGCTAGAAGTCGAGAAGGATTCTAGACACACAAAGCCTCAAGGCCAGGAAATCAGCAGCCATCTTTAATCTGGTCATGTGGATTCTCTCCCACGGCCCTTTCCTGGTTCTCACCACCCCAGGTTCCAAGTTCCTCCCTTGGTGGAGAAGATCCTGATAGTGGGTCCCTGCCTCGTGGACTTCTCTCTTTTTTTTTTTTTTTTTTTTTTTTTTTTTTTTTTTTTTTTTTGGTTTTTCGAGACAGGGTTTCTCTTGTGTAGCTTTGCGCCTTTCCTGGAACTCACTTGGTAGCCCAGGCTGGCCTCGAACTCACGGAGATCCACCTGGCTCTGCCTCCCGAGTGCTGGGATTAAAGGCGTGCGCCACCACCGCCTGGCGTGGACTTCTCTCTTGCCCTCAAGACTAGGGCTCTGTAGCCTTGGGCACACTGGGCTTTGCCCTCCGCTGTACCTCTGATAGTCCTGAGGGCCTTTCCTGCCTTCTGTCCATCAATGTCCACAGTTCAGTGTTGCTCTGCCCTGGCTGCTCACGTGGCTCCACCCTTACTGCTCACGTGACGTGGCGCAGCCTTAGCCTGGGTTCTCCCCCATGGTAGGTCCTGAGAGGAGTGGTTGTTTTTTTCAGCAACATGATACTCAGAGTTAGAGTAAAGAAGGCGTGAAAGCCGACTACTACTGCATTGGCTGTTGTGAGCCACACTGTGGGCTTTTAAAGAAGATTTCTTGGCTGGGGCTCATGGTGTATAAATGCAGTCCTAACCCTTGGGAGCTGAGGTAGGAGGTTTATTACAAGCCAGAGGCCAGTCAGGGTGATGTAGTGAGACTGTATTGCCAAAAAATCAAAGGAAATAAGATTGTTTGGCTGCCGTGTGAGGGACAGACTTCAGGAGGAAGGATGATAAGGGAAAGCAGTGTGATGGTTTGATATTCTCTCTCTCTCTCTCTCTCTCTCTCTCTCTCTCTCTCTCTCTCTCATCTGAGTCAGGGTCTCTCTGTATAGCACTGGCTGTCCTGGAACTAGCTCTGTAGACCAGGCTGGCCTCAAACTCAGAGACTTACCTGCTCTAGCCTCCCGAGTGCTGGGATTAAAGGCATGTGCCACCATGCCCAGCTGTGTGTGGTGGTTTGAATGAGAATGGACCCCATATGTTTATTGTGGTGGTTTGAATGTGATTGACCCCCATAAGCTCATAGGGAGTGGCACTATTAGGAGGTGTGGCTTTGTTGTATGGCCTTGTTGGAGGAAGCGTGTCACTGTGGGGGTGGGCTTTGAGGTCTCATATATTCCTAAGCCATGCCCAGTGCCACAGTCAACTTCCTGTTGCCTGCAAGATGTAGGAATCTCAGCTACTTCTCTAGCACCTGCAAGCCACCATTCTCCCCGCCATGATGATAATGGACTGAACTGCTGAACTGTAAACGAGCCACCCCAATTAAACGTTTTCCTTTTTAAGAGTTGCCATGGTCATGGTGTCTCTTCGCAGAAATAGAAACCTTAACTAAAACATTTATATATTTGAATATTTGTTCCCCAGTCGGTGGAACTGTTTGGTTACAGTGTGGAAGTGGCCTTGCTGGAGGAGGTGTGTTGCTGGGGGTGGACTTTGAGGTTTCAAAAGCCCGTGCCATTCCTGGTTAGCTCTCTCTGCCTCGCGCTTGTGGATCAAGATGTGAGTTCTCAGCTACTGCTCCAGCGCCACGCCTGCCTGCCTGCTGCCATGCTCCCTGTCATGATGGTCATAGACTTATCCTTTTGATATTTTTAGCCCCAAATAGACTCTTTCTTCTATAAGTTGCCTTGGTCATGGCAGCTTCTCACAGCATAGGAAAGTAGCTGGGGACTGCCAGCTAGGAGCTCAGGTGACAGGTGATGGTGGGCAGGTTCATCAGTGACTAAAGGAGGATGTCAATTCAGGCTAATTTTGGACTAGGGTTAGAACCTGCTCATGGCTTAGATGCAGTGACTGAGGAAGATGTGGGCTTGGGTGGGCAAATGGTGTGGACACAGGGTTTGCATAGGGGTGACCTCCATGGGCTGAGAGACCTGTCAAGTTGGCTGTGTATCTACAAATCCTGTTGTATAGTAGGATTCCAGTCCGTGTCTGTTGAAGGAATGAATGGAAACAGCGGGGGGGGGGGGGGGGAGAGAGAGAGACAGAGACAGAGAGAAAGACAGAGATACCAGAGCATCTGGGACCCAGGGTGGCTTTGCCTCCTGCTTTAGCTCTTTGCCTTCTGGGCACATGCTCATCTATTTTAAAGTGGAGAATGCACGTGTAATTCTTGCTAATCCTGCAAATAATATATATATATATTAAGTATATATATAATATATATATAATAAGTATATATATTAGATATAATAAATCCCCGCGAACAGTGCAGCATAGCCATGAGAAACGTCTGTGCTCACATCTAGGAGCTGATAGGTGATCGGCTATGTGCCCTTCCCATTGATGGGGAGTCTTTGAGGGGAGCAAACCTTTCAACATGCATCTCTGAGGGGCGAGGATGATTGAGCATCTGCCAGTCAGAGTGGCTGGTGCATCGTGGCCTGAGAGACGCTTGTTTGTGACCGGACACGGGATGTTTGTAGCTTGGCTAGTACTTCAGCGAACACTGCCTGCTTGGGGTTTTCACAGACATGAGAAAAGTAACCCTTTAATCTACTGGATGCTGTCCCGTCCTCTGATTGAGCCCGTGCCCTTCTGTCCCCAGCTACATTCATCTCTTCCTTCCCTTTCTGGATATGCGGTTTCCTGGGCCTGGGTGGAGAGAGTTATAGACCCACCCTAGGATATGTGTAGACTCTACAGGTCCTGCCGAGTCCCTGGCTCTCTTTCCTAGTCTCGCTGTCTCTGTGACTCCTCCAGTCCTAAGCAATGTAGCCAGTCACTGCAGCTTCTCTCACACTCTGGGGTTGTTTCCCCCGTGCTGTGCTTGGCTGGAGACTATGTTCCTAGCCTTGATGTGCCCTTGGCCATGGGTCTTGCAATGGAACGTTGGCCAACACAGGACCACATGGTTTGGCTCTCTCTCTCCTGAGCTCCTGGAATCTCCTTTTAGAAGAGCATTCAACAGAATCTAGACTAAAGAGGATGTATAGCAGCACAGAGGAGCCTTGAACCCAGATAGAGCCAAAATCCGGCAACTTTTACTCAGAAGTAGTGCCACCCAAGCCTAAGAGCAAAAAGAAAGAAAATGCCTGTTTTTCAAGCTGTCAAGTTTTGGGGTGGTTTGTTACACAGCTGTATTGCTACTACAGCTAACAAATACTATAGCACACTGAAGCTATTGGCTGAGGCGTACAACCTCAGACATTGCAGGGGGATTTCAGCATCGGGCAGTGGTTGGCACGAGGACATCTTTAAGGTCTTTCTCAGCCTGCTGGTCCTGTGGCTTTGTATGCTGGAGGGTGTTGTACTTAACTCTGCTTTGTTGCAGCCGAGACTCAGCATCCCAGGAGACAGGATCGATAGATGACTAACATTTTAAACTTCAAGCAGACCCATTTTGTACCTCCCACTTAAACGCTTTATGTACCAGTCAGAGTCCAATCAGGAACACATAAACTCTTCTAAGTGCTGAAAATGGGGAATTTTTATAGGAATTGTGCCGTCGGGTGATGGAAGAAGAGAGCCAGTGATGGAATGGAAAGATGAGATTTGTCAAGTCAAGGAGGCTGTGTCTATTTGTGGTATGAAGAACAAGGTGAAGGGGATGATCTTTAACCACCAGGGACTGGGGGGGGGGGACCCAGTGGAAGCTACAGTCCCGAGAGGCCTGCCTGGGGGATGCTTGAGACTCAGAGGAGATGAAATGGCTGGACTTGCTGGTGCAGAGGCTCCCTTGCTGTCCCCCTCCCGCGCCCACATCTCTGGTGGGTATCTCTCAGTGGGCAGGCACCGCTGACAGAGAAACCTGGGCGATGTCCCAGATCAGCCTCCCTATGATTGAGAGAAGGGCAGGCATATCAATCAGTCTGCTTTCATTACAGTAATGAAATCCCAGAGGCTGGGAACTTTTATAAAAAAGAGGTTTCTTTAGTTCCAGTTTCAGAGACTCAAGGGCATTGGCTGTGTTCTAGTGAGGGTCCTCTTGGCTGTGTCTCATAGGGGAACACATATGTAAACATAAGATCACATCTTGAAACAGTGAACTAAGGTCATATGATGCCTTGTGAGCATGTATCCTCAGTGACCTAAGGCCTCACCCATTAAAGGTTCCACATCATTGTTGGCACACTGAAGGCTGTCACTCACACACCTTCTGGGGACATAATGAGACCCTAGCAGGGAGACGAGCCATGGATTGGAGGGCACAAAGGCTGTAGACTGGAACCTTTTTTCTTGTGCCTTTGGTGGCCCTTGGCCTCTGCCTGCCTTGGCGATGGCTTCCCTGTCCACGAGTCTGGCTGCTTGGCCAGGGCCTGCAGAGCACCTGCTCATTCGCTCTCTTCCACAAGAGTCTGGGTATGAGCTCTGTCTCCAAAAGGACATTTTAATTATATCCTTCTAGAGATTTCCTTAGTCACCACCTTACCCGGTTACCCTTTTCCCGTCCCCCCAAACCTTTTCCTTACACTGAAGGCAAACTCTTTAACAGATGTTAAATTAGCTGGACATAATGGTGCACACCTTTAATCCCAGCACTTGGGAGGCAGAGCAGTCGGATCTAAGTTCAAGGCCAGCTTGGTCTACACAGTGAGTTTCAGGACAGCCTGTCTTAAACACAAACAGACAAAAATATTAAAATGATATCTACCTGTCTACCTATACTCTATCTATCTATCCTATACTTACCAACTATGCGTGTGTGCGCGTATGTGTGTATGTGTTGTGTGTGTGTGTATGTGTGTGTGTTTGTATGTGTATGTGTATGTGTGTGTATGTGCGTGTGTATGTGTGTGTGTATGTGTATGTGTGTATGTGTGTGTATATGCGTGTGTATGTGTGTATGTGCGTGTGTATGTGTGTGTATGTGTATGTGTGTGTGTATGTGTGCACGTGTATGTGTGTGTGTGTGTATGTGTGTCCGTGTGTCCGTGTGTGTATGTGTGTATGTGTGTGTGTGTGTGTGTTTATGTGGCAGTCAGAGGACAGCTTTCAGGTGTCGGTTCTCTGCTTCCACCACGTGGGTCTTAGGGATGGACCTCAGGTCATCCTGAGGCATCCTGGCCAGCACCTTTACCCACTGTGCCATTCGGATGACACCCCCCCCATCCACTCTCTACCCAGCATCAGAATATTTTCTAAATATAAATTGTACCATTTCAATCCTGTGATAGAAGAGAACGGCCTCAGATCCAACCTCTGTGTCCCACCCAGGAGCCTTTCTGCTGTTTGTTCTTAGTTTGAGGCAGGGGTCTCACTTTGTTGCCCAGGCTGGTCTTGAACTCCTAGGCTCAGGCAATCTTCCTACCTTGGTCTCGTGAGTGGGGCCATGGGTCTGAACTGCTGGGCCCAGCCACTGTCTTTCAGGTTCCTCCTGCCCATCCATTCTCTTCCTCTCTCACTGGGTTCCAGGCAGTCACTGGCCTAGAACCTGTGCACCTTTCTTGCCCTAGGGCCTGGTGCATGCTGGGCAAGTGCTTCACCCCTGAGACCTGCTGTCGTTCTTGTGTTCCTACAGTGTTCCATTTGCCGCCTGTCTCGGATGACTGTAACCCACATAAAGACGTGTTGTGTCTGGTCTGTTCCCTGCTCTTCTCTGAAAGACTGCTCTAAAGGTGACACTCAACAAAGACTGCTGGCTAGAGGCCTGGAGGGGTGGCTCAGTGGTCAGGAACACTGGCTGCTCTTCCAGAGGACCCGGGTTCCATTCCCAGCACCAAGCTATGGTGGTTTCACAGCTGTAACTCTGGTTCCAGGGGAATCCAGTGCCCCCTTCTGGTCTCCGCAGGCACTGCATGCGTATGTTGCCCATACCTACTGGCCCGCAAACTACCCACACACTAAGATGAAAATAAACAAATCTTTAAAAATAAATGAATGCTGAATAAAACCTTAAATAGGGGGCTGGAGAGATGGCTCAGCGGTTCAGGGTGTTTTTTTTTTTTTTTTTAACACAGTTGTGAGGACTAGAGTTTGGACCCCAGCACCCACAGAACAAACTGAGTGTCTCTGCAAATACTTGCAACTCCAACTCAAGTGGGGTGGGCAGACACGGGAGGGTTGCTGGGGCTTGCCGGATTCCAGCCTAGCAGTCAAATGAGAGCCCCAGGTCTAAGGGAGAGACTCGACCTCAAAGGAACAGGTGGAGAGAGAGAGGAGGACTCCGGCTGCTGACCTCCGCACATATGCGCATGCGCACCCCCCCCCCCCCCCCCACGGTGGATACATACAGAGACACTCAGTCCCACATCTAGGGCAAAGGAAAGAGGGGATTTCTGTGGATGGCAGTGGCCCCGTCTTCTCTGGGTGGTGGTGACACAGGGCCCGTGTTGCAGCACACAGGCTGGCTGGAGGTGGGGGAGCGGCAAGGCGCTAAATAAAGCCCAAGTCGCATTGTCTCGGCTCTCTGATTACCAGGCACTTAGCCTGCGGTTGCACAGCCGGCGGTGATGAGCTGTAATTGCAGGCGGTTCCCAGGGGTATTTTTTCCCCTAGCAGATAAAGTGATACCTGTAATTTCCCCAAAGATGCACTCCAGGCCAGCACCCTGCGGCCCCAGCTGAGCAGCCTTTGTTCCCGAGAAAAGGAGTTTTCCTCCCTTTTTCTTGGAGAGCCTTCCTCCGCTGGCTGAGGGAGATCAGATCCCTGTCCTGGCCTAGATTCTACCAACAGCTTGTGGGAAATTCTGGACTTCAGTTTACCCTTCTGGAAAGTGGCTGCTTGGGGGAGTGAGTTGGAAGGAACAGAATCTCTGTGGAACTCTCTGGAGCTGTGGCCTGAGTCAGGATTGGGAGATCAGGAGGCCTGGGAATCAGTTCCAGCCACTTGGGGTCTGGGACTCTGGTGGTAGGTTCTCTCTGTTCTCTGGACAGAAAGAGGACAATGTCACCTTTCTCCAGTGCCCCCTCAGCGCCTGGAGATGAGTCTTAATCTTCAAATTCTCTCTGCCTCCAAGAACTTCCTGCTGTCCCCATTTGCCAGCTAAGGGCAAGATGATGCTGGTATGAACCCATGGGGATGTACAGAGAACCGGGGAAGGAAGGAAGGAGGGACTGAGTTGATCATTTATCAGGAACCCATCTGGGGTAGCTAACCTGGTCCCATGATACCAGCATTAACCCACTCCTGAAGGTAGAGCCCTCACGAACCCATCCCCCCTACACTTCCCACTCTCAACACGGTTAGACTGGTGACGATTTTTCTGACACAAACTTTATAAGACCCACCGAGGACCTGGCCCCTCCGACTCCCCAGGCTGCGGTCCTAATGTGCCTTCCGTGTGGACCTCACTACGGGCTTTTCCTATGCACAGTCCTGGTTTGGGAAGCCCCTACTCATTGGGGTTTTGTGTCCTGTGCTGGGGCCAGCAGGGCCGTGTACAATATTGTTCCTGTGGGAAGATATGGTTCAAGCTGCCCAGCCCCCAACAGCAGATTTTCCAAGCAGGTTTGCAGCCTAGGTTGTCCCTGCAGCGGGGACAGAATGGGGACAGCCTGTGTCAGCTCTGGCCTCAGAAGGATCTGTAGGCCGAGGTGAGTGGGCAGCCTGGCTACTTCAGTCCTTAAAACCATCATTGCCGTGGCTTTCCTGCCCCAGGCTATCTCTGAAGAAGAACACATCCCAAATGTTCTCTTGCTCAGGACCTAAGCAACCCACTGGCCACTGGTGGGTTTCCTGGGTTTGTCATATGGGCAAACAGAACATAAAAAGGCTCTCATCTTAAATGCTACAACCTCCCCCACCTCAAACCTACATCTGAAAAGAGAAGACATACATCCCACCTGTGAAAAAACCATTTCTTGGAGATCTGCAGAAGGATGGAGCCTGGCTGGTACCGGAGCTACAGTCAGCTCAGCTGGGACAAGATTCTATCTAGGTATCCTCTGTATTCACACTGGTCTCATCGTCTTGCCTCAGGCAAGGCATGCAGCTCCGTTTCTGCCCCCAGGGGTCTGGAGGATGCCAGTGGGAGACTGGAAGGTGCTTGTTCAGTTCTGAGGCTGTGCAGCTGAGAAGTGTAGGGGTAGGGCATCCCCGGGGTGATGAGTGAGTCCCCTGCTCCTCATCCTGCCAGGGCGTAGTCCTGGGTGTGCTTTGTTCTATTCCTAGGTGGTTCTGGAGAAGAGTCCTTGTTGCTCACAGTGGTGGCCTCGACAGCACGCTGTGCATGGACTGTCTTCCAGGAGCATCTCTCTTTCTAGTTCTTTGATTCCCACTCTCTGGGGTCACCTGCCCAGCTCCGGATCTAGATCCAGATGACAAAAGACTTCAACAGGTGTTCTTATCTCAGCCTTTCATCTGGGGAGTACCCAGTCTGAGAGACATACATTTCAGAGGGTCCCCAAAGACACCATATACGTAAGGGGGAACCAAGGTTTTGATGCCCCAGGCCATGTCCCAATCCTAGTTAGGATACTCCCAGGGAACAATGGGGGGGGGGCGCCTGAAAAGTCCACAGTCTGACTTGGCCTATTACTTTTGTTTTGCATAGAAGGAGGCAGAGAGGGGGCATTGGTGACCTGAGACTCAGTGGCATCAGAGAGTGGCCTACAACCTGGCCACTATGAACTTGGATGAAGTAGTGCTGTAGAGCAGATGTTCTCAACCTTCCTAATGCTGCAACCCTTTAATACAGTCCCTCATGTTGTGGTGACTCCCCAACCGTGAAATTATTTTCATTGCTACTTCATAACTATAATTTTGCTATTGTCATGAATTATAATCTAAATATTTTTTAGAAATAAAAGTATGCCATTTGTCAAAGGGGTCATGACCCACAGGTTGAGAACCACTGCTCTAGAGCAAGGTCACACTCTGGCCTGGAAGAGCCAGGGCCATGCTGAAGCCCTGTCTGTGTGGCTTGTGTGCTGGAGCATTGTGTCACAGTCCTGGCTTCAGGCCCTGCGATTGTCCTCACTCTCTCCCGCTCTGGCTTTTGCCTGGTGTGGCTTTGGTTCTAGCCTCCTTCCATGCCTGGTGAATTACTTCACAGATAACAACCAAATTTGGGTGACTTAAAACCACAGAAATGGATGATCTCACAGGTCAGGGAACCAGAGTCTGGGTCAGAAGGGAGGGCAGGGCTATGCCCTACTGTTCTGCCATCTTTTTTTTAAAAGATTTATTTATTTGTTATGTATACAGTGTTCTGCCTGCATGTGTTCTTGCAGGCCAGAAGAGGGCACCAGATCTCATTACAGGTGGTTATGAGCCACCATGTGGTTGCTGGGAATTGAACTCAGGACCTCTGGGAGAGCAGCCAGTGTTCTTAACCATTGAGCCATCTCTCCAGTCCCGTTCTGCCATTTTTTTTCCCAAGACAGGGCCTCTCACTGGCTTGGAGCTCACCAAATAGGTAAGGCTGCCTGGCTAGTGAACCCCAGACATCTGCCTGTTTCTGCCTCCCAAGTGCTAGGATTACAAGGATGTGCCCCACACTGGCTTTTTATGTAGGTACTAGGGATCAGTCTTGGTTCCTAACATGGCAAGTACTTCATTGACTGAGCTCTCTCTCTTCCCAGCTTCATGAGGCCCCTTAAGCTTTCTTAGAAATAGGGTGACCAGCCATTCGAATTTCATTTTATTGCTGTGATAAAACACTTTGAACAAAAGCAACTTAGAGGAGAAAAAGGGTTTATTTCACCTTACACTTCCAGGTCACAGTCCACAGCTCATGCAGCTAGCCTTTTTATACAGCTCAGGACCAACTGACTAGGAATGGTACTGCCCATGGTGGGCTGGATCCCCCACATCCATCATCAATCAAGAGAATTCATTACAGACATGACTGCAGGCCAATCTGACTCTTCAGATGATGTCTCCTCTTCCTAGGTGACTCAAGGATGCATCAAGTGAACCATAAAAACTAACAAGTACACCTGCCATTCTGGTGTGTTTGCTACTGTCACAGCATCGGCATTTTAAGACCAATGTCCTGGGAAATCTCTTTGTCCAGGCTAACCAGTCCTTTCTATCACCTTCCTTAGAGAGCCCAGGAGGCTCTCCTTGGGCTGTGACCAGGAAAGCATCGTAATGAACACTCCATCCTAGTTACTGAAGAATATGTGCCCAGCATATTCTGGGCTTTCCTGGTGGCATGGAAAATGGAGACACCACCTGGGAAGGTAGGACAGGCTCCAGGGAGCAGAGGTGGTCAGGGCCTGTGTGTGACTCTAGGGCCTGAGAACCCTACAACAATCTATGGCATCCTCTTCTTGCCTCTCGACTGGGAGGCTGCCTGGTCTCATCAAATTTAGATTAAAGATGTGATTTTTGGGGGATGCCTGCTGCTCTTCTAAGACTTAGGCTATCCCACCTCCACTCTGGGCAAACAGGGGCCCCATCTGCTGCCCCCCAGTTTCTTGCCTTCCTTCCTGGATGGTACCACACATATGCTGGGTGCCTATGGAGGTCAGAAAGGGCGTTGGATGCCTGCAAACTGGAGTTAATAGTTATGAGTCGTCATGTGGTTGCTGGGAATTGAACCTGGGTCCTCTGGAAGAGCAGCCAGTGCTCTTTACCTGCTGAGTTATCTTTCCAGCCCCCAAACCTGGCTTTTATGTGAGTCATGGGGCATCAAATTCAGGTCCTCATGTTTGTGTGGCTAGCATTATACTGACTGGGCCATCTCCCCAGCCCAATGGGCCTCCCCAACATTTTGAGTTCAGACTCATAGTCTCCAATGTACCCCAGGAATGGAGGCTGTAGTGTGGATCTGAGACTTTTTGGGTGAGAAGAAGCCAGCCTGGCCTCAGAGAGTTTGGCTCAGTTCCTAGGTATCTCTGGACCCTTCCCTGCCCCCAAATCCAAATAGAAACCAGTTTCCATGGCAAGGTGAGGTGTGTGTGGGCGCTGGGGTGTGGGTGGGAACAATGCTTCATTAGGAGGCTTCTAATGAAATGGAGATCTTCCAAGGCAAATGTTAATTGCAACCTGCAAGCACAGATGTTTCTGGGATGGAAAGAAAGGCGGCAGGTAGGGAAGGTCAACCTGCCACTGTGGGAGGGAGCAGGTGGGACTGGCCTGGCCTGCTTGCCCACTGTACCCCAGAGCATCAGGGATCCTGGAGGCCTCTGAGAGTGTGCCAGTCACGTCACAGAGCATCTTGTCAACCAAGTGCTGAGCTTGCCTGCAACTTTCCCGTTGGCTCCAGAGTGGGCCTGGCTCTGTGTAGACTGATACAGGTTTGGGCTATTCCGTGTCTGGACTGAGATTCCCGGGGAGACCTGGGAACAGCACATGGGCTGGGAATCAATGAGGTGAGGCAACCTCCCTACTTTTTCTACACACCCAAGTGATACATTTGGTGGAGAAGCATTTATTATCTACTGTCTTCTAGAAATACTCATCTAGTTCCTGCCCTTGGTAGGTGGCAGTGAGAAACGAGGGTCAGTAGTCGCTGCCCCAGTGGGGACTCACAGTCTAATGGGGAGGTGGTCAGAACAAGAATCGGTGTAACTTGGTGCGGTGGTTTGAAAGAAAATGGCACCCAGAGGAAGTGGCACTATTAGGAGGTGTGGTCTTGTTGGAGGAAGTGTGTCACTGTAGAGGTGGGCTTTGAGGTCTCCTATACGCTCAAGCCATGTCCAGTGAGACAGATCATTTCCTGTTGGCTGAGAGTCAAGACTTTGGACTCTCAGCTCCTTCTCCAGCACTGTCTGCCTGCATACCACCATGTCCCACCATGATGATAATGGACTAAACCTCTGAAAATGTAAGCCACCCCAGTGAAATGCTTTCCTTTATAAGAGTTGCGGTGGTCATGGTGTCTCTTCACAGCAATAGGAACCCTAACTAAGACATTTGGTAAGCCATGGTTTGGTGCTGGTTAGTTTTAAATGTCAACTTGCCACCACTTAGAAGAGAGGGACTGCCTGGGTCAGGTTGGTCTGTGGGTATGTCTGGGGGATTGTCTTGATTGTTGACCGATGTAGGAAGATCCCATCCAGTGTGGGTGGTGCCATTCCTCAGTGTTGTGTTGCTGGAGGGCTTCTCTCCAGGTCTCACCAAGCCCCGCAGTCCCACAACCCACGTACAAAATAATCACTCAGACACTTATATTACTTACAAACTGTATGGCTGTGGCAGGCTTCTTGCTAACTGTTCTTATATCTTAAATTAACCCATTTCTATAAATCTATACCTTGCCACATGGCTCTTCACATGCTGCTTGTCCTGGTGGTGACTGGCAGTGTCTCCCCCTCCTTCTTCCTGTTTCCCCAATTCTCCTCTTTCCTTGTCCCGCCTATACTTTCTGCCTGGTCACTGGCCATCAGTGTTTTATTTATATAGAGCAATATCCACAGCAGTGTTGGGTCCTAAGTAGCACCAAAGAGGAGAAAGCTGGCAGGGCATGAGAAGACAAGCAGTTGTCACGGGTCTGTTTGTCTCTCTGCTCTTGACTGTGGATGTGATGTGCTTAGCTGCTAAGTTCCTTCCTTGAATTCCCCAAAATGATGGACTGTAACCTGCCTTTGTAAGCTGAATAAACTGTTGACCGGCTGATGTTGCTTTTGGTCAAGGTGTTTGTTGTGACAATAGAGGGGAAGATATGGCAAGCGTCTTGGAGGGATTCAGAACCTAAAATTAGGCAGGAGGGTGCAAGCAGTTGCTTGTAGGATTAGCATGGCTGGATAATTTACTGGATGCAAGGGAAAGTGAAGGCTGGAACCCCGGCACAGAGTTGAAGTTGATAGTGGCCTGAGTACTTCTTGGTGAAGGCAGAGACAAAGGTGGGGTGGCATGGTGGCTATGGTGGAGAAAGAGGCCTTGATGAGGCAGGGTGGGATGGAGAGGGTGTGTTCTACCCATTATGTTGTCTCCAAGGAGACCTTCAGGCTCTGAATATTCCTGGCCTCTGTCCTCTAGGCCATGGTAGCTCTGGTCTCTGGATCACTTTCCTAAGGACAGGAGACATGGAATGACTTGGAGCCTCACCCAGTGCTGACAGAGGATTTTGCCATCCAGGGAGTAGTGGGGCTTTGAACTAAGATCTTTTCAAGCATAGAGCCTACCCAGGTAGCCAAAGTCCATATCTGGGCATGACATTTTCTGCACAGCCACTGTATGATTTATTGATGGAGACTTCTTGTTATCTGGGCCCACAAAGGGACATGTCACTGATGATTGAGCTGATGGTTCCAGCTTTCCTATTTTTCTCTTCTCCTTCTTCAGCATGGGTCAGGACCCCTTCCCATTCAGGACTCCATGTGATGCCCGTGGAACATAGCTTGTGTTAGGCTCTGTGTAGATGAGCTCTGGGCCTGGTGGGCACTGACTTCAGGCCTTTCTTGGGAACTAACCCCCATCCTCCACCTCAGCCTCAGACCTCTTTGTGGCCATTCTTATGAACCAGAAAAGAAGTGGCCCTCTCTGGCCAGAATGCACACAGAGATCTATGGGGTTTAATAAGGACATCCAAGACGGCATTATTGCAGTTTTCTGGTGACATTCGCTCTTTGGGGAGGTAAATTTCCTTCCTTTTAATCCACTGTTTCTTAAGCAGGTGACCCGCTCCGTGTTATTACAAGCAGGTTATTATGACCATAAATCCTTCTGCTTCTGCTTCTTCCATTTACATTAAATATAGTCTCAGTTATGGCGCCTAAATTAGCTTTCATAGGAGGAAATCTCGGTATAATTTAAAGGGGATGAGGAATATGAGCAGGGAGGGGGAGGGGAGGGAAAAATGAGAACAGAAAGAAGGTTTTGGACCCCAAACAAGGACTGAGCCTAGATTAGACCTTCCAAGATGCTCAGAGCCCTCCAAATGAAGGTGTTCTGAAGCCCTGCATCCGACACCTCTGTGTAACATCTGTATTGCAAAGCCACTGGGTCAAAAAGATGGAGACGGTCCTTGCATGATTTCAGCTATTGAGCATTCTAGAAAGAAACACAACTGTGGAGATGAGATTGGCCAGTGGTTGCCAGAGACTCCCTGGGGAGCAGGGCATTTTAAGGACAGTGGAAGCACGTTGTGTGACACAGGGATGATGGCACCTTGATGTCAGTGGTGGCGGGACTTCGGTGTCAGTCCATCCATTGCAGGATTTTATGTACCACACAGCCCAGACTTAAATAATAAGGAAGACTGTGAGGTGGGTAGGAAGGGTGTTGGAGAACTCTTTTTTTGTTGTTGTTTTGCTGTAAAGTCACTAAAAATATAGTCTTGTAATAAAAGAGAAGAGGGCTAGAGAGAGAGAGCTCAGTGGTTAAAAGCCTGTGTGCTCATGCAGAGGTCCTGAGTTTGGTTCCTAGTACCCACACTGGGAACTCTGACTCCAGTTCCAGGGGATCTAATGCCCTCTACTGGCCACCAAGGGCACTGAACTACTCATGTGCATATACCTCTATACAATATACATATGCATAATTAAAAATAAAAAAATATTTTTTATTAAAAATAAAAAATAAGAAAAGCGGAACAGTGGGGAGAACACGTGAGCTCGTGAGAATCTCCAGAAGCTGTGCTGCGCCTGTGGATCACTACCCACAGTCCTGAGTGGACGGAGGCAGGAAGTGAGTCAGCACTAGGGGGCGTGGTTTGCACCTTCAGCTTCCTTTTCCCCTTGACTCCATTCTGTATCCAAGGGGCCCAGCTGCAGGAACGATTCAAAGCCAGCGGGGCATGGTGGTGCATGCCTTCAATCTCAGTACTCACTCTGTGAGGTCAAGGCCAGCCTGGTCTACACAGTGAGTTCCAGGACAGCCAGGGTTACACGGTGAGACCCCATCCCCAAAACCCAAAGAGCCAGGGCAGGAAAAAGTCAAAGCAAATTCTTGAATGTAAGACGTGTGTGCCTCATTGAAGTTTCTATTTGTGTTTCTCCGATGACTCAGAATGTGAAAATCTAGGCCTGTTTTCCATTTTAGTGTCTTTTAAAAACGTGGTGTGTGTGTGTGTGTGTGTGTGTGTGTGTGTGTGTGTGTGTGAGAGAGAGAGAGAGAGAGAGAGAGAGAGAGAGAGAGAGAGAGAGAGAATAACCTTCCCACTTTCCACCTTGTTTGAGACAGTGCTCCTTATTGCTGCAGACTCCCCCATTTCTAGTTGGCTCACTGGGGTTACGGTTGCGTTACTGTGTCTGGCTTTGGTGTGAGTTTTGGGGATCTGAACTCAGGTTATCAGGCTTCTGTGGCAAGTGCTTTTATGGCTGGAGTCATCTTCCTGTTCTGTTCCCCTCCTTAATCTTTTGTGTGCACGTGTTTGGGCACATGTGTGGGCACATATGTGGGCACATGTGTGGCATGGTGTGTGTGTGGAGACCAGTGGACAACCCCCATTGCTGGTCTTCACTACTCATCTCCTTTGAGACAGGGTCTCTTGTCTGTTGACACATAGGCCAGGGGAGCTGGCCTGCGAGCTTCCAGGGATCCCCCGTCTCTACCTCCCATAGTGTTGGAACCCTGTGTACCGTCACTTCCAGCTTTGAGATGAGTTCTGGGGCTCCCACATGGCCAGTGCTGTACCCAGCAAGCCATCTCCCCAGTCCTGCGCCGTTTATCATCACGGTGTTATACTGGGTTACATAAGGATTTGTGTGTCTCCTTTCCTGGAGTGTATGTTCCACTCTCTATCTATTATTTGTTTTGTTATTCTTTTGTCAATTGTATTGTCCTCCATTTTTTGTGAGCTGTCTTTGGTAGATACATGTATTACAAATATTTTCTCTCAGCTTACATTTCCCTTTTCATTTTCCTAATGGAGTCTTTCAGTGAGATTTTTCAATTTTATTGAAGTTAATTTTATCACTAAAAACAAAAAATGATAGCAGGCTGGAGAGATGGTTCAGCAGTTAAGGTACTTCCTACTCTCCTGGAGAACCTGATTTCAGTTCCCAGCACCCAAGTCAGGGGGGCGCATGACTCTATGCACATGGCATACATTTACAAACATGTACAAAAATAAAAATAAAATCTTCAAAAATTAAAAAACCTCTGGACATCAATCAATAATGGATATATGCATGTATCCATATATATCCAAATATACCTATCTATATATCCAGGTAGGATGGAACATGCCTGGAACACATTGGAGAGCCTGAGGCAGGAGGGTTGCTAAGAGTTAAAGGTCAGCTTGGGCTACATAGCAAGTACCAGGTCAACTAGGGGTATTGTAACAAGACCCTGTCTCAAAAAACAACAAAAAAGGTGACTTAATCTTCTTTGTAAGATCTTTTCCAAGTTCACACAAATATTGTTTCCTATGTTTTGAGAAGCCTATAGTTTAGTTTAACCTTTAATACTCAAGTCTGTGATTTTTCTTAAAGTAACCTGTGTATGGTGTGGAGTAGGGGGTCAAGGTATATCTACAGATATTCAATTTTTCTAGCGATGTTTATGGAAATATTTTTCCATTGAGTTGCCTTGGTACCTTGATAAAAAGCAGTTGACTTTCCCTGGAGGAGATGTGGGGAAATGCCTGTTCTTCCCAGCCAGGTGACAAATGGCAGACAGAAGAAGGATCCTGCCAGTGTCGAATTTTTTTTTTTATTGGGATTACTTACAGGAATATGGATGAGGGGTTACTTACAATAATAGAAATGAATCAAAGACAGCTACATCACCAAAGCCCATCCCAGCATGAGTGACCGACAGCTCAGGGCAGCAGGGAACCTGGAACACACTGCATAACTTCTAGGCAGCTCACCAGGTTGGAGGGAAGCTGTGTCTCTTCCAGGCAGCTTGCCTGGTCGAAGCATGCCTCTCAGCAGGCCGTACTGCTTAGGTAAGCCTGGAGAGGGAGGGATCTAGTGCATCTGGTCAGTTTCAGGAAATTCCTGAAGTTTCTGAGTTGCTTGCTTCCTGAGTCTTAGGAACCTCCTTAGGAATGTTCTTTTTTTTTTTCTTTTTTTTTCTTTTTTTTGGTTTTTCGAGACAGGGTTTCTCTTGTGTAGCTTTGTGCCTTTCCTGGAACTCACTTGGTAGCCCAGGCTGGCCTCGAACTCACAGAGATCCGCCTGGCTCTGCCTCCCGAGTGCTGGGATTAAAGGCGTGCGCCACCACCGCCCGGCCCTTAGGAATGTTCTTAATCTTAAGGAGCTTCCCTCCAAGATGAACTGTTTGATCTAAGAAGACATTGCTACCCATTAGGGCTGGGGAGACATCTCAGCAGGTAAAGTGCTTTCAATACAAGTGTGAGGACAGGAGTCCAGACCTCCAGCACCCACATAAAATGCTGAGTGGTCATGATGGCCCTCCTGCAATCCCAGCACAGGGAAGGCAGAGATGGGCTCCCTGCAGCAAGCTGGCTAGCTAGACCAGCTGACTTGGTGAGGCCTGGGTTCAGCTGAGAGACCCTGTTCTGATCTATAAGGTGAAGAGTGATGGAGGAAGACATGAGAGACACCTGGCATCAGCGTCTGGCCTTCATACACAGGTGAACACACATGTATGTACATCCTCCCTATGTAAATACACATACGTCTCACACACACATACAAAATCAGTGAACTAGCCATGTAGGAGTCTATTTCTGGACTCAACCATTGTGTCTCATGAATTTATTTGTCTATCCATACATCAGTAACATACTGTTTTTGCAGCTAGTTTTTAAAATCAGGTCATTTGAGTCCTCTGATGTCCTTCGTTTTTCAAAACTGTTTTGGTCTTCTGTGTCCTTTGCATCTTCATCTAGAGTTTATGCAGTGGGTAGTAGTTACTGCAGAGACCCATAACTGTACACAATGTGGAACATAACCCACTGTGAGTGCTCAGTGGTAGATGAGATTGAGTGCTCAACCCTTAATGGGACATCAATGTTAACCCTACCACCATCAAGGCTCAGGGAACATTGTGGAAGAGGAGACAGAAATGATGTAAGGACAAGAGGATGGGGGAGCACTGTGAAAGATGATCTTCTAGACACAACAGGGCTGGTGTACGCAGGCACTCATGGCAGCTGTGGTTACCTACACAAGACCTTCACAAGATCAAGCCAGCTAAAAGGTCCAGCATGGAAAGGGGAGGGGCTCCGCAAACCCCACTGCTAACTGAGGAACTTTTGACAGTTGATGAATGCTAGGGGAGGGAGAATCTCTTTTCTCTGGGGATGTGACCACTGGCAGGTCCCCCACACTCTGTGGTTGACCCTACACACATAGATATATGATCAATCCTAGTAGGACTCAGTGGGTTTTATGATATATATGATATGAAGTTGGGAAGGAGAGGTGTTGGAGGTGCTGGGAGGAGTTGAACATGATCATGATACATTGGAGACATGTATAAAAGTTTCAAAAAACAAATAAAAAACCCCATCATGTGCTGTATCCCATTTATTATTCTTACTGGCCAGAGCAGGGGGGGGGGGGCTTTGCCCAAAGCTTGCTGGATGGCTGCTCCGAAGGTCTTTTAGGCTGTGAAATATTCTTTCTTGTTGGTGTAGCCAATAAGACTCTGTCCTCTTAGTGAAGGGCTCCTTCATTTTAATTCAGTTTGTGCAGAGAAAATGAATCCACTGTGTTGATTGCTCCTCGTTTAAACTGTGACTTGATTAAAACAGGAAACATGGGAGGCACTAGAGATTACACTGAGGTGATGATGGATGCTTCAAATTCTATCCAAGTCAAGACCCCTATTCAAGATTTAATTTTAAAAAAGAAAATAGGCATAATATGGGCCCGTGTTGTCTGTGTGAGTTTACATGCACCCTCAGAGGCCAGAAGAGGGCTCTGGGTTTCCTGGAACTAGAGTTACAGGTGTTGTGAATCACCGTGTGTGCTGGGAGCTGAATCTGGGTCTTCTGCAAGAGCAGCAAGGGCTCTTAATTTTTGAGACAAGGTCTAGTTTCATACCCTAGGCTGGACTGAAACTGGCTTGTTGGTGAAGGTTGGTTTTGAATTCACAATCCTCCTGCCTCAGCCTCCTGAGCACTAGAATACAGGCACAGACCAACACATTTGGCTTCTTCATGTGGTTATTTTCAACAGAAAATCCTGCTGGTACTTTGATGGGGATTATTATGTACAGACCAATAGAGAGAGGAAACACGTCTCTGACTGTGGAGTTGTCCAGTTCATGAACATGGTACACTGCTCCATTTACTTAGCTCTTCTCTGAGTTCTTTCCCCAGCTGTGTTAGATGTTATTGAAGGAATGAGCAGCTCCGTAAATCTTTTGCTAGATTCACTGCCAAGTATTTTGCGTTTCTGAATGCTCTTGTTAAGAGGATTTGTTCTTATTTGATTTTCCAATTTCCTTTTGCTCTGAAGATATAGAAATCCAGGTGTGGTGGTGCATGCCTTTAAACCCAGCACTTGGGAGGCAGAGGCAGACAGGTCTTTGTGTTGAAGGCTAGCCTAGTCTACATAGTGAGTTCCAGGCCAGCCAGGACTATGTAGAGAGAGACCCTGTCTCAAACACACACACACACACACACACACACACACACACACACACACACACACACACACTATACACAAAACATTTCATTACTGGTATATATTGGTCTGTTTCCTTCCATTTTTAAAAACACCCCACCCCATGTGTGCATGTGTACTTGGAGGCCAGGGAGTAACCTAGGCTGCACCCCTTAGGAGTTGTTCTTCTTATATTTTTGAGACAAGGTCACTCACTGGCCCTGTCCAAACAGTAGAGGCTGACTGGCCAGCAAGCTTCAGTGGGTCACCTCTTTTTGTCCCCCAACGCTAGGGTTGTGGCGACACATCATTGCCTCAGGCTTTTATGTGGGTCCTGGGGATCTGAACTCAGGTTCTCATGCTTGCCTGGCATCTCCCCCCATCAGGTAATCTCTTATTTTCTCTTAATCTTTGGTGAGGTTTATCACTTCTTTATCCATCTTCAAAAATATTTGCAATTTGAGATTTGTTAAATATCTCTTTGTTTTACCTTTTCCTAGTTCGTGCATTCCTCCTCTTAGCTTTTTAATTTAAATTTGCCTGCTTCGACCTCAAGGAGTTTGATTTCAAACCCTTCTTTTCCAACAAAGACATTTAAAGGTCCAAATCTCCTCACAGCCACTGCCTTGGTGGCATCCTGCAGATCTGTAAAAAAATGAGTTTATTGAAGTACAAATTGGGTGCAATAAAACTCACCATTTCAAAGCATGAAATCCACAGAGTTTTGTCTAACCTTATTACCCGTGTGACCAGCAGCACAGTCAAAACCTAAAATAGTCTCATCACCCCAAAGGTTTCCTTTGACCTATCATGGCCGATCCTCCTGTGTCCTACCACTGCACTGCCTCCCTCCCTCCCTCCCTCCCTCCCTCCCTCCCTCCTTCCCTCCCTCCCTCCCCCTGTTTCTTAATATCCATCTGTCTGTCCATCCACCCATCCATCCACCCATCCACCCACCCACCCACCCACCCACCCATCCGTGTGTGTATGTGTGCATGCGTGAGCATGTGTGCATACATGCACCATGGCCCACATGTGGGGTCAGGATACAACCTGTGGGAGTCGGTCTCTCCCTCTACCGTTGTTTTTGAACTCACCTTGCAGTCGCCTTTACCCACTGAACCATCACACGGCCCCTACTGACTTGCTTCCCGTCACCGTAGTTTGCCCTTGGTAGAATTTCCTGTCAGTCGCATTGGATAGCATGTGGTTTGCATCTGGCTCCTTCACTTTGCAGAATGCTTTTGATGTAGACCCATGCTTTGTGTGCATCATAGTTTGCTCACGTTGCTGGACAGAAGTCCCTCACGCTGCCCTTTGCTTGTCCACTCTCCTGTTGATGGACGTTGGGGTTGTGTCTGGCTTAGCACTATTGTAAGTGAAGTTCCTCTGGACATTCCTGCACAAGTGTTTGAGTGGACATGTGTATTTACTTCTCTTAGGTAAATACACAGGAGTTTCTGGGTCATCTGGTAAATGTATATTTACTTTTCCAGGAAACGTTACAAGGTGACTGTATAATTTTGTATTCTCATAGTAAATCTATTCTCTGCCATTCCATCTTGGCCAGAAGTAGAACCATTATTTAGATTTGAGCAGTCAATTGTATTTTAAAGAAATAGAAAATGGAGTTTTTTTTTTTTTTTTTTTTAGAAGACAGAGTCTCTTACTTTGTAGCCCAAATGATCCTGGATTTACTATATAGCCCAGGCTGGCCACAAACTTAAGGCAATCCCCCTGCCTTAGCCTCCTGAGCTTTACAGAAGTAAGCCAGCATGCCGTACCTGAGAAAATGTGTGTAACACATAAATGTACCCATTAGCCATTCCTGACAATCTTCCTTCGGGTGGATTCAGATTTTCATCTGCTGGCACCTCCCTTCTTCTGGGTAACTTCGCATTAGTCCTTACAAAGGTGGCCTGCTGGTGGGGGAGTCTCTCAGCTTCTTATGTCTGAAAAGGTCTGAACTCACCCTTATTATTTGAGAGATGTTCTCCTGATGCATTTTAAGCTTATTATTAGTGTGTATGCATATGTGTGTGATTGTATGTGTGTGAGTGCATGCCACAGAGTGTGTGTGTGTGTGTGTGTGTGTGAAAGAGAGAGAGAGAGAGAGAGAGAGAGAGAGAGAGAGAGAGAGAGAGAGAGAGAGAGAGAGAACGCCATGGTGTGTATATATGTATCTGTGTGAGGGTGTATGCCGCTGGGTGTGGGGGTGTGGGGGTGTGTGTGTATGTGTGTGTGAGGGTTCATGCCACAGTGTATATGTGTGTTGTGTGTGTAGGTCAGAGGATAATTTTGTGGAGTCTTTTTCATTGTTTATGTGGGTTGTAAGTTAAATTCAGGTGGTAAGACTTTCGTGGCAAGCACTTAGGCTCATTGAGAAACCTGTGCGCACACACATACATATAACTAAAATAAGTAAAAATTTTTATAAAGTTTATTGCAACAGATTTAATTTTTTTCCCTATTTTTAAAAAGGTTTATTTATTTTATTTTATGTATATGAATGTTTTGCTTGCATGTCTGTGGACCACGTGCATGCTGGTACCCGAGGAGGCCAGAAGAGGGCGTCAAACCCCGAGGAGGAGATCCAGGTGGCTGTAAGTTGCCCAGTGTGGGTTCTGGGAACTGAACTCCAGTCCTCTACAAGACTGGCGCAGGCTGCTTCCTTCTGCTCTGCTGCCTCAGCAGCCCCCTTTACACCATGTTTTTTGAGACCGACTCTCCTACTGGACATGGAACTCACCGGCTGCTTAGACTAGGTAGCTAGCAAGCTCAGGCATCTGCCCGCTTCCACCTCCCAGTGCTAAGATTACAGGTGTGCACTGCTGCAGCCAGCTGTTCACGTGGGGCTGGGGATCGAACTTAGGTCCTTGTGTTTGTGCTGCAAGCACCTTCTAACCCAGCCATCTCCCCAGCTCCTCCTACTTCCTTTTGGGACTTGTTTTTTTTGGGGTGGTGGTGGTATATGCTGAATATTGTGAATTTGTGCTGTGTGGTTTCTTCAGAGACCCCCAGGTTTCGTGTGATGCATAATGATCTTGATTGGATTTATCTGAACCCTGAGAGGCTTGCATTTAGTCTTCGTGAAGATGTCGCGAGCCTCATTTCATCTGTGTGTTCAGTCTTATCACAAAATCAATATTTTTCTGAGGTGTCTGTTTGTGACCGTGTGTATTATGAAGACTTGTCGTTCTGGTGGCTGCAAAGAATACCTTGATGAAAGTATTCTTTGTCTTGTGAGTTTCTATTGCTTTAGCAGATTTTTGCCCTATTCTTGGTGTGCTCGTGTGTCTGTATGTCATCTGTGCATGTGATGCAGGTGTGTGTTGCAGGTGTGCATGTGTATGTGTTGCAGGTGTGTGTGTTGCAGGTGTGTGTATGATGCAGGTGCGTGTGTGTGGTGCAGTTGTGTGTGTGGTGCAGGTGTGTGTGTGTTGTGTGCTGTGTGTGGTGTGTGTGTGTGTGTGTGTGTGTGTTTGTGTGTGTGTGTGTGTTACAGGTACATGTGTATGGGAAGCTAGAAGCTGATGTCTACTGTCTTCCTCAGTGGCTCTCCACCATATTTTTGGAGACAAGTTCTCTTGCTGAAACTGTAGCTTGTAGATTGGTTAGAGTGACTGGCCAATGAGTCTGGCAGATCTGCTTGTCTCCGCCTCTCACTCTCATTCCCTGGGTTACAGGTGCACTCTGCTGGGCATGGCTTTTATGTGGACGCTGGGGATTGAACTCATGGCCTCATGCTTGCATGACAAGTAGTTCATGATTGAGCCATCTCCTCAGCTGCACCCCCCCCTGTTTTTTAGCAGGAGATTTTCGATGTTATTTATCTATTTATTTATTATGTGTCATTCATTTAAAAAAAAACATGTATTTTGTGTGTCTGTATGCATCCATGTCATGGCTTGAGTATGACATGGTGGTCAGGGGACCACTCACTGGAGTGGGTCTGTCATTCCACCATGTGGGACCTGGAGACAGAACTTCGGTCGTCACGCTTTGACCGCTTGCACATTTACCTGCTGAGACAGCTCTCTGGCCCTGGTTACAGTTCTTTACCCCGCCCTCCACGAATATCAGCATTTGACCAAAGAGTCGCAGATCTCTTCTTGATCGTCCTCTGTCTTTCCACCAATGTTAGTGTCCCCAGTTTCAGCCAGGTAGCCTCTGCCAAGTCCATATCTTTTCTTGTCTCAGACACATCCTTTGCTCTGTTTGATTCCCCGCTTCCTCTGCTGAGGTTTAGAAACAGTCTTAGCAGTAAGTGGGGACTTGCTTTGTTTGTTTCCTCAGAGCAGGAATCACTGTTCTACCCTCCCTGTTGCCCAGTGTCTAAGAACAATTTTCTTACAGGTTTTGTCCTGTTCCCTAGGTGATTATAGTAGGAAGGCAAGGCAAAAACAAGCACACTTTATTTTACAGAACGTATTATCGCTAGTTGCCAAGACGTGAAGGAATTTCTCTCTACTAATGTCAAGCTCTTCTCTAGCGGACATTAACTGAGTATCCTATAATTCAATTCAGTCTGATGCTGTCTATAGGTAATGGCTGATTCTACAGGTTGAGGTTTCAGCCTCACTTGAGGACAGGTTGTGACCTGTGCTTCTCCCTGAAGGACTTGATATCAGAGATCTCCTGGTCCCTGTCTTTAGGCCTTTAGGTTTGACTAATTTGCTAGAGTGTCCCACAGAACCTAGGAAGACACATCACTTTGTTGTTGACACATGTATGACAAGGGAGACTAATGAGTAGCCATATGGAAGAGATGCAGAGGGGCAAGTACGTGGGAGGGGCTGTGAGCATCCACGTTGTCTCTGGGCATCCCACCCTCCAGGCGTCTGCATTCAGCAGTCTGGAATCTCACTGGACTGCGTTCTCCTAGGTTTTCATTACACAGGCATGCATGGCTGGTTCCAACACTAACCACCGCTGCTTGCTAAACTCTCAGCCTGTCTCTCCTTCCTAGAAGTAGGACTTGAAGCTCCAGTCTGATCCATGTTTGGTTCCCCTGGCAACCCCATCCTGAGGCTATCCAGGAGCCCAACAAAGGTCATCTCATTAGAACAAAGGGTCTGCCTGTCGCTGGGAATTCCCAAGGGGTTTGGGAGCTATACCAGACTTTCCTACCACTCACAAAATGAGAAGTGTCTTAGGTACCACAGCCAAGCACAGATATTAGAATGTAAAATTTCTCAGATTCCCTTATCTACAAGAGTTTTAGGGGCCCTGTGCCAAGGATTTGGGGCAGAGGCAAATATTTATATGTCTGTCTGTCTATCTATCTGTCTATCCATCCATTTATTTTATTTTGAGACAGGGTCTTACTACCTAGCCCTAGATGGTCTGGAACCTTCTATGTAGACCTGACTGAATTCACAGAAATCCACCTTCCTCTGCCTCCTGAGTGCTGGAATTAAAGGTGTGCAACATCACACTGGGCTGTATTTATTGTGTGACTCTCTCTCTGTCTTTGTCTCTCTGTGTGTATGTCTCTCTCTGTCTATCTCTGTCTCTGTGTGTATGTGTCTCTCTGCCTCTTTCTGTGTGTACATCTCTTTCTGTCTGTCTGTCTCTCTGTGTGTATGTCTCTGTCTATCTGTCTGTCTCTGTCTCTCTGTGTATATGTGTGTGTATCTCGGTCTCTCTGTCTGTCTGTCTCTGTCTCTGTGTATATGTGCGTGTGTCTCTCTGCCTCTGTCTTTCCCTCTGTATGTATCTCTCTGTCTCTGTCTCTATCTTTCTGTCTGTCTGTATGTATGTGTGTTTGTCTCTCTGCCTCTGTCTGTCTCTCTGTGTGTATGTCTCTCTGTCTGTCTCTGTGTGTGTTTCTCTGTGTGTACGAGTGTGTGTCTGTCTCTCTCTGTGTGTATGTGTGTGTCTCTCTGTGTGTGTCTGTCTCTGTCTCTGTGTGTGTGTGTGTGTCTGTGTGTGTGTGTGTGTGTGTGTGTCTACCTGTCTCTGTCTCTCTGTGTGTACGAGTATGTGGAGGCCAGAGGAGGATGTTGGGTGTCCTTCCTCCACTGCTCTCTGCCTGTTCCCTTGAGACAGTCTCTCACTGAACTGGAAGCTCACCCCACTGGGAACCCTGAGACTGTTATTTACTGGAAAAACCTGTTTCTCCTGGTGCTGTGGCTCAGCCTTAGCACACACCTTTAATCCAAGAGTGTTCTGCTTATTGTAAACAGGATTGAATAAATCATAGGTCAAGAGGCGGAGCAAGCAACCAATTGACAGGAAGTGAGCAAGAAAAACCATAGAGAGTAAGAGGGAGTGAAGAGGATGGAGAGAGAGACACACAGGAAGTAGAAGAGAGGAATATTGAGTTGGAGTAGTCTTGTTTGAGACAGCTGGCATAGGAGAAGCTTCTGGGACATCAGCTGAGGAGGAAGGTCAGCCGGGTGCTTTCTCTGGCTCTCTGAGCTAGCACGCTTTTTACCCCAGCATCTGGCTCCTGAGTCTTTATTAGTAAAATCAAATGATTGAGATTTTGTTCAAAACAACATCAACTAGCCTATCTGGCTAATGAGTTCTTAGAATCTACCTGTCTCTGTTCCTAAACACTGGAGTTAGAGGCATGTGTGGCTTTTACCAGGGTGTTGGGGATTTGAACTCAGATCCTCACGTTTACACAGCAAGTGTTCTTATCCACCAGGCCATCTCCACAGCCCCTGGGCAATTCTTACAACAGTTAATTCTCCGTGAACAGAAAGAGAGTCCATCCCACAGATTTTGATTTATTTTTATCATCATTTAACTCATGTTTTCTATTTCCCTCCTGTTGAGAAATGTGCTGCTAATTTATAAATATTTGGGAGGTATTTAGATGCTGATGTAGATATTTCTAATTCATCAGAAAACATACTGTGATAGTTCAGTGACCGAAATCTATCAAAACGCATGCTGTAGGAGATAATCTATTTTGGTGGTGAATTTGTGAGAACTGGGGAAGGATGTGCATTCTATAGTTGCTGGATGGAACACTCTATAAACATCAATTAGGTCAAATTGATTGACAGGGCTATTCAGGACTTCTTTATATGTGTTCATTTTAAAAAGATCTTTTATCAATTATTCAGAGAGAGGCTTTGCAGCCTCTCACTATGATTATGGGTCTATTTCTTTATGCATGTCAGTATGTTTCTTCTTAATATCCTCTGACAGCCTGTTATGGGGTGCACGCATTTTGAGGTTACTGCATTTCCTTGACATATAGCTCCATCTATCCTCATGGAATGTTCCTTCTTATGTCTGATAACACTTCCCATCTTTTAATTTGCTCACCTCATATATATATAGGTACCTGGTCTCTCTAATGGCTATACTTGGTACAATATAACTTTTTCAATACTTCACTTTCAACCCAGCTGTGCTTTCTATTTAAGACATCTCTCTCTCTCTCTCTCTCTCTATCTCTCTTTTAATTAAAATTATTTTTAGTTCTTTAGTTCTATCCACTTTCCTGGCCTCCCAATTCCTCCCAGATCTACCCTTCTTTTCTTATCCACACAACTCTGTGTATTCTCTTTTAAAATATTGATTTTTATTTTGTGTGTATGAGTGTTTACCTGTATGTATGTGCAGCACAGGTGTATGATGCCTTTGGAGGATAGAAGAGGGCTTCGGATTCTCTGGAACTGGAGTTATAAGTGGTTGTAAGCTGCCATGTGCTGTGGAACAATCCTCTTGCACACTGTAAAGATTGGTCACTTGAATTGGTTTAATAGAATGCTGATTGGCCAGTAGCCAGGCAGGAAGTATAGGTGAGGTGACCAAACTAAGGATGCTGGGAAGAGGAAGGGCAGGGAGGGGAATTGCCAACCAGATGCAGAGGAAGCAAGATGAGAATGTTGTACCGAGAAAAGTTACCAAGCCACGTGGCTAAACATAGATAAGAATTATGGGTTAATTTAAGTGTAAGAGCTAGTTAGTAATAAGCCTGAGCTACCAGCCTATCATTTATAAGTAATAGTAAGCCTCTCAGTCAATCATTTGGGAACTGGCTGCTGGGTATTTGGGAGTTGCTGGTGGGACAGAAACTTCTATATATAGCCATGTGGGTTCTGGGGATCAAACCTGGGTCCTCTACAAGAGCAGTAAAAACCCTTAACTGCTAAGTTCTTTTTCCAACCCCACTGTCTCTTAGTTTCAATTTTTAGTTCATTTATACTTAATATAATTGTTGAAATAGTTTGCTTTTGACCTATTGTGCTGTTGTTATTGCTGTACAACAGAGAACCACACATTTAGTAATATGGACAACAGATATCTATTATCTTGTAGTCTTTGTGGGTGAAGAAGCAGGGCTTGGCCCAACTGCTTTGGGATCCCTCACAAGATTGTAATTAAGGTACTGTACAGGTCTTGATTAGGGGGAAAAATTCACTTCCAAAGTCACTATGTGGCTGGTGGAATCCAGTGCATGCGGCTCAGCTCGGTAGGAGGAGAGCTTGGTTTCCTGCTGGTGCTTGGTGCCCTGTTTCTTCAGTTTCTTGCCCTGCAGGGGTCCCTATAGGACAGCTCATAACAGCTCATTCGGCACAGCTGGGCGTGGTGGTGTGTGCACTTGTAATCCCAGTGCCGGGGAGGCAGAGGCAGGCAGATGCCTAGAGTTCACGGGCCAGCCAGCCTAGACAAATTGGTGAACCCTGGGTCTCAATGAGAGGTGGATAGCGCCTGATGAACCACACCTGAGGTTGACCTCTGGTCTTCACTAGCATGTGCACATGCATGCATGTACATCTGCAAGCATACCTGTGCTCCACACATGTGAACACACACACATTTTAAAGAAGGAGAGATTGTTCCAATGAGATGGGAGTTACAGTTTTCTAGAGTGTAACTGTGCAAGGGGCGTCCATCACTCTTGCTATATCCTGTTGGCTTAAAGCAAGTCATAGCTCCTGTCTCTACTCAAAGGACTCTCTAATTCAGGGGTGAGTACAGGACATGGGGGCTGCTGGGGCTTACCTTAAAGTCTGTTTGCAAAACTTGCTGTTCCTTTTCTTCTTATCTTGCTTGTTTTGCATTCTTTTCTTGCCTTTGTGGTTAAAAAAGTAGGAGGACTGTGAATGTAGCTCAGTGGTATCATACTTGCTTAGCATGTTTAGGGCCCTGGGTTCTATCCTTGTACCAACAAAAAAATAAAAAGTCAATTTTAAGACCTGATTTTTTTTTCTTGAGAGAGCATCTCACTATATACCCCTGGCTAGCCTAGAACTCTCTATGTAGACCAGGCTAGCCTCAAACTCACAAAATTCTGCCTGTTTCTGCCTCCCAAGTGTAGGATTAAAGGGGTATGCCACAATACTTGACCTGAATTGTTTTAAAATTATTATTTGGCCAATTAAGTGTGTGTGTGTGTGTGTGTGTGTGTGTGTGTGTGTGTGTGTGTGTGTGATGTGTATGTGTGCATGCATGCTATGGTGAATGTTTGTGTGTATGCACGTGTGCTATGGTGAGTGTGTGGTGGTCAGAGGACAACTTCTAGAGATTGACCCTCTCTTCTGCCTCAACTAGGCAAGGTCTCTCTTGTTTTTGTTCCTATGCAGCACATTCTACTGGTGGCCTATGAGCTTCTGGATGATTCTCCTGTTTGTGCCTCCCATTTCGCTGTAGGGGTTTGGGGATTACAGATGTGTGCCACTGCATCCAGCTTTGTCTTTTTACGGGGCGGAGCGTGGGTTGCCAGGCTTGAGTGACAAGTGCTTTGACTCACTGAGCCGCCTCCCCAGCCCTCAAATTGCTTTTCATCTTTTTTTTTTTTGTATTTCACATCTTTTTGTATTTTTTATTTCTTTGTATTTTTATAAATACTTACACTCTGCATCCTTAATTTATCACAGCATGCTTAGACAATGTTGTAACGTTTAACCTGAAATGTAAGAATCTTACAACAGGAAATGTCTATTTATTTCTTTGTTCTTCAGTTACTCTGCTTTTTACAACCACAGAAATAATGCATATCAACATCGTGCTAGTTACCTTTCAACAAATTGGTCTTTCAGAATGTGTTTTGAGGGAGCAGGTGGGGAAATGTCTTCCTGTAGCTGGCAGAGGCTTGTCTGAGCTAACATCTGCACATGAATTTGGGTCCTTTAAAATCTGATGACTCAGGGGCTTAGGAGATGCTTCAGTTGGCAAAATGTCCGCCGCATAAACATGGGAGTGTGAGTTTGGATTCTCAGGACCCGTGTGAAAAGTCAAGCTTGGCATCGAGCATCTCTAATCCCGGTGCCAGGGAAGTGGAGACAGGAACATCCTGGGATTTTCTGGTCAGTCAGTCTAGCCAAATCAGGGAGTGCCAGGTTCAGTGAGAGACCCTGTCTCAAAAAAACAAGGTGTGGGGGTAAGTGATTGAGAAGACAGTGTTAACTTCTGGATTCCATGCGCACAAGCATATTCATGCATGTGCACTCCCTGAATACACACACACACACACACACACACACACACACACACACACACACACACACACTCTGATGATTCAGGATGTGCTGGTTGGTTTTGTCAACTTGATACAAACTAGAATCGCCTGGAAGAGGGAACCTCAGCTGATGAATTGCCTCCATCAGACTGGCCTATGGCTATATCTGGGGCATTTTCTTGATTGACAGAGGAAGGCCCAGTCCACTGTGGGCAGTGCCATCTCTGGGCAGGAGGTCCTGTTTTTTATAAGAAAGCAGGCTAAGCAGACACCGGGGAGCAAGCCGGTAAGCAGCACCCCTCCAGCCTGGCAGCACCCCTGAAGCCTCACTCTGCTTCAGCCCTGAGGTTCTAGCTTGATCTTCCTCAATAACGGACTGCAACAAGGAGGCGTAAGCAACCCTTTCCTTCCAAGCTGGCTTTGGTCAGGGTTTATCACAGTGACAGGAAGCAAAGTAGGACATAGGTCATCCTCCTCCAGGAGGCGGGAAAGGTCATGCATGCAATACCCGTAAAGTAGAGAGGATAGTAGAGCCGGAAGAACCCCCCCCCCCAGGATAAGGCTCAAATATTTCTGATGTCTCTGCTTTAAGGTGACTTGGGAACAGGAGGCTATGGCTTAGAAGTTAGCAGGAGGGCACATGGACTCAGAAGGTTCCGGTTCCACCTCAACTTTCTGCTGTGTTGTTGGGCATATTTCTCATCTGGCCAGAGCCTCAATTTTCCAAGCCATCGAGTAGGCATATAGAAACTCCTTCTTAAGTTCATGAGGATTAAATGATCTGGTGCTTGAGAAGGCATTGGCCCGGTGCCCGGCAGACCCTCGGCATGTAAGTAGGAACAATTTGAAGCTGCTTTTACACAGGCCTCAGGAGATCCAAAGTAGCTGGCTGGAGCTCCCTGCTTCTAAAACAAGAGTCAGCCTTGCTTTCAATGAGGTGGGCAGCTTGTCTGAGGTATAATGTTGGCTTCTGGGCTCTGTCTTGGTGACCAGAGGCCTCTGACTTATGAGAGATATCAGGCCCAGATATGTACCTGGACAAGTCAAAAGGAAGAAGGTATTTCCTTATGGATGGAGCCAGTGAAAACCTTAGGCTGGAGAGGAGTGCTGGGGTCCTGTCCCCAGGAAGGAGCGAGGTCACTTGAGATACCTGATCACAGTCCCATCAGATTGGAGACCCGAGGCATTTGCTCTTCTTGGAGTTTTTGTTTTTTAAAATCTCCACAGAGTCACTGTAGGTAGGGTCAACATTTCCCCAGATGGCAGAGTAGCAAGTTTCCAAGATGGCGGCCAGTGGTTCCCACTTCCTGGTATTTACACCCTTGTGTAGGCTCTCCCAAAATAAAATATGGCTGACCTGTATAGCCAAAGGGATTGTAGAAAAGATGGTTTGTGACTCCCAAAGGTGTCACAAAAGTCACTCCTCACTGTGGGGGAAACTAGCTGCCATGTCATAAGGCCACTCCTAACAACTCTATGGAAAAGCTGACATGGAGTGGAACTGAGGCCTCCAGACAACAATCGGCCTCAGGTGAGGGCACCATCTTGGAAGCAGGTCCCAGAAGTACTTTTCTAAACAGTCACTAACAATGCCTGTTGCTTTTAACTGTAGTTTTGAGGTAATATTTTAAAATCAATTTTATGTATATGAGTGTTTACCTAGTGATTGAGAAGACAGTGTTAACTTCTGGATTCCATGCGCACAAGCATATTCATGCATGTGCACTCCCTGAATACATACACACACACACACACACACACACACACACACACACTCTGATGATTCAGGATGTGCTGGTTGGTTTTGTCAACTTGACACAAACTAGAATCGCCTAGAAGAGGGAACCTCAGCTGATGAATTGCCTCCATCAGACTGGCCTATGGCTATATCTGGGGCATTTTCTTGATTGACAGAGGAAGGCCCAGTCCACTGTGGGCAGTGCCATCTCTGGGCAGGAGGTCCTGTTTTTTATAAGAAAGCAGGCTAAATGTATAAATGTGGACCTCATGCATGCAGGTACCCACGGAGTTCAGAAGAGGGCATTAGATCCTCTGGGGCAGGAGTTACAGGTGGCTGTAAGCCACTTGATGTGGGTGCTGGGAACCCAACTTGAGTCCTCTGGTAGAGCAGTAAGCTCTCGTAATAGCTGAACCATCTCTCCAGCCTTCTTCCCAGGGGGTGGTGTTGTTCAAATATAATAACTAACTTATTATAGGTGGTCTAGAGAAAAAACTAGAAGAGATCATGCTTATGCAAGTTTTATTTATAATTTTTAGTATGTGTGTTGTATGTGTATGGGGTGTGTGTTATGTGTATGGGGTGTGTGTATGTATAGTGTGTATGTGTGTGAGTGTGTGTGTGTATGGACACGGGAGGGCCACAGCCACATGCTGAGGTCAGAGGACAACTTTGGATGTCAGTCTTCACTCTTACCTTGTTGAGATGGTCTCTGTTGTTTACCACTGTGGGTTCCTGGAGAGCTGGCTGCAGGCTTCTGGGGACTTCTTTGTCTCTGTCTCTTATCTGGCTGTAGTGCTGTGATTTCAGATTCAAACCATGTTTGGCTTTCTGTAGGTTCTGGCGACTCAGACTCATGTCCTCACTCTTGTCTGGCAAGTATTTGACTAACTAGCCTTCTCCTTAGCCCCCTGTCCTCATTTTGAACGAATGCTCTCAGGCTTTGGGCTGAGGAGGTGGCTCAGGTGGTCAAGTACTTGCTGCCCAAGTATGAGGAACTGCGTTTTATCACCAGCACCCGCGTGAAAAAGCTGAGTGTGTATAGTGGTATTTGCTCCGCCCATGACCCTGGGCTATCCGGCCCAAAGGGGGCGGTGCTTGCTGTGGTTGTAGTGACCTCTGATAAGGATCTGGGAAGACACAGGCCCCTTCTCCTGGCTGCGAGGTGGATTCACTTCCTGTCAGATGAGAGGACGACTCCTGCTATCTACTCAGTTCTGTAACCATGAGTGTATTTCCTCAGTTTATATCTTAACAAATTCTGTTACCCATGTAACAGACTCACGTGGATTGATCTTAATAAGTGTGGGTGCTAGAAAGATGGATCAGCCATTATGAACATTGGTTGATATTCCAGAGGACCAGGGTTATATTCCCAACATCAACCGGTAACTACTATCTGTAATTCCAGTTCTAGGGGATCCAACGTTCTCTTCTGGCCTCCGTGGGGACTGCACACATGTGGCGCACAGACATACATGCAGGCAAAATAGCGCTAACATATAAAAATAAAATTTGTGAAATTTGTGAAACCCAAGTTCACACTTGTTACAAGTTCACACTCGTAACCTCATGCTGAGAAGGCAGAGACAGGTGGATCCCTGGGGCTGGCTGGTAGCTAGGCAAATGAGAGACCATGTCTCAGAAAACAAACATGAACCCTCCTCACAGGCCCCAAAGCGGACTGTGGCTGTGGAGCAGGTCCTGGTCCTAAGGTACTCTTAACCTCTGAACTGTCTCCCCGGACCCTGTGATCAGGTTCTAAGGATAAACTCAGTTCCTCAATACCTGGCTTCTACATGCACACACACACACACACACACACACACACACACACACACACACACACACGTGTGCACACCTGTACATATGTCTTAGTTTGCGTTTTTATTGCTGTGAAGAGACACCATGACCACAGCAACTCTTATTTAAAGAAAACATTTAATTGGAGTGGCAGCTTACGATTTCAGAGGTTCAGTCCATTATGATGGGAGCATGGCAGTGTACAGGCAGATGTGGTGCTGGAGCTGAGAACCCTACATCTTACAGACAGCAGGAAGTCATCTGACTGACACACTGAGGGAAGCTTGAGCAAAAGAGACATCAAAGCCCGCCTCCACAGTGACACACTTCTTCCAGCAAGGCCATACCTCCCAACAGTGCCACTCCCTAAATGGAGGCCATTTTCTTTCAAACCACCACAGCATACATGAACACATATGAATTCTCACAAGCACATATGTGCACACTAGAATAATTATGTCTAGCAGATAAGTCTCCAAAACCACAAGTAAGCTCCTGTGTTTTGAATATCCCAAAGAGTGACATAACATTGACACTTTCTGAAATTCACATGACCACAGGCCTTTGGGTCTCTATGTCCACCCTCTCCCTGGGAACTGGTTTGCAGGAAGTATGCCTTCGGGGGTGGGGATGTGGTACTGTGAGAGGAGGAGGAACCGAGGCATGGAAAGGTGAGGTCTTCGAAGTCTCAGTTTCCTTGTCTGCAAAAAGAGAGAGTTTGTTTTGATAATGTTGGACCTGTATTCTGACATAAGAGTTTTAAAGATTACACTTCTCTCTCTCTCTCTCTCTCTCTCTCTCTCTCTCTCTCTCTCTCTCTCTCTCTCCCCCTCTTTTTCACACACACACACACACCACCACCACCACCACCACCACGTCTGTTCTCACCTTTCACTAAGTGGGTCCTAGGGATCAAACCCAGGTCTTTAGGCTTGGCTTCACCCCCAGAGCCATCTTTCAGGCTCCCTGTGTTGTGAATTTAACTGAGATCCAGCTCGTATGCACATGCTCTCTTCCAGCCTGGTCACTCTTCAGCCAGTTAGATGCAATTGAGAGCAAAATGCAAGGCAGATTAATCAAGGTATACAGAAGTTATAGATATGCTAATGCGTTATGTTAATGACGGATGAGAGTGGGTAATTGGAGGTGGCAGGAGGGAGCACAGTTGTGAAGAAATCTAGGTTCTTAGAGAAAATATTGCATTCAAAGAGCTTAAGAATGATTAATGGGGCCTCTGGAATTACAAAGAGCAGCCAGGAGAAACTATTGGGAACAGAAATTGCTCAGGGGAAGTGACCTTGAGGGGGCCATCGGACAGGTCAGGGAGGATTTCTGTGTGTCAGGAGGTGACCCCAGGGAGTTCTGACCTGGGTGTGTCCCTCTGTCCCTCTTTTTTATACAGGGCCTGTGTTCTTTAACAACTCCCATTATGGACAGTGGCTGAAGGGAGTCTGCTCTGCAGATCAGGACCTGGTGGAGAGAGATGCAACAGAAGCCGTATCTTGAAGGGGCTCCATTTGCAGATCTTGGTTGCCTGGTCCCATGGGTGATGTTATAGGGCAGAAAGCGTCAGAGAAGTCCTGTTTCCTTGGGGTTGGGGAAGCGGCATGTACCGGGCCCTTTCACCCAACATGGAAAACTTGAAGGAGGACTGGGGTCAGCCACCTTCCTGGGATGTGCTTGGTTCCTTGCACAAAACTTGAACTCGGTCCCAGAGCCTTGTGCGGGGATAACTGGCATTGCCTCTTCCTGCAAGGACCAGTGTGACTGAGGTTCCAGGCATAGCTGCTCAGCATTTACAATTAGCAGGGGAGGATGGGTGGGGCTTATGGCTCCTAGGGAGGTTGGTCTACAGAGCATATGTGGTGGATTAGTGGAGGCTGCCTCGTGACCCCTCCATCTCCCTCAGCTCCTGTTCCATGCACCTGCCTCCTCCCCTCCACAAACACCCTTCTCTGGTCAGTCATCCCAGTGAGTGGGCTCTAGAATCCTTGAGCTTTTGGGGGCTCATCTGATGAATGAGTGGGCTGTGCACTTCCTGACTCTGCTTCACCTCATTCTCACTGTATGAGCTACTTTTCTTATTGTCTTGAGCAAATGCCTGGGTGGACCTATTTTGACTGACAGTTTAAGAAAGGATCCAGTCTGTTATGGAGAGGAAGATATAGTGCCAGGAGCATGGGGTGGCAGGTCATATTACAATTACAGTCAGGAAGCTGAGTGTGGACAGGAAGTGGGGCTGGGCTACAAAACCTCAAGGCCCGCCCATAACGACTCACTTCCTCTAGCAGGGCTCCACCTTCTAAAGGTTCCACAACTTCCCACAAATAGCACCATTAGCCTGGAACTGAATGCTAGTGGGGGACATTTCACATTTAAACCACTAGAGCAGTGGTTCTCAACCTGTGGGTTGCGACCCCCATGAGGATAGCATGTATATCCTGCATATCAGATATTTACACTAGAGATCCCTAACAGTAGCAAGATCACAGTTAATGAAGTAGCAATGAAATAATTTTATGGTTGGGGGTCATCACAGCATAAGGGACTGTAAAGGGTTGCACACAGCATTGGGAAGGTTGAGAACCACCGTACTGGAGTTATGATAGCTCTCAGACAGGTATGGGGAAGGGAGTGGCTAGGACCTGAGAATGTGATGGATTACACTGCATGGCATTCCACTGAAGAGTTCCTTCTTCCCTGCTTTGGCCTGAGAAAAGTAAGACTTAACTCTCTGTGCTGGTGGGCTGGGCTTTCTTATTCAGAAAAGCCCCTCTGCCAGTTCCTTCCAGTCTAGAGGCTTTTAATTCCTGCAGGCCAGGTGCAGTGATTGATGCATACCTACATTCTCAGCACTCAGGAGGCTGAGGCAGGAGGGTCTTGAATTCTAGGTCACCCTGGACTACAAAGTGAGACCCTGAATCAAACAACAGAACCCACTGTCAGGCTTCAAAAAAAAAAAAAAAATGACCAGCACAGTCTTTTGTGTTCAATTGAAATGAATCACAGAAGCTCAAGAGATCAAGACAGAAGTGTACTCTCCATGGGAGGATGCTTCTGTGCACTGTGAATATGCGTTGCTCTCATTGGTTGATAATAAAAGCTGATTTGGCCTACAGCCAGGCAGAATAAGGCTGGGTGGGAAAGCCAAAGGGAGATACAGGGAGATGAAAAAGGGCGGAGTCGGGGCAGATGCTGCGAGCCCCCCAAGAGGCAAGATGCAAAGGGACTGGCAAGCCATGGGCCACATGGTGATTAATAGAAATGGGTTAATTTAAATGTAAGATTTAGTCAGCAATAAGCCTGAGCCATTAGCCAAGCATTTATAATGAATATAAGCCTCTGAGTGGTAATTTGGGAAGCGACTGTCAGGTATAGTTCGGTGGACTGGACAGAAAACTCCGCCTCTGTTTACAGCCACTGTTTCTCTTGGCTCCCATCTGCTCCTGCTCTTGGTGGCCTACTGGGCCCAAGACCAGCTTCTGTTGCTCCATAGAGGCCAATAAAACCCAGTGGTATAGGAAGGAGGATGGGAAGCTGCTGTCTCAAGGGTGGAGCGGCCTTAGTTATGCAAGAAGGATAGAGTTTTGGAGAGGATGGTGGGATGGCTGCTGTACCAGTGCACATCTGCCACGTACCATTGAGTGTGCTGTGTGGATGACATAACACAGCCACACATTTAAAGCTGTGAACTTGGGGTTCAGGTGGGAGCCCCTCAGAATGGCACTGTGGTATCTGAGGAAAGAGCAGAAGGCAGGACCACTGGTACTTTTTCTCTCTTCTCTTCTGAAGTAAGGAAGAGCTTTCTGCTTCCCTCAGGGAGGTTTGAGGACCCTGGAGTGAGAGGGGACCTTCTCGTGCCTGGGACATCTCTAAACACATGGGCCTTGCTGAGTCCTCCAGTTTATGATGAATAGATTATGATTTTCAATTTAAATCAATCTGCATGTGTATATGTGAGGTATGTATGTATGTATGCATATTCTCGTGTGTGTGTGTGTGTGTGTGTGTGTGTGTGTGTGCGCGTGCGCGCGTGTGAGTACACTCATGAGCCTGAAGCTGACAACAGGCATCATCTTGGTTTGGTTTCTATTGTTGTAATAAACACGATGTCCAAAAGCAACTCAGTGGGGGTGGGGGTGGGGAGGATTGTAAGCCACAGATCATCACTGAAGTCAGGGCAGGAACCTGGAGACAGAACCTGAAGCAGAGACTGGAGAAATACCACTTACTGGCTTATTCTCCATGGCTTGCTCAGCCTGCTTTCTTAAACAGCCTAGGGCCACCTGCCTATGGGTGGCACTGCCACAGTGGCCTGGGCCCTCCCACATCGATCATTAATCAGGAAAATGCCTCACAGATTTACCTACAGGCTAATTTGGATGGAGGCATTTTCTGAATTGAGGTTCCCTCTTCCCAGATAACCCTGGCTTGTGTAGAGCTGTCAAAAAGCTGACTAGCACAGGTGTCTTCCTCTATCTCTCTCCACTTTATTCATTCAGGCAAGGTCTCTCAATCAAACCCAGAGCTCACCGATTCCCACTACTCTAGCTAGCCTCTAGGATGTCCTGCTTCTGCATTGTGAGCGAGTGCTTAGATTGTGCAGGTGATTGTTTCTTCCGCCCTGGTTTTTTCACATGGACTTTGGAGATTTGAACTCTGGTCCTCACATGTATGCAGCAAATGCTTTTATCCATTCTCTCTCTGTCTCTCTGTCTCTCTGTCTCTCTGTCTCTCTCTCTCTCTCTCTCTCTCACACACACATACACATATATATGTATATGTATAATATTGAATGTGGTATTCTTGTCCACTTCAACAAATCTAGTATAAGGAATACTCAGCCTTAATTGTTTCTTCGGTTTTCATTTCTTCATGAAGTCTCCTGATCATGTAAAGCTCACATTTAAACAAATGTGCATGGTTTCACCTTGTTAATCTGTCTTGTTCTAGAGGCTTCAAGTGCGAACTTAGGATGGGTGAGGGGAGAGAATTTTTGTTTCCTCATGATAAATTGGGTTATATGTATTGTAACACACACATGCACTCATGTGTGCGCTCCTCCCCCCCCCCCAAAGTCACTGTTGCACTCCCGTGTGCAGATGATACAGTCACAGCTTGCCTTGTTTTGAGACAGTCTCTCTATGTAGCCCAGGCTGGTCTTGATTGAGCTCAAGATTTTTCTGCCTTGACCCCCTGAGTGCTGGGCAGTGCCACCCACAGGCACCCCTGGGTTCTATAAGAAGCCAAGTGGAACAAGCCATGGGGAAGAGGTCGACGTTACAGGTGTGCACCACCACACCAGACTGGTTAAAGTCAACTTTATGAGCTGTTCACTGGCCAGAGAAAAACCCCAATGTAAGCGGCTCCACCCCCAGGCTCTCTCCACTCCCCCAAAGCTCTTTTGAACCCAAAAGCTTGGGGCCAAGGTCAGCCAAGCAGCAAGTTCAAGGTGGGAGAGGGAGACAGGAGCCGGCCGGGAAGCCATGAAGCAAGGAGGAGACAGGTGAGGCGGGGGAGGCAGCTCACGCCTAAGTCCTCTTCCGCCGGGCCCACCGGCTCGGCTCATTTTGGGTGGGTAGCTACATTTTTACCAAATGAGCTTTTTAATTGCTTGATTTACTTATCTCTTCTCGGATCTGCTGATATACTCCGCTGCCTTTTAATTGCTTGAAAAGTTGAGCAGTTTTTCATGTTTTAAGGAGTGCTGAATTGTATAATTAAAACACTAACAGTGTAAATCAACAGTGCAGAAGAAAGACAGCGGAGAATTAAGCAAGTGTGTTGGCATTATAATAAAATCAAGTCGGCATGAAGATGGCCTGTTGTTGAGGAGATGGTGAGTACGGACAGGCCTGGGGGACAGAAGGGATGAGTCACAGTGTGCTAACCTGACTCCTTTGACCCCATGGAGAGTAGGGAATTAGACACTGCAGTTGCCGGACGTCTACATAGCTCGGGGGCAAAGGTCTAACATGGAATGGCCTCGATGGGGTGGGACTCCAGGTGGCTGGGAGCACACCTGGGAGGATGCTTACCCAGGCTGTTAGATCCCAATTTCAGGAACTCCGATGGCTGCTTCTGCCTGTAGAGGAGGAGGAAATGGGGAGGGCTTCTGTCTGGGGTTCTCTACAGCACTATCTCTGCTGCATAACTCCCCACACTGTTTAGGGTAACCAATGATTGTTGCTCCCAAGTATAACTGCCTTGAAGCTGGTCTCAGCCTCAGCCCACCCACACTGACAAGTCTCAGGCTGCAGACTTATTATTTAATATTTACAACACCCTGTCCCTGCCCCTCGTGATGGATGGTTCCCATGTCAGGATCAATATGGCTGTTGCAGCATTTACATATTTATATTATTAATAAGCAATAAGTCACCCAGGCAACTGTGCTCTGCTGGGTTTCCAGTGCATTCCCCGAAGACAGCTAACCTTGTCCTCTGTCCCTGGCACCAGCCCTGGTGGCTGGACTGGGAGGGGACAGAACGGAGGGCAGAGTCACATGAGGACAGAGTCTAGACATTGCACCGGCAATTTCTGCCCTGAGCCTGACAGTCCGGCTCCATCACGAGCTCCACTGTGGAGGAGGCCCCTTCCTGTGTCCTCTGTGGGCAGCTGCCACTAGGCTAGTGTCCTTGAGGCAACCTTGTCTTCTGTGTTCCCACACCCTCCATGCCAGGTCCCTTCCAGCATGTGGCTCGGCATAGAGATAACACCAGCTGTTCTCACTCCCTCTGCTGGGAGACTCAGTGTCCTACCTTCCTGTTGAGAACATTCTGGAACCATTGCCCCCTCTGCAACCTATCACTGGTTACATCCCATTTCCTCCACTGGCTTCTTGTAACCCACCTGCCAGCCCATCTGGTGTCAAATCTGCCATACTGCCACGGCGTAACTTGGTCCATCTTCTCTTCCCATCATCCCAGTAGCCATACACAGATAGGTACATGATGTGTGCATATGCACATGGACACACTTTATCATAACTGCCTTTTGGTTTATTCTGTAGCAGGCACCTAGAGTACTCTTCCATGTGTCTCCTTCAATACAAAATCTATTAATCCTTCTGGGTCAGCACAAGTAATTATTAAGGATCTTGCTTTTCAACACCCCCCACAGCTTTTTTTTTTAACTTAAAAATTGCATTTATTTATCTTGTGTGTGTGTGTGTGTGTGTGTGTGTGTGTGTGTGTGTGCATGTGCATGCACACATGCTTGCCATGCTACACATGTAGAAATTAGTAGACAATTTTCAAGAGAGTCAGTTCTCTCCATCTATCCTATAGGTCCAAGGCACCAAACTCAGGTCATCCACCTTGACCTGCTCAGCCATCCCACTGCCCCCTGCTCCATATATTTTGTCATTCACTTAATAAATATTTCTTGAGTGCTTCCTGTGTGCCCGAGCTTGGGTTATAATGCAACGAAACCCACTCGTAACATTTAGGAGTCTCAGTCTAGGCGAGCCAGTTACGAAGGACTCCTGCAAAGGAAGTTAACAGTGACTGGTGTCTGGGAGGGAGGAGGATGCTACCTGGTACTTGGCTGGGGTGAGGCAGTTGCTTTGGTCAGGAATGGCAAGGAAGGCCTCTGGAAAGGGGTTTGGTGGGAGAGTAGCTCAGGCTGTGGTAAACTGTGTAAAAGCCTGTGGCCCGAGGGAGCATGGGAAGGTGGGAGGAACTGGAAGATGCTTAGTGAGGCTGGAATGAAGAAAGCCAGGCGTCACGTAGGGTGGCGGAGAAGTAAGGTAGAGTTGGGGTCTGGGTAGGGCCAGACCTGGCGTTAGTATTGTTAGATATGTGTATATATGCAGGTACCGTGTGTGTGTGTGTGTGTGTGTGTGTGTGTGTGTGTGTGTGTGTGTGTATGTGTGTGTGAGTGTATAGGCCAGAATTCAACCTTGAGAGATGTTCTTTCTTTTTGGACAGGATCTCCCACTGGCCTGGAACTCACTAAGTAGGCTAGGCTAGTCAGAGAGTCCCAGGTATCCTTCTGCCTTTGCCTCCCCAGAGCTGGCATCATAGATGCACGTCACCAGGTTCTGGGGACCCGACTCAGTTCTTGACGCTTACAAGGCAGTCCCTTTCCTGACTGAGCTCTTGCCCCAGCCCAGGAGAAAGTTTGAAGCTGAGAGTCGATTTGATTTGACTTACATTTTGAAAAGCTTGCTCTTGCTATGTGGAGAATGGACAGGCAGGTGGGGGGAGAACCGTTAAGGATGCCACAGCAATGGTCCGTGGAGGAGGCAGTGGGGTGAGGACGGCTATAGGATGGGAAGCAGTGGACCAGTCTGAATGGTATTTAGGAGCAAAACCATCAGGATTCAGCGACATTTAGGATGTGGAGGACAGAGGAGGAGGCAGGGTAGCTGCCTGTGATTCATGGCCCTAGACAAAACCACTTATGGAGCTGGGAGAGCAGAAGGCCACACTGAGGGTGGTGTACGTGCGCACACAAGTGTGTGTGTGTGTGTGTGTGTGTGTGTGTGTGTGTGTGTGCGTGTGCGCGCCCCCCCCCTCCATGCATGCACTGGGGGTCTCTGAAGTATTCAAGAGGAGAGACTGGGCATGCAGACAGCAGACTCATGGCGGGTGCTGATAGGTACTGTAATTAAGACCTGGGTGGCAGGAATGAGTGAAAGACGAGGCTGGAGTACCAGGATAGAGCACCCAGGGTCCCTACTTCCTCCTAGCTCTTCCTTAGGTGGTAACAGGCACCCATCAGCGATGTCTGAGTGAATCAATGCCCATTTCATCATCTTCTACAGACTGCTCTCAGTTTTATTCTCCAACTGGATTAGAGTCATGGCTGCGTTTTGGCATATTACCCATACTCCTTTGCAGCAATACTAGCACTACCTGCCAAGAGCAGAGGCCCTTTTCTATCCTAGGCACTGTCAATTTTTCAGAGGTTGAGTCTGGAGAAGCTGAGATATAAAACCAACAGTACCTTCTGGGTGTGGGTCTCTAATCTGGGCAGGGTCTGGGGGTGCTCCATCCATGTCTGCTTCAGGGTCCTGGGCTGAGGCTGGGGACTCTGCCTGAAGATGACTCATTCACATGGCTGTATGTCAGATCTGGCCATGGGCACAGGCCAACTAGAACACCATCATGGACACAGGAAGTAGTCATCATGGCCTTTCCCAGGGAGAGGTTTGAAACTCTCAGCATCTGGCCATCTTCTTCTCTAGTCTCCCTCCCCCACCCCCTCCATCCTCCTCTCCCATGTGTGTGTTCATGTGAAGACTAAAGGTCAATAGTTTCCTAAATGGACTTCTCTCTGCCTTCCGTTTTGATACAGAGTCTCTCACTGATCCTGGAGCTCACCAAGGTCTAGCTAACCAACAAGTTCAGGGATGCATCTGTTTCCGGCCCACCCTAGCCAGCACTTGGCTTCTCTGTGGTTCTGGGGATCCAAGTTCGGGTCCCCATGCTGGCATGGCAGGCCCTTTACTCACCGAGCCGTCTCTGTAGCTCCTTCTCTATTTGTTGTGGGTGGTGCTGAGGCTGGAACCCAGAGCCTTGTGCATATGAGGCAGGTGTTGTACCACTGAGCTCTGTTTCCAGGCCCCGTTCCTCTCCTTTGCCCCTCTAGCTGTCTTCTTGGTGGTCCCCCCACCCCCGTCCCCCACTCCATCTTGCGGCTTGGCTGTGCCTGGCTCCCCATCCCCGCCAGCCCCTTGTTATTGGTTTACCCTCATTCCCCTGCAGGCACGTGTCTGCTCTCTCTATGATGTCCTCCCTGTGGATGTTTACCCAGACAGCAGTTATTTATTTAGCTTCCCATACCCTCCCTTCCTCCAGAAAAGATATAAAGCAGACATAAAGAATGCATAAGATATAAGAAGGCCGACATAAATGAAATGTTTGGTCAAAGAAGAAAGGAGAGGAACCAGAGCCCAAGTAATGCTGCAAATACACATGGCGGTGGGACAGACATTGAATCAGGCTTGCTTCTGTTTCCCGATAATGAAGGCGAATGGGCCACACAGTCAAGTGCGTGGTTCACAGTGTCCAGAAGATGAAAAGGACCAGAGTTATAACTCAGCTGGAGAAGTGAACATCAAACACTTCCGACCAGAGGGAATGGAGAAAACACTTCCTTCATCTGTAACCCACTGGCTCTTTACCTGGGCTCACTGTGCCTCCGGTGGGGAAGGCTAGAGATGTCGGTGACATTTTAATGTCCCCTCTGGGGCAGTGGCAGTGGTACCCAGAGACTAGAGGCTGGGGATACTTGCTAAGCACCCTACAGTATGCAGATGGCCCCAGTAACCTGACTCCAAAAGTCGTGAGTGCCCTGATGGACAAGCCCTACTCCACCCTTCCTTTGGGCTGGAGATATGATACTGCCTTAAGTGCAAGTCTGTTGTGGACCACGTGAAAGCAAGCCCCCTTGGAAATGTTGCTCATGCCCATCTGGTGCCGAGTCTCCAGTCTCTGGAATTCTTGTCTGGGAAGGACAGAAGACTGAGTCTCCACGCATTATCATGTGGCCCTGACCAGCTTGAGTCTATAGAGCAAGCGAGAGTGGCCACAATCTTAGCAGGCTTCTGGAATGGTTCATCTGTAGGCTCCAGAAAGCTTGGGAAGGAAACAGGAGAAGTCTGAAGAAGAGACCCCATCTGAATCCCCATGTACTTTCCTGGCCTCAAAGTTCAGCACATACTTTCTCCCCATCAAAAATGTCTCCCTCTTTCACTTAAAAAGGCAAGCAGTCCATGGGGAGAACTCAAAATCCACAGGAAGCCTCATGTTTTTGAGCTGGGTGGCAGAAACCAGGCATGTCCCCGGTTCCATGGTGCATCGTTACTCATGCCCTTTCCCTTGAACTATGGGCATGAAGCCCACACCCCTGCTGGGCCAGCCACTGGGTCAACCTTGGGAACACTGTCCTCTTTTTCTCGGGGTGCCCTCCAGTTTTGGTAGTTTCTCCTATCAAAAGGTTTGTAGATGTGAGTCTGTATTTGTCCCCTCCCCACCTTTTAGAGAGTGGCTCACAGTGTAGCTTTGGCTGGCCTGGAACTTATATTATGTAGATCAAGCTGGCCTGGAACTCACTATGTAGACCAGGCTGGCCTGGAGCTTATTATGTAGACCAGGCTGACCTGGAACTCACTACGTAGACCAGGCTGGCCTGGAACTCACAGAAGTCTGCCTGCCTCTTGTCTTTCCGAGTGTTGTGATTAAAGGTGTGTGCAACCACACTTGGCTTTGCCTGTCCTTCAAATCTGGGTTCCTTGACCACTAAACCGGTAGAATTTTGTCCTCTTTCTTCTTCTAAGTGGCTCTTAGAACTCAGCCATCCTATTGTAAGGAAACAGAGCCACATGAAGAGGCCTGTGTGGGTGCTCTGGCTGCTGGCCTCAGCTGAGGTCACAGACAGATAGCCGGTTACAACTGCGAGAGAGAGAGAGAGAGAGAGAGAGAGAGAGAGAGAGAGAGAGAGCGCGCTTTCAGATGACTCCAGACCTCTCTCCACTCTGAGGTCACCTCCTCTTTGAGCTCTTCCAGCCTGATCATGTGGATTGGAGATGAGCTTCCCAGGCCTGGCCTACACTGGAGACCCAGGAGGCATACAAATGAGTGTTACTCTTTAAGTTTCCAGTTTAAGGTGCTTTGTAATGAAGCCATAGGTAACTGAAACACGTTTCTCCACGGTCCCTCCTCCTAGTCAGTCAATAAATACTTTTTAGCACCCGTCACGAGCCAGCCACAATTCTACATGCTAGGAATAGATTGTTGAAAAGGCAGACAGGAATCCTCGTGGAGCTTGTGCGCTGGTGACGGAGACAGACTAGTGGGAAGCATAAATAACACACTGTTGGAAGTGCTCAGGAGAGAAACAACGGCAGAGGGAACAGGAAGTATATAAATAGGGCAGTGGAGGTGGGCTTCTCCCAGCAGGTGGTGTTCCATTAAGAGTTGGAGAAAGGGGGCTGCCAATATGGCTCAGTGGGTAACAGTGCTTGCTGCTAAGCCTGATGACCTGAGTTCAATGCCCAGGTTCTGCATGGTAAAAGGAGAGAACTGACTCCCCAGTATTGTCTTCTGATCTATACACATATGCCTTGGCACGCACACCCCCATATACACAATACAACAAAATAAAAATAAATATAATGAAGTGTTAGATTGAGGGGCTGGGATTGTAGCTCATTTGGAAAGGATGCTTGCCTAGCCTGTACAAGATCCCAGGTTGGCTCCCGAGCACCTCATAAACTGGATGTTGTGGCATGTACCTGTAAGCCCAGCATTCAGGAGGCAGAAGCAGGATGATCTGAAGTTCAAGGTCACCTAAAGTAGATAGAGAGTTTGAAGCTGTGCTGTGGGATGTTCTGTATGGCAAATGTGTTGCTCTGATTGGTCAATAAATAAAACACTGATTGGCCAATGGCAAGGCAGGAAGTATAGGCGGAACTAACAGAGAGGAGAAAAGAAAGAACAGGAAGGCAGAAGGAGTCACTGCCAGCTGCCGCCAGGACAAGCAGAATGTGAAGATGCCGGTAAGCCATGAGCCATGTGGCAAGGTATAGATTTATGGAAATGGATTAATTTAAGCTATAAGAACAGTTAGCAAAAAGCCTGCTACGGCCATACAGTTTGTAAGCAATATAAGTCTCTGTGTTTACTTGGTTGGGTCTGAGCGGCTGTGGGACTGGCGGGTGACAAAGATTTGTCCTGACTGTGGGCAAGGCAGGAAAACTCTAGCTACAAAGCTGACATAGGTTATAGACCCTGTCTAATAAACAAACACACGAACTAATACATAAATAAAATAATATTTGAAGGAAACAAGGAGCCAGCCATGTGGATGCCTGGAGGAAGAACTTCCTAGGCACAGGGGACATTGAGGCCAAAGGCCCTGAAGCAGGCGTGTGTCTGGAGTTAGTGAAGGGTATCCACATGGCCAGGTGGAATCGAGGCAGGTCAGCAGTAGGATGTAAGACCACAGGGATGACAGTGGTGACCTTTGACGATACAGAGTTCTGTGAGAACATTTTGACTCTCATGGAAGTGTTCTGAACCACATTTTACCAGGGCTGCTATGACTGTGGGGGCTCAAAGATGGAGGCAGGGAGGCCACATCACATGTGGGCTACACATGGGAGATTAAACCAGAGGGAGCAATGGAGGTAGCGGAAAGTGGTCCAAAAGTGTGCCGAATGTGGACACGGGGTGATGGAAAGAGACATGTAGGGCGTCACCTTAGCTACTTTTCTAGTACTGTGAAGACACCATGACCAAGGCAACATGTGGAAGAAAGAGTGTCAGAGGGTGAGTCCATGAGCTTCATGGCCGGAAGCATGGCAGCAGGCAGGCAGGCAGGCATGGTACTAGAGCAGTAGTTGAGAGCTTACATCTTTTATTTATTTGTTTTTAGTTCTTAATTTTAGGCAGGGTCTCACTATGTAACTCTGGCTGTCCTGGAACTCACTCTGTAGACCAGGCTGGCTTTGAACTCACAGAGATCCACCTGCCTCTGCCTCCTGAGAGCCATGACTAAAGGCATGCACCACTGCATCCAGCTGAGAGCTTACATCTTGAGACAATAATGAAGAGGCGGAGAGCGCTAAGGGGAAAGCTCAAAGCCTTCCCCAGTGACACACCTCCTCCAACAGGGCCACACAGTCTCATCTTTGCCAATCAGTTCCACCAACACGGACCAAGCATTCAAACATATGAGCCTGTGGGGGCCACTCTCCTTCAGACCACCACAGGTGTCTAGAAGGGTCTGGTCTCAGCAATTGGGAAGGGTTTGTATTCTCTTAAGGAAGGGACAATGGGAGAAGACAGCTGGTTTAGTGGATGAAGAGAGAAACTTGAGAAGCCATATTTGGCCCATGTTAAATAATAGGTCCTGTGGTCACCAGACCTATGAAGAGTTCCCGTGCTATTGGTCAGCATGGCCAGTGACTGACAGAAGTGATGCCATGCCATTGTTGCCATTAGGTTGTAAAGACAAGACCTCCTGTGGGGTACACATGCCTGTACTTGCAGCCTTCAGGGGGCTGAGGTAGGAGGATTATGAGTTCGAGGCCAGTCTGGGCTATAAGGGCAGCCAAGTTAGTGAGACACTGTCTCAAAATAATAGCAGCCACAGAGTGGAACATCTCCTCTGCCATTCCCCCTCAGGGTCCTGGCCTCAGGGATGTCCAGCACTATCTCTGGAGAGGCCTGTGTGGGTAGAAACTGAACCTTCTAGCCAACAGCTTCATGAGTGGGGCTTCTTGGGATCTGATGCTTTGGCCCAAGTCCAGCCTTCAGATGACTAAAGTTCCACGGAAGACAGGTATGGGTCAGGGCCACCCAGCTGGGCCCTCCGAGATTCCTGGCCCTCAGAAACAGTGTGAAATCATCCATGTCAGCTGGCTTAAGCTGCTGACTTGGGAAGGGTCACTTGTTACATAGCATCAGATAGTTGATACACACCCGAAGTAAACATGCATGTGGCAATGTTGGATGGGCAGCTAGGTCTGCAAGTCTGGAACACAGGGAAATGGTTAAGGCTGTAATATAAAAGTATGAGTCATTACTGTATAGATGATGTCAAAATGCCATCCACTGCAATGACTACTATTTTGAAAATATTTATGTTTATTCTTTGAGGACTTCATATATGAATACAATATATTTTGATTTTATTCACTCCCAATTCCTCCCTCCAGCTCCTCCTGGGTGTCCCCCCCTCACTCCAATAGCCTTCTCCCAATTTTGTGTCTTCTTTTTATTATTATCTATGTGTGGCTCACTGAATCCAGTTAATGCTGTCCATAGATGCATGGGTATCAGCCCATGTATCTCCAGTATGGTCAACTTACCAGGGACCACAACCCTATAGAGAACTGACTCACCCTCCCCTGGAAACCTTCAACTATTTAACTTAACTTGGGCTGAGGGCTCATGAACTCCTCCTGACTCCATGCTAGGATGTTGGCTGGCTCGCTCTTGCACAGATCATGTGCCGGCAACCACAGATGCTGTGAGTTCTTGAGTCCAGTGGTCTTGTCGTGTCTGGGAGACTTCGTCTCACCCAAGTCCTTCCCGACCTCTGGCTCTCACAATCTTGTCATCCCCTTCTGCCATGTTCCCTGAATCTTGGGGGAGGGTGTGTGATATCTGTGTCTCATGTATGGCCGAGCACACCACAGACATACGTTCTCTGCCTGTTGACCAGTTGTGGATATCTCTATCAAATGGGGTCCGCTGGGCAAAGACGCTGAGAACTGTGCTCATCTGTGGATATAGAGATATACATTTAGAAGGCAGTTTGGTTCACTGTCCATTTAGCAAAATAATGGCAGTAGGTTTACCCCAATGGCCTATGAATGATAGTCTTTGTGTGTGTGTGTGTGTGTGTGTGTGTGTGTGTGTGTGTGTGTGTGTGTGTGTGTAGGCTCCCTGATTTCCAGTTCACTCTTCTAAGCTCCATAGCACTCTGGCCTGCCTTGGCTGTGACCTTGTTACATGGTGGCTTTGTTTTGTCCATGTGTCCCCCACTAGGTTTTGAGATGACTTGATTGTCTCTGGGTCTGCTTCTGACCCTGCCCAGACTATAGGCACTTAATAATTAGCTTTGGTAAGCCATTGGCCCTGTGGGTGGAGCAGACCTCCTATTGCCATTCCCCGTGTTGGGTTGGGCACACTACCCTCCCAGTTACCTCCTTTGGAGCCTCCCAGAGTGTCTTCATCTATGATTTTTAATCCTGTCTTGATGCTGTATTTCTCTGTACCACTGAGTATCTGTCAGCTGTGTCTTGGGTGGGTGGGTGGGTGGGGGAGGCTGCAGCCTTTACTGGCTGGAGGGACCCTGGCAAGCTCCATGCCTCTTTCTTTCACTCTCCCTGGACCTCCTCCTGTGCAGCAAGCCTGAAGAACCTGGACCTGGCATCTCCAGGAACAGCCCTCAGTCAAGGGTACACATGGACTGCTGTCTACGCTCCTTGCTGGGGCAGGATGCAGAGTGTTTCAAATCTGTGCTGTTTTTCATTGCTTCTGAGAGTTCGTCTGAGATCGTGGCTTGTTGATCTGAGTGTGCAGTCACAGGCACTTTGAGTTCATGTGTGCAAGGATCCTGTCCTGCCCAGCAAATATTGTTTCCTTGTAGATACCCCTACCCCAGCTCTTCCAGTCTTCCCTCTTTTGTGATGATCTCTGAGCCTTGAGGAGAGCAGTGATAGAGATATACCATTTTTAGAGCTGAGCATGGATGGGGAATGGTCTCACGGAGTCCAGCCTCCAGCTGAGAAGCTATTGGAAGTTGATGGCTGTGAGGGAGGGCAAGGAAGTTCTCTTCAGCCACTAAGAGGCTAGACGTGCTCCAGTAGATCGTCTTACATCCATGCACACACAGGCACATTAAGTGGACACGGTGGGTTTAAGACGAGCCCTTGAAGGGGCTGGAGAGATGGCTCAGAGGTTAAGAGCACCGACTGCTCTTCCAGAGGTCCTGAGTTCAATTCCCAGCAACCACATGGTGGCTCACAACCATCTGGTGCCCTCTTCTGGTCATACATGCTGTATACATAATAAATAAATAAATCTTAAAAAAAAAAAAAAAAAAAAAAAAAAAAGACGAGCACTTGAAGTTGGGAGGGGAAAGTGTGGTGGGGACAGAGGAGAAATTGGAGGACAAAGAATGGGGAGTGGAGTTGATCAAAATGCATGATACGCCTGTATGAAATTCTCTTCAAGCTCCACCACCTGCTTCAGCAATTGTTAGTAGATTTCCACTACCCTCTTCTTCCTCCCCTGACTGGCTTCTCCTCCCTTGTGTCATAGCCCTGTCCCCACTTCCCTGGATCCCCCTGTGCCAGTCACATAAGCAGCTCAAGTTCAAATCCTTCTTTCGGGGTCTGCTTTTTGGGAAGCCTGACCATGACCATGGTGAGGCAGAATTTGCATAATCGGGGAAGCAAGATGCTCTTCAGCTCAGAGGGCAACCACAGCAGGGCCTGCTGTCAAGCACAGGACCCTGGGGTGGGGCTGAGACCAAAGCACAGAGTGTGGAGGGGGCTGAGTCCCTAACCTCATGAACCGAGCCAACTATCCGGCCTTTCCAAACTGGACCCAAGTTGGGAGCGTCACTGAGCCTCTCCACGCAGCATGGTCTCTGGTCAAGCAGCCCTCCTCTTAGCCTGTAGCTTTGACCTAGGCCAGCTCTTCCTCTCCCCGGCTTGGAGGGGAAAGGAGGTCAGGAAGGACATATGGGTTGCCCAGCATGCGGCCCACAGTTAACACCACAGGGAGATGCTGAGAGCTTTCTGTACACGAGGAAGCTTTTCACTCCTGCGCTGATGTGTGACTTGAGGCCAGACTTCATGGTCACCCAGCACTGAGGCCCTCTGCTGCTCCCTGCAGGCTTTTCCTGAGGGATCACAGGGGGAGGGAGGACCGCGTCAGGCTCTGGAAGCACCCCAGTTTCCCCCAGCTCCTCCATCCTGAGCCTCTTCAGCTCTGGCGTTTAATCCTTCTGCTTTGATGCAGGTCTTTTTTCCCATGTCACCTGGTATGTGGTAGCTGTGTCCTGACGTATTGCCACTTTTGCCTAACTGGGGAGACCCTGGCCAAATCCCAGGCGTCCTTCTTTCTCCCTTTCTGGTCTTCTTTACCAAGGAGTATGGGTTGTAGAGGTTCACTGTGAAAGGGACAGGCAGAACTGGGGTGGTAGCTCAGCTAGGAAAGGGGTTGCCTTGCAAACACAAGGACCTGAGTTCGATCCCCAGCACCCACTGGGGGAAAAATAAGCCGGAGTGGTAGCATATGTTTGTGTTCCCAAAGCTAGGGAGGCAGAGACAGGTAGATCTCCGGGGCTTGCTGGCCAGCCAGACTAGCCTGTTTGATGAGTTCCAGGCTAGTGAGAGACTCTCTTAAAAAAAGGGTGGAGGTGGGGAGGGAGAGGAAGGAGTGGATAGCCCGTGAGCAATGACACTGAAGGTTGCCTTCTAGTCTACACACACACACACACACACACACACACACACACACACACACACACACTGAGCAGGTGACTTCCACCTGTAACAAGATCTTTTCAACAAATACAGTAACGACCTAAGCAACTGTTATGTTCCGGGCTGGGCTATCCCAGGACCCCACCCTCCAAACATCCAGAGTCCTAACTGCCCAGCAATTTTGAATCCGAGTCTTTGTACTTCCCAGCTGCCTGCCCTGTGCCTGCCGGCGGACCCTTGCGGAAACCAGGCTCTTGTGACTCAGCTGCTGCTGTACAGGTGATGCAGAGACACACACTTCTCACCTTTTCTTCTCCCACAGTGCCACCACTTCCTGACATCAGAGCTGGGATTTGAACCTAGGCCTCTTACCCCACAACACACATTCCTTCTGGTTCTAAGAATCAGGATAAAGAGCTGGTGAAGGAAATCTGTGGTGTTTTGCATAGACTCTGATTTTTTTTTTCCCCTTTGCCATGTAAGTCACGGCTCCCTTGCTGGGGGACTGGAGTTCTCTCCTCCTGATTCAGGCTGCTGCTCTGATTGTCTTGGCCCAGCCTGGCTCCCTGCCTCCTGCTGTGCTGATCAAGAGTGCAGCTGCCTCGTCTCCCTGGGGATGGAGGACTGGCCTCTCTCTGTCTCCTTCCTTGTCCGCGTCCCTCACCTGCTGCCACCGCCAGAGAGACCTTCAATCCCCGGCCCCAATGTGATGGATGAGGAAAGAAAATTTGGAAGGGGCTTAATGCTTTTACCGGCTGCCTCTAATTTCATTTTGAAGGGAAGGCGAAGGAAAGGGGCATGGGCGGACAGGAGACGTTTCCCCCGGTGGAGACAAGCTGAGAATCAAGATAAATGGACGCTCGGCTCTTTTCAGTTCCTTGTCCTGGCCACCAAGCTGGGTTTTCTAGTACACAGTCTCCTGGCCACATTCCTGCTGGGTGCCCTGGGGCTAGCCGTGGTGGCTGATTGGATGCCCAAGGATGCTGGGGTCAGATGAGGGTTGATGTCCTGTCTACCTTTGGTCCTAGCCTTCCTGGTCAACCCAGATCCTCTGGAGACAGCTGCAGCTTGGGAAGCAGGGCAGGGAGTTTCATAGAGGTAGCTTGACTCTAGATTCAAGTACATTTGCTTACTCATTGTTGCGCGCCCCCAGGTTCTGCAGGGACCACACCGAGCAAAACAGGAGTGTCTTGCTGCCCTGGATTGTCTATGTCATTTCCTGGCTGGGTGACCCGCAACAATCTGTGTAACCTCTCATTTCCCTTTTGGGGACTCGAAAAATCACATCAGTTCTCAGCACACACGTGAGCCACCGGAGTTTGTGGAGGTCAAGTGCCTTGCCCCAGATGTGACACACGGAAAGGACTCCAAATATACTCGTCACTGTCGATATTTGGTAAGGGGCAGTAGGCACCACACAGGACAGAGAGGGGAGATGGAAGGAGAATGCGTCCCAGGTTTGCGTCCCGGAGAGAAATTCCAAGGAGAAGTGGTGTGATGGGGGTGGGTGTGAGGGTGGGGGTGGGGGTGAGGAGGCTCCAACCCCAGCGACTGCTACATTGACTTTCAGCTGCAGGTTCACAGCTCCAGGGGGGACCCCACGCTCCTTCCTCCCTCGTTATTTAAAGTCGGAGGGGTGTGTAAATCAACCAAAATAATTCACGAGCATCATTAGCGACTCCAAGGCGGCATCTTTTACCGGCAGCATTAAATTAAAAACAGCGCAAAACTGCAGCTTTTTAAAACACATCAGCCCTGCTTCCTCCCTCCTGCCTGCTGTAATCCAAAGCTGCCGGGATCTAATGAAATGAAATTAGCATCTCCAATCCCCCTCTGGCTACCCAGTGCCTTGAAAAAAACCATCTCTTTCTGATGTGGAACCCTGAGGAGGATGTGAGAATTGCAGTGGGCCCCTCCCTCCTGGCCCTGCCCCCTTGTTCTGGGGCCGCCCACCTACCCTGCCTGTCTTTTATATCTAGAAGAGTTGCTGGAGACCTCAGGCTGCAGAAGGGCTCAAGAGGAACCTCGGTCTCGGTTTTTTCCCTTCCCCTTTTCTGCCTAGACCAGCTAATTGCCATTTTCTGTGATGACACACAGACCAACTGGGTCCAAACCCATTGCTCACGTTCCACCTGTGGAGATGGCCACCATCACCATCTCCTTCAGCCGCAGGAGTCCTTCCCTCAGAACATAGTCTGAGTTCCTCCTTTCAAGGCTTCCTGAGGGGGCACTGTGGTTCCCAGATGGCAGAACTCTTTGTTGTTGGGGGACAGTTTGCATACTGTAGGATGTTTCTCTCCTGTCCCTTCCAGGAAGTAGTGGCCCCCCCTCCCCACAAAATCAGGCCCAAAAGGAAAACAGCCTGATGCTAGCCAGTGTCCTGGGGTCTGGTACCTTCCCCTTATTTTTTCTCCTTCCTTCCTTCCTTCCTTCCTTCCTTCCTTCCTTCCTTCCTTCCTTCCTTCCTTCCTTCCTTCCTTCCTCCCTTCCTTCCTCACTCCCTTGCTTACTTGTTTTCTACTGTTTGTCTCAGGCTGACCTCCAAATTGCAATCCTCCTGCTTCAGCCTCCTGAGTGGCTGCGGTTGTAGGCAGAACTACCATCATCACATCTGGCTCTGTGGTTTTTCTAGAGCACGAACCTATCATTTCCATCCTCCCTTCAGAGTCCTTCTCTAGACCCAGGATTGTGTTTCTGCCTCACTGTCCCCTCTTGAGGGCATGTCTACTTGTGTGCATGTGCGTGCTTGGGTGCGCGCATGCTCGTGGGCTCACTGGTAGGGAGGGCTTGCAGGTGACCTGGAACTTGTCTCCCCTACCAGACTGTAAACCCTGTCTTGTCCGAGGTGTCGCCTGTGGTCGGTAGGAAACAGAGTTCTCATTGCTTAGTAAGAGAGTCGCGGCTGCTGATGGAGCCCTTTGCTTCGGCCCTCCAGGGCGACCCTCCTGCCCTGCCTGGCAGGTCTCTGCTCTCACAGCTGAGGTGTTCTGCCTGTCCTATGGAACCACTCATGGTTAGGGCTGTACTCAGCGGCCGAGCACCGGCATACCGGAAGCTGCATGTTCGTTCCACCTCACGAAACAAAACCCAAAACCAGAGCAGAATAAAGTCCCACTTGTAGTGAGAACCACAGTGGTGGGAGCCATCTTCTCTCACTATTGTGCCTTGCTGTTCTGAAGTGGCCCGGCATTGTCCCTTTCCAGAGCCGAACCTGACTCTCACAGAAAGGTGATCTTCGGACAGGGAGCAGGCGGCTTTTCTGGTCTCCCTGGACTACAGTGTCTCATTATGTATCTCAGACTGGCCTCAGACCATGTTCTGAGTGCTGGACTACCATGCCTGGCCTAGAACCCTTCTTTTTTAAATTTTGCTTTTTTGAGACAGGGTTTCTCTATGTAGCCCTGGCTGTTCTGGAACTTGCTCAAGCTGGTTTTGAACTCACAGAGATCTGCCTACTTCTGCCTTACGGATGTTTGGATTAAAGGTATGTGCCACCATCACCCGGCTGAACCCTTCATTTTATATTTTAAATTTATTTTATTTTTGTACATGACTGTATGTATAACAGCACACCATGTGAATGCAGTACCCAGAGGAGCCAGAAGAGGGCATCAGAGCCCCTGGAGCTGGAGTTACATGTGGCTGTGAGCTGCCCAACCTGGGTTCTGGGAACCAAACTCAGGTCAGGTTAGAAGAGCAAGCAGCACTTTTAACCACTGAGTCGTCTCCCCCTACAAACTGCGCTTTCCCTCCTCCATCAGTCTATGCTCCAAGTCTGTCCCTCCACCGTGTCTGATCTGTCTGCCGCCGTGGAGACAGCTCTGTACAAGTTGACCCTCACCTCACCTTGCGTTGGTGCACCTGAATCTCTTCCTTGGACTCCTCTAGAGGCGATGCAGCATCCTGCAGGGATGTTTGGGAGGAAGGACGACTTCTCTCCATCAGTGGGATAAGAGCCCAGGTGAACAGCTTCAGTCTGTCATCTCTCAGTGGGACAGTAAGAAACACAGCCAACTTGCTCTGCAGGGGCCGAGCTCAAGAGGGAACCCTTCTTCATTGCCTTTCTTCTTTCCTGGTCTTGTCGCTCACCCCAGATCACATCCCATGTAACCTACCCGCACCCCATCCTTGCGACAGGCTCTGCTCCCAGGTAAACAAAAGGGGAGCTGATGTGAGAAGTTTGTCTGGGATGTAGAGAAAGAGGACTCTATGCTTGTTAGATGATGAGGAGAAGAACCAGCATCATCCCTGTCAGCATCCATTCCATCCTCACCCCTGCAGCTCAGTGGGACCACTGGAGCGGGACACAGCAGAACACCAGTTCCTCCCAGCTTTTCCATTTAGAGCCGGCTCCTCTCCTCAGTGGCCGGCTAACTGGGAAGGTAGGAGAGATGGAGCTGAGAGTGGAGCCTGTCTGTCACTAAGGGGGATGTACTTTCCCATGATGCAGCATGCGGCCACCATAGGTTTGGGTCATGGACCCTGGATTGGCTTTGGAGGCTGAGTACCGGCTAGGGGAGTCACTGGTCTGATCCTGAGCAGCTGAAGTATAGAGCCCAGCCTAAGGCTGGAGCCCCCAAGGCTGGAGACTTGACTGAGGTGGGGTCTAACTACGCAGCTATACTGACCCTCATACTTACTCTTGCTGTATCCTGTCGGGTGTGCCCCTACTCCGCCTAGCACAGGACTCTGCAGCCGATTGTTCTGAAATTCAGTGTTGGGTAATTGGGAGGGGGTGTCAGATCCCCAAAAAGAAGCCAGAACATAGAGCTGTTTGACAGGCCCAGGCAGCTCAGTGGCTTCTCTCTTGGGAGTGAAATAGCTGAACTTGGTATTTGTCTTTAAGGATGCTGAGCTGGGGACCAGGGAGAACTATAGCTGATCTTGGGCAGAGGCCTCACCCCTGTGTAGATCGTAAATGGCTCTCCAGCTCTCCCAGCCCAGGTCCCCCTCCCCTCCCCCAGCCTGAATCTGCCTGAAGGCCTGAATGTCAACCATATGTTTCAGATGCTGGATTGCCGCACAGTGAGCCAGAAGGGCTGTTCGGGAGAGAGCATTCAGTCAAAGCTGTGTTTATACACACGAGGGCCAGGCGTCTTTTTATTATGCAGAATTATACACTTCTTAACACACAGGCATCAAAAGCCATTTTTTTGTTCTTTGGAAGCTGCCGCATGGGCAGTGCGAGTCCGCAGCAGGGGTGGGTGGGGGACGGGAGGTGACTGCTCGTCTCTCCTTGACTCAAGAGCGCTGAGCCCCGAGCATCCCCGATCTGATAGATGAGCGTGCAAGGGCACTGTAACTGAGACCTCATTCTTCCGAGGGGATCTGGGGAGCTGAGCCCCAGCAATACCATTTAGCATGTTGCAGAGCTTAACGGGAAGCTCCAGCTAGCTCTGTCTTGTGCCTCAGCCTCAGATCCGCTCGCCTGCTCTCATTCGGGAAGGAACGTGATAGATATTTACCAAGAAGCATCTTCTAGAGTCCGTACCCTGTGAGTCTCCTCTTCTCTCTGGACTGTATAAATCTGACTCTAAAAACACGGCACAGAGGCCCCTATCCTTGAGTTTAGGCTGAGCAGTTACTACTCAGGACAAGAGCGATAGGATAGCATAAGCCTTGTCTTTAGCTGGGCATGCTCATGCATCCCTGTCACCCTGGAGGTCGGGAGCTTGAGCCAGGGGGGCCAGCCTGGGCTACATTAGTAAAAAAGAAGAGGAGGACAGAGGAAGGAGAAAGATGAGGAAATGGAAGAAGAGCAGGAGGAGGAAGAGGACAAAAAAGAGAGAAGGGAGGATGAAGGAGAAAAAGAGGAGGAAGGAAGGGGAAGGAAGAGGAAGAGGAGGAGGAGAAGGAGGAGGAGGAGGAGGAGGAGGAGGAGGGGCTTTTCTCTAGTTTTTAGCGTGATAGAGATGAGGCATGAGGGTTGGATTACCTGGGTTGGAATGGAGGCTCAACTTTGTACCAGCTCCCTGACTGAACTTGTCACTGGGTTCCTTAGATTTGCTTCGTTCCTCTCTCTGATGAAGTGGGAGCCGCTTGTCAAGTGTTTATAACATGACGCCTGGTGCCCTGCACATGCTGTGGGACCCTTTCTTCTGTGGGTATGCTCCTGAGGGGGTCTCTGAGGGGCAAGAAGGGGGTCTCTCAGCTGTGGCTTCTACCCCAGTGCCCTGCATTCTGCCAGAAGCAATGTCACACCAAGTTGTCTTTGAAATGGGGCGTGGATGAGCACCAGGTCTGGAATCAGGGTCTTTCTTTAAGCAAACGAGGAACTGGGCGGTTAGAGGACCCTGGTGCTTCATCAGCTGTAAAGTGAGCTGTAATAGACTTGCCCCGCAGGCCTGTGACGATGAGATTAATTGAGAGAGGTTGAGATAAAGCCTATAAACTGTTTAGTGTGCATGGCGCTCGATGCCACTTGATGTCCAGTTTTATTAGTAGTGGGTATCCCAGAGAAGGGTAGTTTAACTATCTAAAACCCTTTTTATTTCCACTGTCCCCAGCATCCTCAGAAGCAGTCAGGCCTCACTGAACAGACAAGAAAAGGGACTTAGAAGAACTCAAGGGACTTGCTGGACCGCCCTTGCTGACTGACTGTGGAACCCCAACCTACAGCTCCCTGGCTGGCTTGATAAATTGACATTTTTCAGAGCTGGACATCTGATCTCTTGAGAATGCTCCAGACTTTTAAATATTGGAGATGCTGGAGTTCTGGGGCATGTAAGTTATCCTTCCTCCCCTTCCCTGACAGCCTGTCTGTCTCACAAGGAAGTCCTTCTGGGTCAAACGAGTAAGAGGCCGAAGGAGTCAGAAATGGACTCTCTTAAAAGCCCGTGTTTTCATGGTACTGTACTCCAGTGTGGGAGGGATGGGTGTGTGTGTGTGTGTGTGTGTGTGTGTGTGTGTGTGTGTGTGTACACTTAAGAAACACACTCGGACCACCAGGTTAGTTAGTTCACTTGGGAGTTCACTTGGCGGATGAGTGCCCCGAGGCTGAGCCTGCTCATGACTGGGGTGCGAGGTGCGCACGCGTCCTGTGTTGATGGTTTCTTTTTTTCCCTTGAGCTTTGGCGACCCTGTCAGAACACAGAAATGTCTCATGCTATGCCTTGCCCCCTTCTTCCCCGCAAAGCACAACAAATCCTGTGGGCTCATGATCAGTGACTTTGCAAACAGAGCAGGGGAAACTTTTGACCCTCCCCTCTACAGGAGGAGGCAGGAGCAAACTCGCTTTTTGGCCTCTTCCTTCTCTACCTGCCGGAGGGGAGGAGACACCCAGTGCCTCGGATACAGCTGGAAAGGGAGCCCAGGAGCTGTCCTTGGTAAGGGAGCGATTTACCATCTGAAGGGCGCCCCTCCCTCCCCTAGTGATGAAATTAGTTCCTAAGCACTGTTCTTGCATTTGCTTCTTCAGGGACATCAGGAGGCCCCCATCTCTCCTCTCTCCTTCTCAACACCCGCAGCCCCCCGAGATTTAAAGTCGGGATGCGATCTTCTCTCTCGCTTCCATTACTTTATTTTAGCGCCTGAGTTACTGAGCCATTATCCCTTGAAGAGTTCTTCATTCGACCTCAGAACACCGCCTAGCAGGACTCTTCTTGCTGCTCCCTCCATCCATTTAGGCCCTTTATGGGCTGTGCTGCCTGCCGCTCAGGGCTACACAACCTTGGGCTAGACCTCTGCCTCTCTGAGATTTATTTCCCTAATCTGTGAAGTCTGGGGGTTGAAATAGATGTCCCCCAAAGCCCTTCCCACCCTGTGATTCCTTTCAGCCACTTCCAAACCTTGACGTAACAGGGTTCAAAGGGCTGCGACCCTGTCCCAAGGACTGTATGCCTCCACTGGCCCCCCTCCCCAAACCCAGACCACAAACCCGGCAACTCACATGGAGGAGCCGGGGTTGGGAGACAGACAAAGTTAATAGGAGACAGTAAAGGACAAGCTGAGAGAGAGCCTTTCCTTCAGTGAACAGAGTGCTCTGGGAATTGATTCCCCCTGCTCCTGTTTACACGTTGTCCCCTCCCGCCCCTCTCCCCAACAGTGCAAGCCGAAAAGGCATTGCATGGAGATTAGCTGCTCTGTAGTGAGGCTGCAATTTGCCCGCATGCTTATTATTCCAGGAGCCCAAACACCATTCACACAACCCCGTTCTGTCCTTGTTTTTCTCTGATGTTTTTTTTTCCCCTTTAGACAACTGGGGTCTGGGGAAGAGATAGATTCTCTGCCAGGTGCAGGCTCAGTGTCCTCCAAAGACCTCAGGAGGGGACACGCTGGCTAATAGGTCTGTTCGCTTGGCAGAGACGTTATCACCTGTTTCTCCAGTTGTGGCATTCTCGACTAAGGCCACGGCCTTCCCAGCGGGGAGTCTAGGTGGACAGGAAGCACCAGCCAACCTACTAAGGGCCGGGGAGGGCCAAGGAACCCATGCTTCCCACCAGCTGCCTGCTCAGGCTTTGGTCTCTGAGTAATGAAGTCAGCCGGGGTGGGGGAAGCAGAGCAGGTGGCCCTGATAAGGATGAAACAAAATGAATGTGTTTTCAAAGTTTCCCCCCAGGCCCCAGCAGCATTCTGCAAAACTGTAATCCTATTTTGTAAATAGATGGAATTGCTTTTTTTCCCTCTCCTTTTTTAACCCATTGGAGATAGAAAGCCAGCTGGGCTTATTTCACACAGAGCTTGCCCCTCCCTCCCTCCGATTTCTCATTGAAAGTAACCTGGCTTTCCTGCCCCAGCATCCTTGTGTTCCCGTGTGCTGATGAGGCGAAAGATGCTCAGGACGGTGTTGGTCCCAGAGTTCTGCTCTAACCAGCCCGTGCCCAGAGCTGTGGCCAGAATTAGGCTCCACAGACTCTCCAGGCTGTGAAGTCAGCAGGGAGACCTGGGGTCTGTTCCAACACCTTCCTCAGTCTCTCCTGGACGTGTGCTCTTTGGATGGGGGATGGGGACAGTCACAAGGGACCCTACCCAAGTGTACAGGAATGGTGCCTGATGACCCCTCAGGAATCTCTGACTGTTTTCTGAGCCAGTGGGGCCACAGCAGGACTTTCAGTAGGGTGGTCATGACCAGATGCGGGTCTCAGGTGCCTCTGATGCCTCTGGGGTATTAGAGATTGGGAACCAAGGCCGAGGCAGAGGCTGGGAAACCAAGATAAAAGAACAATCAGGTAACGGCACTACAAGGACCTGGCTTAGGGAGGTGGTGGCCGTGGCTTGGTGGACCCTGGCTTGGGCTCTGAGAACAAGTGACGGAGCCCTCACTAGGGAAACTACTGTGAGCTGCTGTACTCTGAGTGCAAAGCCATTACCTTCTCACACAGAGCAGCTGTGGAGACCGGCAAGAGAGCCGCCAGGCCTGTTGATGATCTCTCAAAGAAGGAGGTGAGGCTAGGAGGGTTATTAGACTCCCATTTGAGATCCAAACAACCCGCCATCCCCACCCCTGTCTGTGGTGACCAGCTGCCTTCACCCACCCCTGCTTCCGTCCGTCCGTAAGTCTAGCTAACTCATTAGTTCGCCAAGCTAGACTTCACTGGAATCTTGACTTTTCTCTGCCCTTGGCATCTAACGTGGGATGAGAAGACATTTGTTTACTTCTCCCCAGGAAAAGCGCAAACACAGCAGAGGGGAGTGCGGAGGGAGAGCCAGGTTGATGAGCAAGATTTGACGTCCCCGAGTTTGAGATCCCTGGAACCTGAAGGCCAAGGGTGTCCTTCTGAGCACAGAATGGCTGCCTAGATGACCAGCACATGATGGAAAGGTTCAGCAAGATGGACACTCACATCCTGGAGATTTTGGTGGTGTGTGGTGAATTTTATGATGCTTAAATTATACCTCAATGAAGAGGTGGCTGGGAGGGGGTAAAGAAGAGGATGTTGGGAGAGCCATAGCATCTAGTCTTCCCAAAGGCAGGTCCACAAGCTGAGAGGGCTGAACAGGGAGTGTCCCTCTGCCACAAGGCAACTATTCAGCCTTTGTCCGGATGGGTGCAGGGAGGAGCTGGGAGCAGGGATGTGGTCACAGTGGGTGGGGATGAAGCCGTCTTTGGGGCTCTTAAAAGCATCCCTACACCTGTGCAGCCTTCTCTCTCAAAGAGAGCTTAAGAAAATAGATGCTAACTACTGATGTTCAATGTCACTGATGGGGCCCCCCAGCTTGCTGGAGTTTGGCAGTCCTCAAGACTATAGTAAGGGTAATGGTCTACGGTAGACTGGATGCTAAATATCCCCTGAGGCCTACCTGTTAAAGGCTTGCTGGACAGCCTGTTGCTATGGGGAGGTGGTGGAGTCATTTAAAGGTAAGGTATGGTGGGAGTCTCTAGGTCAATGGGCGTGCCCTTGAAGGAGATTGTGGGACCCCTTCCCCCTCTCTCCCTGGCTTATAATGTAAATGGTTCTGCTCTGTGGCACATTTGTGCCAGGAGATGCTTCCTCCACCGACCCAAAAGAAAACAACTCACATGCTCATTGACTAGAACTTGTAAAATTACAAGCCAAAATAAACATTTTATGAGTTATGAACATTATAACAAAGTGAGTATTTTGTTATAGTGATATAAAGCCAAGGAACACAGTGCCAAAGTACTACTTAACATTTTTTTTTAATTAAAAATATCTTTTGTGTATATGTATACATGCACATTCATGTGTGTGAACGTGGGCGCACATGAACCACAGAATACATGGGGGGCTCATAGGTTCAGAGAACAGCTGTGAACCTTCCATCTTGTTCTGAGACAGAGTCCCTTTCTTGTTTTTCCTTTGAGCATGCCAGGCTAGCTGGCCACAAGCTCCTGCCTCCTGTCTCCTCACAGGAGTACTGATTGCAGATGCTCGCGCTGCTTTGGCTTTTCTGTAGCTCTGGGGATTCAATCCCATGTGCTCATACTTGTATGACAGGTGCTTCTACCCACTGAGCCATCTTTCTAGAGCCATTTTCTTTAGGGAGGGGCAGAGTGCCCATGTAGCTCAGGCAGACTTTGAACTCAGTGTGTAGCTGAGGATGACCTTGACTTCTTTTTTTTTTTTTTTTTTTTTTGGTTTTTCGAGACAGGGTGTCTCTGTGTAGCTTTGCGCCTTTCCTGGAACTCACTTTGTAGACCAGGCTGGCCTCGAACTCACAGAGATCCGCCTGCCTCTGCCTCCCGAGTGCTGGGATTAAAGGCGTGTGCCACCACCGCCCGGCTGACCTTGACTTCTGATCTTCCTGCTTTCACTTCCCCAAGGCTGGGATCCCAGCCACGTGTCACCACATGAAATGGTAGGGATTGAAGGCAGGGTTTCACGAAGGCTAAGCAAGCCTTCTCCCAACTGAGCTACATCCCTGTAATTTGTAGAACGAGGATTATCATCACGGAGAAGGATGCCTGGCTGGTGGGCAGAATCACATCTGGCCTTGACGCCCCTCCCTCCAGACACTGCCTTGTACAGAACTACCCTCCAAGCAGAACAGCCACTGTCTTCATGATACCAGCTGGGTTGGCGTGCCAAGGATCACCACAGCCGGCCTTGTGACTGTTAGTATTTCTCAGGGAAGGACGGGCAGAGAGGGTCCTGGGACCTCTCCCCAGCGTCCAGCCACTTCTCCTAACTGGTTGCTTCTAATTCTGCCCGGAGTTGCATTTGACCTGGAGTCTCAGATGGGGGCCTAGAGTATATAGGCCGGGGAAGGCTAGGGTTACTGGGGTCCGTCTATGCAGCCGTAGGGAAGCCTTCCAGGACAGGAACTCCTGTTAGTGGTGCCTTACCCATGCTTTGTAAGTAAGTCTGATAGTTCCACAGAGGGATCATTGGTGGAACTGATCTTTGGTTTGTCATTGGGACCTTTGAAGGAGGGGGTGGGTAGCCATGTCAAGTGTTCCCCTACCCTAAACAAGAGAAAATACTCCCAACACTCCTTGGCAGCACCATGTGTCTGGATAGGAAGAACCAGCCTGGTTGGTGCCTTCTCAGGGCTGTTGCTGAGGAGGAGAAGGCATGCATGCCTACAGCTCATGTGGCTGCTGGCGATAGTATTAGCAAGTTCCTGTCTCAGGCCCCTTTTCCTCCTCTTATCCTTTCTGTAAAGCTACAGCTCTCTAAGCTTCATTACTAATCCTGAGGTTGGGTAATTGAGGAGCTGACTGGGACGGGAAGGCCATGGAAGGACCTAGCAGGAGCTACAGTACTGTAAGGGATGGTGGTGGTGGTGTGGGGCGTGACTTCTAGAAAAATGATGGCAAGGGCCAGCCAGCTCTGCCTGTCTTGGCATCCCTTGGAGCCAGCCCCAGGGGAAGGCGAACCAGGGGCTCAGGTGGATTCTCTGAAGGTCATGTCTTTGAAATCCAATTCAGCCCTTGTCTAGTACTTGAAATGGTCCATTTGCTGAATTCACTTGCTGCCTTCCCCCCTCAGCTTTGTTGACTGGCTCCCATTCTGTCTTCATAACAGCATTTTAAGGGATTGACCTACTGCTGCTTAGACGTTCCTTAGGCTGTTGGGCCCAGAGGCTCACTTGGGCTATTCCATGTAATTGGGTTTTATGGACAGACAAGGCAATATGAAGGTACATGCATTGTGGGGATCCAGGAGCCTGCCAGCCTACTGGCACTACGGGAAGAACAGGAAGAGAAATATAGCCATCACCATGGATACAGAATGAGGGTGTCCAGGTCATGGCAGTTCTGGAAGTCAGTGACCCCATATTCAGGATGCTTCCTGGTCCCCAAATGCATACACATCTGTATGGCAGCTCTCTAGGGTGGCTGTTGGGTATGAGTCACAGAGACAGGAGCTTTGTCTTCTATGGTCTGCACACAGTAGGTGCTTAAGGAGGCTGGTAAACAACCATGAGGCAATGATGCTAGGCAGAGATAGGACTGGAACCCCTGACTCCTGATTGTAGCTTAGAGCTTTCTCCTGTGGGGTAACCTTCCTACCCAGCTATGTGCATTCACACAGGCTGTTGAAGACTCTTGTGTTTAGGACCTGGAAGAGTTTTGGTCATCTTACTTGTATAGGGAGGGAAGTGAGCGGTAATGGCCTGTGACTTGTGGCTGCTGTTGTTTCTGGGCCTGTCTTTCCCAGGCTTTCTCATTTCTTGCTATTCCCTCTCCCTTTTCCATTTTCCTTCTCCTACCCCGATGACGCAGAAAGGACAGGAGAGTCACCCTCCTGTGGGAAGCATGGAGCCTCTGGTGTGAGAGGGAACAGCCATGGGATGTGACAGGCTGGCACACGCTTGGTTTGATGTTTGTCTATTGGTGCCTTCTCTGTGCTTGGCACACCCTAGACACTCTCCTAACACTGTGTAGATGGCACTGTCACGTGTCCTTTTACCAAGAAGATGGGATGGCACAGAGCGGATGTGTGACTTGGCCAAAGCCACCTAGCTAAGCAGAAGTGTCAGACTGGACCCAAAGTGATTGCTCTAAATCCGTTATTTTTGCTGTAGTTAGAGCGAGCCATTCCTATGGCCTTTTGCATGGTATGACCCAGAGACAGTAGGGTGTGTGTGTGTGTGTGTGTATCAACCATTGAGATTCTTTAAAACTTTTCTTAAAAATTCATTAAATTATGTGCATGGGTGTTCTGCCTGCATGGATGTCTGTGCACCATGTGTGTGCCTGGTACCCATTAGGCCAGAAGAAGGCATTGGATCCCCTGGAACTGAAGTTACAGACAGTTGTGAGCTGCCATGTGGGTGCTGGGAATTGAACCCGGGTCCTCTGGAAGGGCATCCAGTGCTCTTAACTGCTGAGTCACCTTCTCAGCTCCCTCTTGATAATCTTTAGGGAAACATTTTTTTTTCCTACTCCCTCTTTCTCTAACTGGACTGTTGCCAGTGACGGCTGCTGTCTGGTTCATCAGGGTAGGAACAGCCCCTGCTGGCTGCTGGCCACCTCTTTTCTCTGGTACCTTTACTTCCCTATCCTTCCTCGACTTACCTTGTTCTGGCTCAGCTTTAGCCTTCTGTACAGAAAACTGCTCACCTCCTTTCCTGGGTCATTCCCCAGCCTTCCAGGGTTGGTTTAAATCAGAGCTCTCTGGACACTTGGGTTCCAGGGCAACTTGCCTCCCAGGAAGGGGACAGGTACCGTCACCCTGAACGTACCCTTCCTTTCCCTGCCAACCGCCAGCCCTTCTCCTGTCCCCCCGGAGGCTTTGAGAGAGTCCCACACCCTAGTGTGCTTCTGTCCCGCCTGTGGCTACCCCTCACTTGGAACATCCATCTGCGGCATGACTGCTGTTTCTGTTACCGGGTTTCCATTCTTCCCTGGAGAAATGGAGCCGGCCCTGCCCCTCGGGGAAGCTGGCACCTCTGAGAGCCCTGATGCCCTCCCCACCAGTCTCCAGATAATGGAAAGTCATTTCCGGTGGGAGGAAGTGGTGCGGGGCCTCGTGTGAGGAGCTGTTGCCTCGTAACGGCAACAAAAGGAAATGTAGGCCAACAGCCCTTGGAGCTGCGGCTCCTGCTACCGAGAGCTATGCCGGCCAGAAAACACTAATGGTCTCCTCCTCGTCTCCTTCCAGCTAATGATAAATAATGTGTATTTTTAGTTTGGAATTGAATTTCATCTCTCTGTTGCTGGTATGTTTCAGGTGTATTTTTTCCCCCCTTTCTCCCTTGGGGCCTGGAAAGCAGACATTTGTGCGCTTACTGTGTGCATTTATTCCCTGCTAGAAACTGACATATGGACTCATTATTTCCTTCATATTTATTTTCACCCCCCCTCCCCCCCGCAACCACTCACCTGGCTGGGCCAGGTGGAGGGCTGCATCTGAGAGGTCTCTTCTGAAGGCATCTTGCAGATGGGGGACAAGGGGCTGACTGTCGTTGATTGCTTCTCCCAACTTGAATAGGCCTTGAGTCTACCCAGCACGTATGGTACACTGGGATTAGCCTTTGAGAATCAACGGCCTAAATCCTTCCTATGCGAAATGTGGTCCTGGGACCACAGCCTCAGGTTAGTGGGAGCCTGGCAGGGATGGATGCTTGGGCCTCACTCCAGGTCTAAGAACATCTGCACAATTGGGAGGCTGAGGAGATGGCGTGGTCAGTAGAGGCCTGGTGTGCAAGCAGGAGGACCTGGGTTGGGGTCTCCAGCACCCACCTAAGAAGCCAGGCATGGGGGTGTGCATCTGTAACCCCAGTGCTGGGGTGGAGGGGCGGCAACCAGATGATCCTGGGAGCTCATTGTTTATACAGTCTCGCTGAATCTGTGAGCTCCAGGTTCAGTGAGAAACTGTCTCAAAGAAATAATGTGGAGGGGCTGCGTGTTAGTATTGAGCTGCCCCTTGAAGACCCACCCAGTGTCCTCCTGACACCATCCTGCATTTCCTTCAAGAAGAAAATCCCTCTTCTCTTCTCTCTTCTGCCCTTCCTCCCTCCCCAGCCACGAGGTGTGCTCCGTGGCCCCTCTCACCTCCCCCTCTTTTCTTTCTCTCTCCCTCTTTCCTTATCTTTCTCTCTTTCTTTTATAATAAACTCATTTCCACGTGGATGCAGTGCTCGGGGTATGAGTGACTGTTCACACACCGCTGCATCTGCCTGGCATATTTCCGTCACCCGTGGGACACCTTGGCCCGGCCAGCCAGGGCCTTCCGGGCGCCATATCATAACACCAGGGAGGGCAGCTCCATGGGTAAGAGCAGTAGTGGGCAAGTAAGAGGCCCAGAGTTCAAATCCCCAGCACCTACATAAAAGCCAAACATGGCTCCATGAGACTGAAACCTCAACTTTGGGGACAGGCACATCCTCAGCCTAGCTTCAGGTTCAGTGAGAGACCCCACCTCAAAAAATAAGATGGAAGATTATTGAGGAAGACACCTGGTATACTCTTCTGTGTTCTCACAGGTACATCTACATATGCACGTATACTCTTTCCTGACACAAATAAGAGTGACTGAAGAAGACACTTGATGTTGATGTCTAGCTTCTGCATGCAACACACACACACACACACACATACACACACACACACACACACACACACACACACACACTACGAGTTTTATAGCAAGGTTTTCTGGTGATCTGAATGCATCTTACAGTTTGAGATGCACTGGCCTGAATCATATCCCAGGGCTTCCTTCCCCAACCCTTACTCGCCCCCCATCCCTCCTTCCCCCCACCCCTACATCCTCAACCTTGTCTTCACATTAGAATCATCTGGGGAGCTTAAAAACATCCCTAAGATCACGCTGCACCCAGGCCAATTAAGCCAGCGTCTCTGAAGTGAGACCGGGGGCACCTGTGCATCTTAAAAGCTCCTCAAGTGATGCTGTGAGCAGGCTCATCTGAAAACCCTTCTTCCAGCTCGAGGGACCGAGTCGGAAACATGCCTTACCCAGCCCTGACCTTGAACCCAGAAGGGATCGTTCTTCTTCCTCTGTGGCCACTCATCAGTCCAGAGAGCACAGCTTTGCCTCATCCAGGGTTCCAGGGTCATTCACTTGCCAGCTCTGGGAGCTGGCTGACTCCAGTGCTGTCTACACTCTGACTTCAGCTTGGCTGACTGTGGTTGGTGGAGGGTTGATGCAGGCAAAATTGCTGAGCCAGGCACTGCTTTACCCCATTGGCCTAATTAGAGCAAGGTCCATAAGGACCTACTCCCCACAGTTGTGAAATTCCACTATTCAAGTCCTTTTGAATTAAATCCAGTGTCAAAAGCCCAGCAAACCAGCCTTCACTTCCTCTTCCAAGTCCATGGCAGACATCATTAATCAATCAGACCTCTCTTTCTCAGGAATTGAGGTCCAGGAAGATCGGACATCCCAGTGGGGGTGTAGAGATGGAGGCAGTCTGCTTTCCCAGCATCGGCCTATCTCCTAGGAAGATGCTTCTGGGGTAAAATTACCAAAACTTCTGGGAGAACACCTGCTCCTTGGCTGTGCTGAGGGCCAGCCAATCCTCTGTGGGGGAGAAAGGCAGCTGTGGGCCATTCTGATAACACAGAACTTAGGGTCCAGGGAGGCCTCACTGGCTCATGCACAGGGATGTGTGCAGTCCGAGGTGGAGGCGTGGACTCAGGCTATTATTGGCTTACCAAATTGCATCATTTTTAGAAAAACAACGGAGACCCAGATCCTGGCTCCCACTTGTCCTGGCCCAGATGGAAGGCAGCCAATGGGATGTGTGTCCAATAGCAGACACTGGAGGTCAAAAGATACTAAATGAATATGGCTCAGAGCATCTTCCAAAGAGTGAGCCAAGTCGGCAACACAGAGAGAGGGCCACGAGGCATCTTAGCCTTAAGTGTGTTTCATGACCCAATGCTCTTGCTGCTGAGGCCACCAACTTGCCTGTCTGCTTGTTTTCCTTCTTTTTGTTTGTTTGATTGTTCTGAAGACAGGGTCTCATGTAGTTCAGGCTAGCCTCCAACTTACTATGTAGCCCAGGCTGGCCTTGAATTTCCTATCCACCTGCCTCCACCTTCTGGGAGCTAGGATCCCAGGCCTGTGCTCACATACCCAAGGAACCTGTACATGTCTGTCCTACCTAATCTCTTACTTCCCCCCAATATTAGACAAGTTCCAAGAGATGCCCCTTTGAACCTGGGAAGATCGAAGGGAGAACACCTAGGCTATGAGTGATTGAGACATGGTCCAGGGAGCTTAGGCAGCTGAGGAAGAGCCCTTCCCTGCCTTCCCAGTTTGTCCCCAGTGGCTGAAAAATGCTCCCAGCCTTTGCTGACAACTAAGGAAAGAAAGGAAATGTGGGGCTGGTGGCATTCATGCTCTGTGTGGCTATGCCAGTGGGACTTGGGATCCAGTGAGCAGTTGAAATGTATGTGTGCATGCATCTGTGCTTATGTATGAGTGTGCACATTTTGGAATATCTGTATCCCTGCTCTGACTGAGAACCCCTTTTGGGGTGTGGCTGCCTGTGTGGACAGGGGCCCGAATCTTTTCTTTCCCAGGGACACTGTCTGTCTGTCTCTCTATCTATCTACCTCTATCTATCTATGTATCTATGTATGTATGTATGTATGTATGTATGTATGTATGTATGTATGTATCTATCTATCTATCTATCTATCTATCTATCTATCTATCTATCTAATCTATCTGTCTGTCTATGTACCTATTATCTGTCTGTCTGTCTGTCTGTCTGTGTAGGTACATGTGCCATGGCACACTTGTGGTAGTCAGAGGACAGTTTTGGGCATTGGCTCTCTCCTTTTACCATGTGGGTTGGGGGAGTGAACTCAGGTTATCAGGCACCATCTCACTGGCCCCGGGCTTATATATTTCTACACCTTTAGTGTGGAGCTTAGCAGGGCCCCTCCTCTAAATGGCCACTTATCCAATAATAAACTGACTCCAGAGAGGCTGCCATACCCCAGAATAGCTTTAGTGAGGTTCTTGTTTCTCTCTAGTGACCTCTAACGTGCCCTTCTCTCATGTGGACGCCCATAGATACTCTGGGCCTCTTTCTGCTGCTGGTGCAGGCTCTTCTTTCTAAGAGAACAGCACTCACCTCCACTGACCTTGACTTCACCCTCCCCATGCCAACGGAGAGGCTTCTGCCTTGCCGTATTGTCCACTGCTGCCAGTCCAAAGCTGGATTTCAAAGCCAGCCTCATCTCACTGTGGTAGGCGCTGGGGAGGCTGCGCTGCACAGTCCTGTTTGCACAGTCTGTGACACACCCACCCTCCACTCTCACCATCCCCTGGAGCCCCCGACGTCCCCTCTTGCAGCTGTGCCCTCTTGGCCTCCAGCAGAGCCTACCCTGCCTGGGTGGGTTGGCTGGTCAGGAGAATATTTATTTGAAGAGGCATTTCACCTGGGGTTGGGATGTGCTTGGCTTATTACCCATAAATATCAACTAACAGAAAAGAGCGGCCTCTGGGAGGAGAAATGGATGCTCGAGAGAGAAGCTACAAGCTGATTTTATCCCGAGGGAGACAGAAAATGGGCTACTTTTGTGCCTGGCTTTTCCAGTGCGGTCCCCAGGGCCCCTTGGTGCCATGGCACTGAGCCATCTGGGGCTATGGTGCCACCTCTCCTCCATGTCCCTGGGAATCTGGGTCTGGCTGAGCCAACAGTCACCTAAACCCCACCCAGGATCCAATAGGGCAGAAGGGGTCTGCAGGAGAGAGGTGACTGAGGACCCGGGTAAGGAGGGCCTGTTTCCTGGGACTTCCTGGACAAAGTGGCTTTGGGAAAGGTCCTGTTGCAGGAATAAAAGAGAGGAAGGGCACCCCGGGGGGGGGGTGGGGGGGACAGCAAATGTGAGGGTGTGGCGGCCTGCCTGAGAGGCCAAGGACCCTGTAGGGGAACCTGAGGCTGGTGGAGATATGTACTGAGGGGGGCTACATGAGCCCCTCCCTAAAAAAGTAAGCAGTGTACTCCCCCAAGTTATATAAAGAGGAACCTCCCTGACTTGAGAGTAGGCCAGGGAAGCGAGGCGGCCTTTCAAGATTTATCGTGAATTTTGTGACATGTACAAGTTCCTCGAAGCAAACTGTGGTCATCGTTCCCCTTCTGGTCATTTGGCTCCGCTGACATGTGTGGCCTGTTTGGTCCCCAGACCACGTCCTAAAATTATAGAATCTTGTCAGGGAAAGGGCAGCTCATCCAACCTTCTGTCCAGTGTGACAGTCCCAGCCAGAGCAACTGACAGATGGCAAGTTGCTGATGCATGCGCGCTGTTGGCCCGGGCCGCTCACTACCTTATGGGGCAGCCCTTTCGCTGTGGGGACGCTCTAATTGTTGAGAGTTATTTCCTTTTGTTTAGCCCAAACCTGGCACTGTGATGCCCTTGGTTGAAGGCCTGGCCTCTGGGACACCATAAAGTCAGTCTGCCTCACTTCCACATGACAGATTCTGCACGGCTGAAGACAGCTTGTCCCCCTGGATATGCTGTTTCCCTGGCGGAACACCCCAGTTTCTGGAGAGTGTATCAGAAGAAGGGCAGCTTGGGTGCCCTCGGTGACTGGTTTTCATCCTGCTTGCGTCTTGCCTTCAAGTGTGACACCCAGATAGCATGGCATCCTCAGAGGCCTTGGAACCAGGAGCCAGGCCACTGGACCTGCAGTACTGGGTGGGCCTCAGCATCCCTTCTAGCACCATACAGATGCCAGGGCCCTGGGCCCAGAGAATCGGGACCTGCAGTATTGGGGTAAGCACAGGAATCTGTACTTGGTGTATAGGTATGTATGTGTTCATATGTGTGTGCAGCTGTATGCATATTTGTGTATACATGAAGGCCATAGGTCAAGGTCAGGTATTTTGTCTTATTGCTGTCCACATTCTTCTTATTATTTTAAATTAAAGTACATCTATCTATCTATCTATCTATCTATCTATCTTGTGTGTGTGTGTGTGTGTGTGTGTGTGTGTGTGCCTGTGTGTGCCTGTGTGTGCCTGTGTGTGTGTGTGTACAACTTGTGGAGGGAGTTGGTTCTCTCCTACTATATGGGTCCTAGGGATTGAACTCAGGTCATCAGACTTTGTGGCAAGCACCTGCTGGGTCATCTTACTGGCCCAAGTCTAGCCATTATGAAACTTGATCTGTGCATCAAAGTTTGGTGGGTCACGTTGGTCTTGGGTTCCTCTCTGCTGGCGCTGGCGCCAACTCCAAATCTGGAGTCAGGAGGTGCACAGCTGTTCTGTTGTTTTTCTACGCTCATTGTCTACTCCGGTGAACACATATTATATATTTTATCACTATAATAGAAAAAGCTTTGTCTCTGCCTGTGCCCTGTGTGGTGCCCCATAGGCAAGGTGAGGTTGGACATGTTCCTGATGTTGCAGCATTGACTCAAGGTTATGTCCTGTAGTGAGAGGAGCAGTTAGCTGACCAACAAAAACCACATTGCTCCTTCTACAGTTTAGAACTATCCTGGGGGGGGGGGGGCGGGATTGCTGCCCAGTCATGGGCTGTATGTCCCATCTCTTCCTGCATCTAGGAAGGAATCCACGATTGATTCTCAGCAATGGAATCTGAATAGAGATGGTGGTGGAACTTCTAAGTCAAAGTGGTTAAGCATCACATAGGAGAACCCTCATGAACTCTGATAACCCAACAGAGGACTTGATGGATGTTCTAGGGACAGCAGGGCCAGGGAGGAACCTGGCTCCTCTAGTTACCACTTGGAGCAGAGTTTCTCAAGAGCTGATTGAGCATAACACCTACGTTCCCTTCAGTTGGATAAGGAATAGACCTCTTTTGTGTGAAGCCACAATTTAGAGATCAATTGCCAGCATCAATTACCCTAATTAGCATATACCACAGGCTCATTGTCCTGTTCCAAATGTTGTTCCCATCGCCCCACCTTTCATGGTCAAATTATATCACATGTCAACTAAGCTTCTAGTTTTAACCATTACTGAACTAGATTTGCTGGGTGACTTAAATCTGGCTGAACCGTGCTGAGCTTGTGAGAGGAGAGAGATGCTGGGTCAGAAAGATGGCTCAGTGGTTAAGGATGACTCCTGTCAAACCTGGTGACCTGAATTTGATTGCCAGGACCCACAGAGTGAAGGAGCAAACAGACTCTCACAAGTTGTCCTTTGACCTTCCCCATGTGTATGTTCCCTGCCCCCAATAAATAAATAAAGTGTAATAAGAAGTGAAAAACTAATGAGAGATGCTGTGGCTAGGTCTAGAAAGGCTGGTCCCATTGCGGACTGTTCTTCCTCTCATTAGTTCTATGCACATTCATTCATTCATTTACTCATTCACTCATTCACTCATTCCTCTTTCATCCTTCCAGCCAGAGTGTGCTGGGTTTATAGAAGGGGTTGACACCCTTCTCTTTTGTTCCTTTGCTGGACTCAGCAGGTCAGTGGATGTTCTAGATACTTCTTTTGTTTACTTTTCTCACTGTGACAGATTGCCTTGCAAAAGGGACTTAAACGAGGGAAGGTTTATTCTGGTCTCATAGTTTGAGGGGGCATATGCTATCATGGCGGGGAAACCATGGGCACAGCTTTAGGCTGGTCACATGGCCTCCACAGTTAGGAAGGAGAGAGAAGTGGGGGGGGGCTGCTGCTCAGTCCTTTTTTTTTTAGTCTAGGACCCCAGACTGTGACATGGGGCTGCTCACATTTAGGGTGGATCTTTCCATCTCAGCCAAACCTAGAAAATCCCTCAGGGGCATGCCCAAAGATTTGTTTCCATAGTGATTTTAAATCCTATCAGGTTGGCAATCAAAATTAACCATCACAGTGGGAATCCCTGCCTCCATTGCAGGTGTGGCTACTGCCCCTCTCAACAAACCTTTCCCAGTTTAAAACTGGGCACAGTGCTCTTACCCTGCAGTGTCACAGTTTGAAACCATATGCTGTAGGCAATTTCCTCTCTGCTGAAACAGTTCATACCAGAGAGAAGGTCATTAAGACTCAGGACATTCTAAAGGGGGCTCCTTAAGGCTCAGGAAGTAAACAACCCACGAGTCTTAGGAAGTCCCTGAAACTGACCAGATGCTCAAGGCCCCTCCCTTCTTGAGTTTATATAAGTAGTAAGGACAGCTGAGGTGGCTTAGACCAGATGAGCTGCCTGTAAGTTATGTAGTGAGCTCTGGATTTTTGCTTTCATGGGGCAGACTTTTACTGATGCAGTTGTCTTTGAATTGTCCATGTTCCTGTAAGTCACCTCAATAAATTCACTGCCTCATCAATTTGGAGTTCGGTGGTATTGTTACTTTGTCTGTGGTCGGACAGACATCTGCTCATGTCTCCCCCAAAATAATGCCATGTAACACCATACCAACCATAACAGAAAGAATTTAACAGAAGGACTTGGTTAAATTGGTTCTGCAATACAATAAAGTGCTGAGGGTAGGTAATATGGGAAAGGAAGGCTGTCAGCTGTGACCAGTGACTAAGAAGAGAGCCAGCCCCACTGTGACGGTGAGGGTCCATTGTCACAGTGGCCCTTGCCTCTCAGTGCTGTCTGGTGCTCCTACCGCAGGACCTCAGGGAGAAATGTGACTTAGAGAGTCCCAGGGGCCCCCACATTCCAAAGCAGAATGTAACTTAGTACATTTGGGCCTGAGTCAACTACATAAGAACCAGCGCAGGGGTGCCAGGGAGATAGCTTAGTCCACAAAGTGCTTGCTGTACAAGCTTGAGGACCTGAGTTCAAGTCTCAGGACCCACATGAAAAAGATGGGTACAGGCTGGAACCATGGCTCAGTGGGTAAAGCGCTTGCTGTGAAAAAGAAGACCCAAGTTTGTAGCTCATCACCCATGTGAAAAAGTTGGGTGCAATGGTGCCCATCTGGAATCCTAGCACTGGGAATGAGAAGACAGGCGGGTCCCAGGGGACAGCCAGCCTAGCCAAAATGATGAACTCCAGGTTAAGTGAGAGATCATCTCTCTCTCTCTCTCTCTCTCTCTCTCTCTCTCTCTCTCTCTCTCTCTCTCTTTCACACACACACACACACACACACACACACACACACACCCCAGCACAGTTGTTAACATGGGTTCTCTGTGGGGCCCCTCAAGTCAGTTGTTGTCCCTAGTCCCCAGCTGATGTAAGCACCGACATCTTGGCAACACGTTGACACCTGGATGCAGGTTTCCAGGTCCCAGACACACAACAGACATCACATGTGAGGTTGGTATTGCAGACCCTTCCTAGGAAGAACCTTACATCCTAAGTCAATCAAGGTCAGGTGCACACTGATGCTGGGGCCCAGGGCGGAGATAAGCTATATGAGTCTCTCATACAGAGGGGCTTCAGGAGAGGGACCCCCTCCTGGACTCTTCTAGAAGGGAACCTTTGCTTACCATGGTTGTAGCTAAAAAGCTGGTAATATTCCACTTACTGCTGTGTGACCTTGAGCTGGTGAATTACCTCCTCCACATCTTGATTTCTTCCTCGTGAAATTCCTTGGAGGGTTTTTGTGCAGATTAGAGCTAATGTATGTAAAACACAGGGCCCTGCACACTTAGACTCTGGATAAGTGGTGGGGATTATGATGGGAATTTGATATTGATCAAAATAGTGTGTGTGTGTGTGTGTGTGTGTGTGTGTGTGTATGTGTGTGTGTGTGTGTGTGTGTAGTATGTTGTGGAGGTCAGGGATAGAGAGAGACAGACAGAGAGAGAAAGGGGGGGACAGGGACAACAGAGTGCTCTTCCTCAGGAGACATCCATTTTGTTTTTTGGGACCTGGGACTTGCTGATTAGGTTAGGCTGGCTGGCCAGTGAGCCCATGGATCTGCCTCAGGGATCTGCCATCTCGACCTCCCCAGGACTGGGGTTATTAGCACATACCACCACATCCAGATTTTTATGAGTCCTGGAAATGGAACTCAAGTCTGGGGGTGCATGACAAGCGCTCTACTGGCTGAACTGTCTCCCTGGCCCCTGCCCTCCGTTCTTGATGGAGATGGCAGGGTCTCCAGGGACAGGGGCACAGGCAGAGAGGGTGTACCAAAGCCCTGGTAGCTAAGGAGATCCTGCCAACACAGGTCGGGTGGGGCAATGGTGATGGGGAACACTGCCCCATCCTGATGGAGCCCTCGGAAACCCAGACCAAAGGAAACTGCCCTGTCTAATGGGGACCAGCTTTTTAGTTCACGGGCACCAGCAGGATGGCCCTGCAGTGGCCCAGAGGAGGCAGATGGAGCTGCCCAAGCCCCATGCCTGATTTTGGGGCCGCTGCTGTGCAAGTCTGGATGCAAGTGAGTGGGTGTAAAGAATGTCAAGCAAGATTCGATTACAATTTTTATTTTGGAAAAACCTTCATCAAAATATGTATATCTAATTAGGACAATTACAGCACAGGAACAAAAAACTGATTAAAAATCAGACACTCCATAAATTATAAGTGTTTTCCTCCAGCTGGGGCACATCTCTGGCTGCTGAGCTGCAAGGCCAATCAATGGAGCCAGGGCTCCGGGAGCAGGAAGGGGAGGAGGCAACACCCAGGACAGGATGGAGGGATGCTGAGTGCACACTGGGGGCTCTGATACTGCCCGAATGTAGTTCTCAGGCACAGAGGCTGGTTGATTTGCTTAGAGCAGAAGGAGCAGCTGTGGCCTTCTGAGCAGGGGTCTGGTGAGATGTGGATGTGCCTCTACATAGCAAGTGTGTGCATGTGTGTACTTGGTGGGGGCCAATGTGTCAGACCTTGTATGTGCATACAGGTCCATCAGCATGTGAACATCTGTGCAAACATCTGTGGCACTGGAAGAGGATGTGAATACGTGGACAGAAGTGAAACGCATCTGGAGTCGGAGCCACAGGCCGTGTGCAGAGCTTGAGCAGGCAGCGGGCCTGGGTTCTGCCCAAGGGTCTGTGCCATGCATGGGGTGCACACACAGAGGAGGATGGAGACTGGCACATCACCAGGCCAACTCAACTGTTTCTGAGATAGCCTGAGATGGCGCTGGGGACATGGCGCAGAAAGTAAACGGCTCGCTGTGCAGGCACGAGGACTTGAGTTTGGGCCCCTAGCACCCACAGAAAAAGTAAAAAGCTGGGTGCAGTGGCACACATCTGTGACCCCAGTGCTGGGTGGTGCTGAGTCGGGCAGGTTCCTGGAGCTCACCAGCTGGAAAGTCTAGCCAGATTGGTGAGCTTTAGGTTCAGTGAGAGACGATTTCTCAAAAACTCAAGTGGAGAGCAATTGAAGAAGACAGTTGCTCTTTAGCTCTGGGCTGCACACGGGCACACACCCCACCGAAGAAAAGGAGGTGGAGGGGCTGGAGAGATGACTCAGCCGTTAAGAGCACTGGCTGCTCTTGCAGAGAACCAGAGGTCAGTCCCCAGAGGTCAGTCCCCAGCATCCATTTGAGGCATCTCACAACCTGCTGTTGTTTCAGCTGTTCCAGGGGATCTGATGCCTCTGGCCTCTGTAGGCACCCACATTCAGGTGCATGTATCATCCTGCTCCACTATACCCGCCTATATTTAAGAGTAAAGACAACTCAGTGCATAGCTGAAGCCGTTTGGCCGATTTGCAGGTGGTGAAATTGGAATGGAGAGCCTTAAAGCCATGTCTTAAGCTTGCCTAGCCAGTAGAGGACCCGGGTACAGAGGCAATGTGGCTCCTGAACTTGAGCTAGGTATCTGGCCCCTCCGATATGCATAGTCTCCCCCAGAGCACAGTGCAAGGCCAGACTTTTAATTAGCAGGCCAGGTTGAGTGGCTCCTGCTTGGCCATTAGTCGGAAGAGCGGCATGGGGGGAGAGGCGGCTCAGGAGGAGAGCTTTGAGAGGCCTGGACACGCGCCCTGGAAACGCCCCACTGAAACCGCGTCTATTCTGCCTCTAAGTAGGGGGTTTATGTCTGAGCTGGATCCAGCTTTGACACTCGAAGCCCTTTTCATCCCCAACCAATCCCCTGGGAACCCAGGGCTGGGCCACGGTCCCTCCACTCTGTCTCCCAGCTCAAGCCAAATCCCCCAGAGTCCGTACGCTCACGGACAGGGCCTCTGCAGTGCACCTGGGATTTGGAAGCTTGTGGGATTACAGCGGCCTCAGATCCTGGGAGCCCTGTTTAAAAGGGTGGGAGGGGCATGTAGAGGAGCCCTCAACGTGACCCCGTTATCTCATTCTGCAGCTACCAGCTGGCTGTGGTGTACCAAGAGGGGCGGGCCCCCTGGCCCAGGTGGTGCTGGGGAGAACAGAATGCAGACATGAGAACGCCAGGTGAGGTAGGTAAACTGAGGTTAGCTCCAGCCACTATACCATTCATTTCCCTGGGAGGCTTGCTTGATGTGACCTTCCTGCTGACCTGTTTCCTTGTCTGTCAACCAAGATACCTAGAGAAACTTCCAGAAGTTCCTACAAGCTTAGACTGACTCCAGAGTTTCCCATCCTGCCCATGTTTGAGGTCCTGTCTCATTTCTATTTTCTCTAGAGAAGGGTAAATGTGGGTGTTTAAGTGGGTGTGGGTGTTCAGGTGGGTGTGGGTATTCAGGTGGGTGTGGGGTCTCAGGTAGGTGTGGGTGTTCAGAGGGTGTGGGTGTTCAGGTGAGTGTGGGTGTGAATACGCAGATGGGTGTCGGGCCCCAGGGGTGGGTTGTGGGATAAGAGCTACTTTGTAAGTGGTTGGAAAGTGCCCCCGGATGCAGCAGCCTACATGTGCATCATTTTATCTCCCTAGCAGGGCTCTTCTTCACTGTGCTGAACTGGGAGACTCCTCTAGTTCCACCACATGGAGGGTGTGCTGTGGCGGGGCCATTCATTTGACAGTAGGAAGGCTCCAGGGTGCTTTGCTGAGAAGCTGTGGGCCCCTGGAAGGGGATTACCCTCCTCAGGCTCTCTCCAGTACATCACATCCCAGATTCATAGAATACTAGAGCTGAGGGGTAGAGAAGGTGTCAGTAAAGGAATAAGTCAGTGTGACTCACCCAAGGATATACAGTAAGTAACCCCAGGATGGAGTCAGACCTCTCTATTCTTTGTAAAATTACTTATTTTTATTTTAGTTATGTATCTCTGGGTGGGTTTGTACACATAAATGTGATACCTCTGGAGGCCAGAAGAGGGAGTCACAGGGCGTCGGAGGGCGTCAGGTTCCCTGGAACTGGAGTTGCGGGTGGTTATAAGCTGTCCAGTGTGGGTGCTGGAAACTGAACTTAGGTCATCTGGAAGAATAACACTTAGTTTATTTTCTGTACTGTGATGAGACACCATTATTTTAGAGGAGAGAGTTTATTGGAGCTTACAGTTTCAGGGAGTTAGAGTCTATGACCATCATGTTGGGGAACATGACTGCAGGCAGGCATGGTGCTAAGCAGTAGCTGAGGGCTCACATCTTGAGAAAATGAGAGAGAGACAGAGAGACAAAGAGAGACAGAGAGACAGAGAGAGACAGAGACAGAGAGACAGAGACAGAGAGACAGAGACAGAGAGACAGAGACAGAGAGAGACAGAGAGACAGAGAGAGCGCTGACTGGGAATAGCGAGGGCTTTTGAAACCCCAAAGCCCTATTCCCAGTGACATACCTCCAACAACAAGGTCACACTTCCTAATCCTTCCCAAAGAGTTCCACCAACGGGGGACCAAGAATTCAAATTTATGAGCTTATAGGGGCCGTTCTCATTCAAAATTCCACAGCAGCAAGTGCTCTTAGCCACTGAGCCGTCTCTACAGCTTCCCAGACCTCTTGATTCTTTTTTTTTTTTTTTTTGGTTTTTCGAGACAGGGTTTCTCTGTGTAGCTTTGCGCCTCTCCTGGGACTCACTTGGTAGTCCAGGCTGGCCTTGAACTCACAGAGATCCACCTGGCTCTGCCTCCCGAGTGCTGGGATTAAAGGCGTGCGCCACCACCGCCCGGCTGACCTCTTGATTCTTAAATTCTGTCCTGAACCCTTTCTTGAAAACACATGTGTGCAGTTCACTTTGGATACAGAATACAGCTCTGTCTTCCCACTCCATTTTTTTTAAACCAGAATCCCTCAAATGCTCAGAACCTCCCTCTTACAGTCCCCTTCACATGATTCATCTGAGGATGTCAGTGCCCCCACACAGCCCCTGCTCTGGGATCTGAGACTTGGCTAACTGGCTATCTAGCCTTCTCTTAATGCAATTACACCCCACTACCACATGGTGTCACTGTTGGCGATTGGTCTGGTGCAGCTTAATGGAGGAGACCAATGGCAGGTCACACACAATCTAAGTCACAGTTCAGGTGAAAACACCCTGGCATAGGGTTGGCCCCTAAGCATGAAAGTTACAACTGAAAAGAGTGGGTACCTTGATACCCTTGGAGGGGGTTGCTTTGCTACAACCTGGGCTAGTGAGACCCCAATGATGACCTTGCAGGCTGCCACACCCCCACTGCCAGCAACTCCAATGCAAAGTATTTTAAAAATGAATGTATGCATTTTGCTCCAACTCAATAAAGATGACCTTTAAAAAGATAGTTACAAATGACCTTTTACACCATTTCCTACCCCATATACAAAAGACACTCAATAGTAGATGAAGCTATTAAAGGACTCTCTGTACTTTAAATGCCTACTTGCCCTCACCACCTCTAAACTCTGAGACATAATTTCATAGGAATGGCTGTGAATCTGCAAACTCTCAGCAGCTCAACTTCATACCCAGAAGTATTTAATATTAAATATGTACCTACTTCTTCCTTTAAAATATTTACATCAGTCTTTCTGGGGGATTTCCCCCAATTTTTATTTATTTATTGTATATGAGGGAAGGAGCACATGCCACGGCATGCCTGTGAATGTTAGCAGACAACTTGGAGTTGGTTCTCTCCTTCCACTGAGTGGGTCCCAGGGATCACACTCAGGTTGTCAGACTTGGTGGCAGGTGCTTATACCCACTGAGGCTTCTCACTGATTGTTCTCAGATTGTTAACGACTCTTCCCTTTCTAAAGAGCCAGACTTTAGTTTTTAAAAGAGAATTTTAAGTTGATAACTAAATTACATTTAAATACAGAGTTCTTGTAATCCCCCCACAGCCTTTCCCATTATTGGTGCCTTAATCTACGTTTATTACAGTTGATGAACTCTCCAAAACATGATTTTTTTTTTCTGACAGAGTAACAGAGCTAACCCTGAGAAGATTCTGCTTGGCTGGCTTGGACCACAGCCTATCCCTGAGCCAAGCATTCTGACCAGAGATCACAGCATTACAACTATTCAGTCACGTGATCCCACAGAATATCATGGCATCACCTGGGATGTTGTATTAGTCAGGGTTCTCTAGAGGAACAGAACTTATAGAATGAATATCTTTTTATATGGAGAAAGAGGAATTATTAGTATGGCTTACAGGCTATGGTCCAGATAATCCAACAATGGCTGCCTATGAACAGAAGAATCCAGTAGTTGTTCAGTTCATGAGGCTGGATGTCTCAGCTGGTCTTCAATATATGCCAGAATACCGAATAAGGAGGCTCTAATGCCAGTGAGGGAATGGACTTGCCAGTGAGAGCAGAGCAGGTAGGCAAAAAGAGAGAACTTCCTTCTTTCATGTCCTCTATATAGGCTGCCAGCAGAAAGTGTGGTCCAGATTACAGGTGAATCTTTAAATCCAGATCTCAAAAGATCTGGATTAAAGGTTTATCTTCCTACCTCAAAGATCCAGATTAGGAGTGGGTCTTCCCATGTCAAATGATTTAATTAAGAAAAAAAACTCTTACAGGTGTGCCCAGCAATTTTAGTTAATTCCAGATGTAGTTAAGCTGACAACCAAGAATAGCCTTCACAGATGTCATGGGGCCATGTCTGTCAATGAGGATCGACTGCTCAGGTCACTGTGTCTGAACCACGCACAGGGCCTGAGGAGCCCCTGAAAGAGCCTGAAGAAGGGGCAGCATGTTAGGTAGACAGAAACACTGTCACCATTTGCCAAGGACCATGCCAGCATGCTGCACCAGGCCACCTCTCCTGGGTGGCCTTTGCCATCTGTCATTGAGTGATCTCTGCATCCCAGCGTTCTGAATGTGCTTTACTTTCTCTTCTGTTGCTGTGACAAACACCCTAACAAAAACATGATGGTGTGTGTGTGTGTGTGTGTGTGTGTGTGTGTGTGTGTGTGTGTGTGATGTGGCTTACAATTCCATGAACTATTATTTGAGAGAAGTCAAGGAAGGAAGTTAAACTATGACATCCCATAGTCAAACAGGGAGAGAATAAACCTATGAATCTTTGCTTGATTGCTTGCTACACAGCCAGCCCTCTCTACTCTTAAGACAGTCCAGGGAATGGCTCCACCCTTGGTGGGATGGCTCAGTTAACAAACAAGATGATCCCCCACAGACATGTCCACAAACAATCCTGATCCAGATCATTCTTCTGATGAGACTCCATTCCCAGGTGATTCTATGCTGTGAGAAGTTAGTAGTTAATGTCTAGCACCCCAGGGGGAATGTCATGGCTTTGACCCACAGTACGATGCTTGTCACAACCTTACCATCCAGTGTTTCCTTGGGGAAGGTCGCTTCTGGGTGCCGCGTGGCCTCCTCCACTGAACAGCCCGACGCAGGATCATTTCTCAGTGCTACCTTCGTGGTCACCACGTCACTCTGCTTTCTTGACTTAGCATGGCCAAGAGCCTTCCCAGGGGACTTCAGTTCCAGGGCGCCTCAGTGTGTGAGTGTGATGTGTGTGTGCATGTGTGTGTACACGGCTGTGAGGTTAGGGGTCTGGGTACCTAATCTTCACCAACATAGGGGTGGCGAGGGAGGGGTGGCCATCTGGCTGTGCGTACTTTCTCCATGTCTGTAGCATCCTGATTATTATTCTGGTCCCGGGCAGAGGCAGCTGCATGGCTGGGGAGGAAACTGACAGGCAGTGGCAGGTCACCGTGGCTGCTGGGGTTGGAAGGTGACCAGATCCTGGCAGGGAGGAAGACAAGGCCGGAGGTACCAAGAGCCACCTGTGAAGGTGGTGTGCCCACCTCCCCTCACCCCAGCTCCCTTTTCCTGTCAGTCCAGCTCTGTGGGTTGTCCTGTTGCTGGTGTGTGGGCCAGACCCTTCAGGCCCTCCTGTGGGGCAAAGCCCAGCCTGGCTAAGGGGGGGGCAAAGTGTGGGCTGGAAACACCCCCCCCACACACTCTTGTCCGCTGTCTCTTCTTACACAGACTTTTTGAGCTCCCCCAGCTCTGCTCAGCATCCTGGGTTGACCCTGGCAGGGAGCTCATGCTGGGTGAGAAGACCCGGGGGGAGACTGCAGGCCCTGCCCTTCTTTGGCACTGGAGACCCTACTTTGAATCTGTAAATGCCATCTCCAGCCCCAGTGGGAACAGCTTCCTGTTCCCAGGGCTTCTGAGTTCTCATCCGTCCCTGTCCCCCTTGGCTTCTCTAGCCTCGCCTCACCTCTGTTGTCCTGGGTATGAATGACTTCTCTGCATGCTTAGAGAAGCAACTTCTGGCTCTCGAGGCTGCAGCCCTCCATCTCACTCAGGTTTCCCTCTGCCACAAGCTAGCTGGGTGAATGTGAGTGCTGATGCTCTCTCTCTGGCGCCTCATTTTCTTCTCTGTAAAAGGGGATGGGGGCATTTCTGGTACTCTTTTGAGTTCTCCCAGATCTCCAGAACCACCTGGGGATTCCCTAAGATGTTCCCACTTCACCTTTGAGGGAGGGATAGATCTGCTTCCTAGGTGTGGCCTTATGCCCTACAGGAATTTTCCCCCATCTGTTTCCCATATAGGTAGAGTCCTAGCCAGGCATGGGAAGAGAGATCTGGCTCTCTTGAGCAGTCACTATCATGGGTAATTTCCAGAAAGATCTCTCTTCCAAGAAGTAAGGCAAAGAGAGGGGCTGGTAAGTATTGAGGAGAGCTGCGTAATGTCTCCTTGGTCTTCTCCCTCAACACACCTGCCTTCCCTACAACAGGCCTAGACAGCTGTCAGTTAGGAGAGGGGAAGTTTCAGGGGGTGGAGCTGTGGGAGGAAGCCTGGAAGAGATCAGAACAGAGCTGGGGCCTTGTTTGGGGTTTGAAATGCCCAAGCTGCTAATTTGAGACTAATCAATGCTAATTTGCACATATCTGGTTGCTAGAGTCGTTATCTATTTCTTGTCAAGATGTCCCAGGGGCTCCCAGCTCTTCCCCATGGCTGCCCACCAGGCATCTTCTCCCCGAACTCAAAGGTGTTGTGGGGCCAGCTCCGCAGGGGGAGACAGCAGACAGGCACTCAGAAGCCTTTGAGCCCAGCCCAGCTGGCACAATGGACTGGGAGAAATTCAGGACTCAGAAGGGGAGGAGAGAAGGGACTGGGGGGCCGGCCAACACAGCCTGGGAGGAGGAGAATTAAGCAAAAGTGCAAATTTCCCAAACCCGTGATTAACATTTCTTCCAAATCTGCATGAATATTAAAGCGTAACCCACCCTGGTCCCCACACAATGAATTCTGCATGAATCTTAAGATAAATCGTTTGGATAACTTAGCAGCAGCTGTAGTCCCCTGCTACCAGCTGCTTCCCCAAATCATTTCAAGGCAGGGAAGGGATGAGAAAAAAGGAGTGTTGGTAAGGGCCAGGAGGGGGCCAGGAGGGGGCCAGGAGGGGGCCAGGAGGGGGCCAGGAGGGGGCCAGGAGGGGGCCAGGAGGGGGCCAGGAGGGGCCAGGAGGGGGCCAGGAGGGGGCCAGGAGGTGCCAATTGCTTAGAGACTTCATGCTCAGGCATCATGGCAGGCAGGGTGTCATGCTGAGGGCAAGGGGTGGGTCTCACAAAGCCCATGCCTGTTTGTCACACTTCTACGAACAAGGTGAGGAGTGGGTTTTATCAAGTCTGTGCCTGTTTGTCACATGCTGTAAGGACATAAGAGTGAGCTATCAGACATCTACTTTGACCTTCAAGGACTCCTTTCCCGTGTCCCTGTTCTGTTGCTCTGTTCCCCGCCCCCCCATCTCTTTGAGAAGCAAACCTTCTTGACTGACCCCACCCTGAAGGGTAGGATTCTCAGTCAGGGACAGCTGTGTCCTGTAGCTGGAGGGCTTCTCTCCAGGTTCCCCAAGCCCCTTAGTCCCACAATCCACTTATAAAATAATCACTCAGACGCTTATATCACTTATAAACTGTATGGCCATGGCAGGCTTCCTGCTAACTGTTCTTTTATCTTAAATTAACCCATTTCTATAAATCTATACCTTGCCACGTGGCTGGTGGCTTCCCGGCGTCTTCACATGCTGTTTCTCCTGGCGGTGGCTGCAGTGTCTCCCCCTCAGCCTTCCGCTTCCCAGAATTCTCCTCTCTCCTTGTCCCACCTACCTCCTGCCTGGTCATTGGCCATCAGTGTTTTATTTACATAGAGTGATATCCACAGCACTTCCCTTTCTTCTTTTTTTTAAAAAGGAAGGTTTTAACTTTAACATGGTAAAATTACATATAACAAAACAATTACCGAGCAAGAATTATAGTTACAATATTAAAGAAGATGTCCTATCTATCTTATATTTGTGAGTTTAAGGTTTTATATCTAACTTATCTTTTATCATAACTGAGGAAATTACAACTATCTAGTTTTCAACCACATCAAAGACCTGAGAAGGAACATAATGGTACCTGAGAAATGGTAGACGGATGCAAGCAACTTCGGGAATCTTGCAAGAGTAGACCAAGACAGCTGGCAGCCTGGACAGTCACCTGATGTTTCTCAGCATTGTTGGTGCATTCAAATTGGCTACAGGCCTAGAGTATCTGACAGACCATTTTCAGAAGCAGGAATTCTGAGAGACCATCTTACCCTGTCTTGGCAGAGTACAGTGGTCGCTTTCCTTGTGTCCCGCTTGTCCAGAAAGGACAGCATTGCATTTGTACTGTCAGCCATCAAGGCAAGGGCAGTTCTTTGCCCAGTAGGCCATTTTGTGCCAAAAAGACAAACTTCCAAATGGAAATGTCTTAGAAGCCCAACATTCTCTCGGGACCAAATTGGTGCAGCCAGGAGCAATTGTGTCTCACGTCAACAGAATTCTAAGTTATTTAAATGCCATATTCTCCAGGTCTATGAAGTGTTTGAAGATTACCTATCTATCTGAAATATATCTATGTATACCTAGAAGACTTAACTAACATGGCTACAAATATGATTATCATAGATGGCTGATTATTAATCTATTTTTAATCATCCATTACAATTTTAAATGAGTTAAACATAATACCTCAAACAAGAATAGAAATATATATATACAGTATAACAAAATTAACTTTAAGTTTGTATTAATAAACTAAAATTTTTACCAATGTAAAACATTTTAAACATAAACTAAAATCTATACCAATGTAAAACATTTTAAACAAGTTGTTCTTTAAAAGTAGGTTCATTAATCTACCCTTTTATCTTATCATCTCCATATCCTCCTATATATCTATATTATATCCCCTTTTCTTTTTTAGAAAGAGATCACATTTATAATCAACCTGTTTTAAATAAAAATATTGGTTTTTCTCTGTCCCACACCAGAGGGCTCTTCTGATTTGGGACACAAGAATCTTTTAACCATTTTTTTTTTAAAGCAATATGTCTGGGTTTAGAGGGGGAGTGAGCCAATTCCACCTCTAAAGCCAGCTTGGTATATTTGGGAATTTGGGTGTAGCATCTCTTACTACTTCCTGCTGGAGGGGGGCGCTGTATCTTATGGGGATACAAAGAAAATTTTAGACCTATGGGGTAGTCCGTGAGGCTGTATTGTGTGAACCAGTTGCCTTGAAACCGGTCTGGATGTTGGATCATCTGGGCCATGGTGTCATCGGAGACCTTTCAGGGGGTCTTGGCTGGTGAAACCTGATGTATCTTAATCTGGAACAAGTCCACAGCCTCTGGCTTTCTGTGGAGACAAAAGCAGAACTTCTTTTCCAAAGTAACATATCCTTATATCCAAATTTTGAAGTCAAGGTACTTTTAAAATATACATTTTGGCATAACTCAACAGCTTTTGTAATCAAATGTTTTTCTTCAGTTACGAATATCAAAGACAACATAATCCAGATTCTCTGTGTGGTAGCCATCGTTACGTGGCTTATTTTTTATATTACCTTGAGCCTTGAGCCTATTGCTTTAAACTGTACCATTGTAAGCCTGAAACGGCGCTGTGGCTGCTGGCTCCGCCCATTTCAGCTTCCCAACATGGCAGTGGTACGTTTTCCGCCAGCTCTGGGAGTCATCAAGTCTCAGAAATAGTGGGTCTAAGCTTTTATCAAAGCAGCATGTAGCCCAGAAACCTCTTTTTTTTTTTTTTTTTTTAAATACTAGTAAAGACTAAATCTACCACACAGCTTAATTTGCCGCTGGCAGATGCCTCATTTCCGCCATACTGCCGGTCAAACGCACCCGCCAGGAACCCGCCAGTGTTCAAACGTGCGTTTTGCGGCGTCTAGCTGCTCATATGAGACAAGAAGCAGGAACCTGGTTTTGGCTCTGTTTAGAATTGATTATTAAATATTCTCAGGTTTAAGGTGGAAACTCGAGCCGTTGGGCGCCATTTGTAGCTGGAGGGCTTCTCTCCAGGTTCCCCAAGCCCCTTAGTCCCACAATCCACTTATAAAATAATCACTCAGACGCTTATATCACTTATAAACTGTATGGCCATGGCAGGCTTCCTGCTAACTGTTCTTTTATCTTAAATTAACCCATTTCTATAAATCTATACCTTGCCACGTGGCTGGTGGCTTCCCGGCGTCTTCACATGCTGTTTCTCCTGGCGGTGGCTGCAGTGTCTCCCCCTCAGCCTTCCGCTTCCCAGAATTCTCCTCTCTCCTTGTCCCACCTACCTCCTGCCTGGTCATTGGCCATCAGTGTTTTATTTACATAGAGTGATATCCACAGCAGTGTCCCCTCAAGAGGCACTTGGCAGTATCTGGAGAGTCTCAGCTAGGAAGTAGTACTCCTGACGCTGTGGAGCATCCCACAATGACAACATCTCCCCCCCACCCCAATAACCCAATCCCAGATGTCAGTAGCATGGAGCCTGAGAAAGCCTATCCTGAGGGGGGATACACAGCTGCTTTGGTGCCCCCCACCTCCCTTGAAGATCTGGTCACCTTCTCCTATGGATAGAATTGAGTCAGTCAAGGTCCTGGATGGGAGCCTGAGTGTGGCAACATCATTATTGTGGTTGTCATCAAGCCAGACAAGGTCCTGCAGGCAGCAGATGGTACCCTCCAAGGAAGGTTCCAGCCAGTGGAGTTTGTTTATTGTACGGGTGTGGTGGATATGCACACACGTATGTTCAGGTGCACGCACTTGCACACGCACGTGCAGAGGCCAGAGGATGACATCAGGGGCCTTGTTCTATCACTTTCTAGCTTATTACTTTGAGACGGTCTTTCAATGAATCTGGAGCTGGGTTGGCAGACAGTAGGCCCCAGCACAGAGTCTGTCTCCGTTTCTCACAGCACTGGCTTGCAGGGCCATGTGGGCCCCGCCTGACTTTTTATGTAAGTGCTGGGCATCAAAACTCAGGTCCTCATGCTTGCCCAGCAAGTGCCCTTCCGCACGGAGCCATCCCTCAGCAGCAGAGGTCTGAGACCCAAAGCGGGTGGTAGAGGATCCAAGGTGCAGTAAAGTGGGAGCCATCCCATCCTTCAGTCTAAGAGACGAGGGAAAGGAATGGGGCTGCCTGAGCCTGGGGGAAGTCAACAGGAACCAGAGACCCAGCAGAAATAGCCTCTGCCAGAAACAAAGAAGGCTGGAGCTAGAGCCCTGGACCGGCCATGCCTGATTAGAAGGCAGAAAACAAAAGGCCTGCTCAGCACCGCCTGTAGGAGAGGGATGAAAGAATGGTAAGAGGGAATGAGGGACAAGTGGAGAGTGCCCGGCACAGCCATCGTGGCCAGTGCCACCACGGCTACTCGAGGGGACTACCTCGACGTGAGTAAACACACGGGCCAGCGGTGAAAGGGAACCGCAGGAAGAAAATCCTGATCCCAGCCATGAAAGGATGAGTACAAATTGCCTTTTGGAAAATTCTAGGCTCTCTTTTCTTGAGAGAAGGTTAAAACGCTAGGATTCATTTGGGAGCCAATCTCAGAGAGAGCTTTGGGAAGCCAATGGCATGCTGGGATTCAATTTACAAAGACACAGTTGAAGCGCCAATTTACAGACATGCGCCCCGTGACAAGAGAGAATTGCATGGAGGCGGGAATGTTCAAAGAGAAACTCCCCCCGCCCCCCAAAAGAAACAAAACAAAACGACCCAGCTCAGCCTGTTGCAAGGCTGGATGTGGACTGGGGGTGAGGTCTCTGAGAGGTTGGGGGAGGGGGACCTAACAGCTTGATGGCTGGATGGTGGGTGTAAGAGGAGGAGGGTAAGCATGGGTCCACGTTTCTGGCTCAAACAGCTGGGCAGATGTTAGGGCTGCTTCTTGACATAAGAAGAATGGGGTGGGAGCTAGGAATTGGGTTTGGCTGGATGCCATTGCCCACATCCAGGTGGATGGTCATTTTTGGGGTTGCTGGCTGCTGGGCAGTATCCTGAAGCTGTGTGACTTACCTTTCTCTTCTCTGGTCTCAGGTAGGGGCCTTTGCAGAACCCGCTGGGGTCCCTGAAGGAGGGGAGAGTGAATGGTTCTCCCAGAGGCCACTGGACCTGAGGGCTGGCCCCTTGTTTCTGGTTTTAAGCAGCATCTTAACAAGAAATAGACAAACAGGAGTGCTTTTCAGCTCAGCAGGGCAACGGGGGAGTGAATTAAAATCCCATTATAAAATCACCGCAGAGGCTGCCGGCAGCCTCGTGGATGATCATTCACAACAGCCTGCACACGCCACCAAAATGCTCCTTGCCGTGACGTGGGCCTCAGTGGTGGTCTCGGGAAGACTTCTGGTGTCAGGTCAACCTGGGTCTACCACCCAGGAGCCTGTGACCTTCACCCCCTTCAGGCTCTTGAACTCTCTTGAACTCCTCCTTCTCCATGATTGGAGGGGTCAGCCTCTGAGGGATACAGCTGGGCCTTTTGACCTTGGCTCTGCCTAGGAAGGCTGTGATGGGAATGCTCAGCGCAGTTAGGATGTTAGCTCCTGGCTCTCTCCCTGCCACGAGGTGGCAGGCAGTGGTGGTCAGTGAGCCTTTCCAGTGTCATCTGTGTCTCTAAGCATTCCCTGTCTCCCTTTCAGCCCGAGGGGCTGCTGGCTTCCCTTCCTTGCCCGTGTTCCCCGTGCCTTGGCCTCCCCCAGCCTTGATTCAGCATTGCCAGCGGCTCCTTCGCTGAGACTCCCTTTCATCATGCTTTGCAGCATGTCAGACTTTCCACCAAGACCCTGATGCTCCACTCTCCACAGGGCCTGAAGCCATTGCTGAAGGTGACAGCTGATGGGAAGGTGCTGGATGCAGGGCCAGGTCCCTAGGAAGCTCGGGCTGTGTGCAGCGGTGGACAGGCGCCTGCAGAGCTGGGTGTTTCACCAGCTCTGCTACTTACGAACTAGCTCTGCAGCTGTGGGGAACTTACTTCAGCATCTTTAGTTTATCTTCTCTTAAAATGATGATGATGGTGGTGATGATGATGATGATAATGATAATGATGGTGATGATGGGAGTGGTGATGATAATGATGGTGATGGGAGTGGTGGTGATGATGATGGTAATGATGAGATGATGATGGTGATGATGATGGTAATGATGAGATGATGATGGTGATGATGATGGTAATGATGAGATGATGGTGATGATGGTAATGGTGAGATGATGATGGTGATGATGGTAATGATGAGATGATAATGATTGTGGTGATGATGGGAGTGGTGGTGATAATGATGGAGAGGTGACAATAGTGGTGGTGGAGGTGGTGGTGGTGGTGGTGGAGGTGGTGGTGGTGGTAGTGATAACGATGATAGTGGTGATGGTGATGGTGATGACCATGGCACACACGCCATAGAACTGCTGTAATTTCAAATGAACAAATTCATGCAAAATTTAAAAAACGGCACAGCATGAGGCATCAGAAATATTAACTGTTTCTTTTTACTATAGTACCAAAGTGAAATTTGCTTTTTTCCAGGCCACATAAAAGGCCTGCCCAGCAATCAACCTCCCTTCACTTTTGTTTTAAACCTTTCTTTCTTTTTTCAAGACAGGCTTTCTCTGTGTAGCTTTGTGCCTTTCCTGGAACTCACTTTGGAGACCAGGCTGGTCTCAGACTCAGAGATCCCCACCCCCCAAATACTGAGATAAAGGTGTGCGCCACCACCGCCCAGCAAGGTACCTTTCAAAACACCACACAAACCAGGACTATTTAAGCAGTCTTTAATGAAAGCTGTGTAGGACACACCCCTACTCCTGCATCTTCTCAATCATTTCTTCCTTGTATTTGCCCTTCTCCTTTCCGACTTGTCTTTCCTTTCCAGGATCTTTTTGCGGTCTTTGTCCAGCTGGGGTGGATGCCCATGTGGATGGTGGTGCCATTAGCCTCTTCTCGCTGCACTCATTTGATGTAGATGACGTATTTCTTCCTGGACACTTGGACCACTGTGCCAATCTGCTGGCCTTTGTAGTGTTCTCAGACAATCTGAACTTCATCATCCTTTCGAATGAGCATAGACCAAACATTGTACTTCTTCCTCAGCTCTTTGGAAAGGGGGGAAGACATGATCTTCCTCCAAATGTGAGAAGGTGCATTGAAATGCCATTTGTGGTTCTTGCTTCCGTCCCAAGTCACAAAGGGATTGAACTTCATTTTGGTGGCTGCAATCCAGCGGTGGCCGCAAAAGGAAAGAGCCAACCTCCCTCCACTTTTAAATAATGTGGTCATGATCTACTGTCTCCTGTGAGTAGAGGGCCCTTGAAGCCCCATACCACCCCGCTCCCAGCTTAGCATGCCCCTCTCCAAAAGCGTCAGTGAGGACATGCCAAAAGTTTCCCTTGTTCCAAATGCTAGGCCTGGCTTTGGATGGTATGTTAAACCCATTTTGCCATAGGTCACTGAACTAGAGTTAGGATGAGCCCCAGATCTATAGTGAGCTCTTGTAGGACAGCCATGTGGAAGATAGAAGAGTTTTGGAGGGTCTCATGTGACCAGTTGAATTCTACAGATGCCGCATGACACCCCACATCCTCTCAATGGATTGACCTTAGGAAAGTGGCTTGGTAAGATTTGAGATGAGGCTCCCTTTTCTTCAGAGGATCTGGATTTTAACTGACACTATGACAACTTTTGCCACAGCCACTGCCACCACCACCACCACCACCACCACATTACTATATCACTGCCATCCACATCACTACACTCTGCTACTGCAACCACCATCACTACCACAACCATCACACACACACACACACACACACCACCACCACCACCACATTACCACATCACCACCATCCACATCATTACACTCTCCTACTGCAACCACCATTACTAACAGCCATCACACACACCTCCCCACTCCCACCACCAGCACCACACACACACACACACACACACACACACACACACACACCTCCCCACCCCCACCACCAGCACCACACATACACTACCACCACCAGAACCACACACACACACACACACACACACACACACACACACACACACTACCACCACCACCATTTTTATCACTACAGCTTCCGCTGCTGCTGCCACCACCACTGTCACAACCTCCACCACCATCATCGCCATCACTACAACTTTCACCAATGCCAACACCGTCACCATCACCATCATTGCACACTCCTACCATGAACACCACTACTATTCCCGTTACTACACCTCGACTACCGCTACCACCATCATTGCCATCACGCCCACTACCATCCCCCTCCTTGTGGCCTCCCCTAGTGCTTACTCCCACCTCCATCATCACCGCCATCATCACCATCACTTCAGCCTCCACAGCTGCCTCCAACACCATCACCACCATCGTCACCACCGCCACCACCATCACTACAAGAGCAACCCTTCCCACAGCCACCGTCACCATCAGCAGCATCACTATAGCCCCCGTAGCTGCTACCACACCGCCACCATCATCGCCATCACTACAGCCTCCATCACTGCCAGGACCATGACCGCCATCACCACCATTACCGTTTCAACATCCGCCACCGTGGCTCCATCGCCACCCTCACTATCACAACAACCTCCACCACTGCCATCCCAGCACCATCATCCCCACCATTGCTACTACCACCACTGCCACGCTGCTGCTGTTGCCATGACTACAACAATCTCTATCACCACCATCACCACTACCACCACCACCACCACCACCACCACCACCACCACCACCACTATTACCATTCTACCACACCCACTACCATTCACCATGACTCCATTGCCATCACCATCTCAGCATCAGCCAAACAGCTCCTCCTATCTGGCCATCACCCTTCTAGGCCGGAAGATGGCACGTCAGCGTCCTCCACACTCTTCTTCCTTAGCTTCTTTGTTCTGAGACAAAGAAAACGATTCTTTCCTCCTCCTCAGGATGGGAGCAAAGGGCACAGTGAGCTGCAGAATCGAGATGCGCAGAAGAGCTGTCTGAATCCAGAAGGCCTTGGATTTTCATCCCACCTCTCTACTTCCATGCCCACCTCACCCTGCAGGATATGGAGGATGGAGGATGGACACTGGAGGGAGGGGAACCTCACTGTGGAAGCTCTCTGCTCCTGCTCTGTGTCTCTCAGCAGGGAGAAGAGAACTGACCTCAGAAGTTGGTTCCGAGGAGACTGGAAAGGAGGTAATGTCAATAAACACTTGATCCCGTGTGCAGACTAGAAATGCTCATTCAGCGATGCTTGCTGACACTTCATTTGCCCTCCTCCCTCTCTCCCTGGTCACCTCGCACCTTTCCTCCACCCCAGTGAAGGAAGCCAGACCATTTAATGGGATTGAGCTTGTGGTGTCCAAAGCTCAAAGCCCAAACCCCAGTTCACGTGAGACAAGTTCCGTTTCCCACAGTATTGTCCCTGACCCCACATCTCAGTAACCCGGGACTCCCAAGAACATCTTCTCTTCTCTATCAGTTATTCACAGTTGCATAGACAGCTGCTCTAAAACTTAGGGGCTTAAACCAGCACACACTGTTATCTCAGAGTATCCGGGTTAGGAATCCCCACAGCTGAGCCACCTCCTTTGGCTCAGTAGTCTCAGGTCTGCATGCTGGGGCCAAAGCCCCTGTGCAATTGTAGTTGGGGAAGATTCGCCTCTATGCTCATGTGGTTTCTGGAAGGCCTCAGCACTAACAGGGCTGTTGGCTATGGTCTACTGCTCCTTGGGACGAGGGCTTCTCCATAGGGATGAGCAGCAGGGCGGCTTGCTTTGTGAAACGAATAGAGTAAGAGTAGGTCAGAGGTCAAGTGCTTTGTGTTTTGGTGCTGAGTGACATTCCATCATTTCACCCCATCTATTAATTAGAAGGAAGTCATTGCCACTCAAACTCAAGGGTGGGGCTCACACAGCAGCATTTAAAGCAGGCTAGAGGTGGGGACCATTTGGAAGCTGGCTGCTGTGTACACTTTGACCTTGGGACTTGAGGAAAGCAAATGTGAACTTCTGAATCTGTCTCCAATGGTAGCTGTTAGCCGCTGTGCAGTTGTGTTTAGGGTGGCATTACTCAGAATAGCTCTAGAATAGGAATAGCCCATCTGTCCATCAACTGACACATGACCAGGAAGATGCAGGGTATCCAAACTGATAGTGAGCAATAGTCAAATGAAACGAGCTATTGATAGGCTTCAATGGACCTTGACAACATGGTGCTAAATAAAAGAAGCCAATCATAATGGACCACAGATCCCAGGGTTCCATTCATACAAATGTCCACAATAGGCAAACCTATAGATTAATAGATAAATGATTTCCAGGAGCTGGGAGAAAGAGGATAGTGGATGAGGATAGTGGATTGAAGGGTGCCCCCCTTCGAAATGCAAAGTGTCTACTCTCTAGCACCTGTGAGTGCAGACTTGAATGTAACACTCATTTATTTAATCTCACTCTGTAACTTGGGCTGGCCTGAAGTCACAAGGTAGCCCAGGTTGGTCTCAGACTTGGGGCAACCCTCTTGTCTCAGCCTCCCAAATCTTTGCAATTAAAGATTACAAGGTGATGCCATTCTAGATTTAGGATAAACCTTAAACTTAGTGGCGTGTGTGTGTCTTGTACTCTCTGAGGTGCTAGGATCAAACTCAGGACCTTGGACATGCCAGGGGAGCATTCTGCTGTATCTCCTCTCTCTCTCTCTCTCTCTCTCTCTCTCTCTCTCTCTCTCTCTCTCTCTCTCTCTCTCTCTCTCGAACTGTCAGAGAATCAATATTTATTATTTTAAGTCCAAGCTGCTGGAAATCTATAGCAGCCTCCAGAACAGGCCAGAGGGTGACACCTTAGGATGCAGGGTATCTTTGTAAGACAGTGACACATTTCAGACTGAATGAGGTGACATCCTGAAAACCTCCACATCATGTACTTGAAATGGTAAATTGTAGGAGAATCTAATGTTATCTCAATAAAACTGCTTCTGAAAAGCAATTCAGGGATTTGTCTGTATTCCCCAAAGGCAGGGCCTGAGGCAGGGCAAGGTGGGATGTTTGACCAAACTCTGGGTGGTGCCACACAGCTAAAGTGCTTCCTGTGGACAGTGGGGTCCATGGTGAGGCATGGGTGATGGGAGTTCCTGGTCACCCCGCCTTCCTGTCCCCCTTCCTCATGCATATTCTTGTTTCCTTTCTCGGGTTTAACATTCTTTCTTCCCACCCCTCAATTGTCTCTGATCCGCTCCCCCTACCCTATTCATCATCCCCCTGTATTCTCTTCTACCACCCCCCAAACAGAAACCTCCAGGGGTGGGTTCCATTTCCACACTTCCTTAGATGTCAGGGGAATTGAATGCATGGCAAAATATTTCCGAGGTCTAAATTACACCGACCCCGGAAGGCTGAACTTGCGGTATAATCCAGGTTATGAATTGTAAATCAGACGCCATGCAAAATACTCACAAAAAAATTCAATAAGCTGCTTTTGCTCCCAGCACAGGAAGGCAGGGCCTGGGGAGGCAGAAGGAGGCAGGCTGGGATTGGAGGAAAGGGAGAGGGAGTGTGGAAGGAGAGCAGAGGGCAGCCAGGCTGTCTTTGGTTCTGCTTGGCCAAGTCTTCTCAGGGCCAGCGGCCATTCACTTACCCAAGGGAGGAGCCAAGAGGTCTCCCTGGCCTTTGTGTGGCATGCCCTTTAAGATGTAACCCAGCCTTGCAAATAAATATGATGTAGCTACCAGCCTGTCTGCTCTAGAGAGGCCGTGCCTGTCCCCTGAGACAGAGGGGCTCATCTCTTTGAATTGAGGGATCTTTTGTTTGGTCCCATCTCTACAGTATCAAGAAAGTATGGCATGCAGGCATTCAGATCTTTGATTTTTTAAAATTAGATTTATTCACTTTATTTTATGTGTGAGCATTTTGCCTACATGTATGCACATGCAACACATGTGTGCTTAGGACCCGCAGAGGTCAGAAGAAGGTATTAGACCTCTTGGAACTAACATGTGGGTGCTGGTACCAGGTCCTCTGCAAGAGCAGCAAGTGCTCTTAACCACTGAGCCATCTCCCCAGCCCTGCAGTAGGACTTTTTGATCCTTTAGAACTCATGTCAAAAAGCCAACACATCAGCGTGGGCCTGTAATCCCAACACTGGAAGAGGCTGAGACAGGCAGATCCTTGGGCCTCACTTGCTCGTCAATCTACCTGAACTGGTGAGCTCCAGGTTCAGTGAGAAACTCTGTCTCCAAAAATAAGAGAGCAATAGAGAACTATACCCCAGGATGATATCTGGCTTCCATGCAAATGAACACACATGGGAATACACACACACACACACACACACACACACACACACACACACACTAAAGCACACAAGATCGAATTTCTCCCAGGTATTCTCACCAGTCCTTTGGGCTTATGGCTAATAAAGAGTCCTTGGGAAACTCTCCCCTCAATCAAAGACTGATGGGAAGTAAGAAATCAGTGGGGACCAAGGGGACCAACGTTATCCTGTTTGTACTTGGCCACTGAATGCCACCACATCTGTGCAATGGCCTCAGATTCATTCCCCATCCACTGAGGTCTATCTGCTGGGCAGCATGTTGGCTTGGACCACAGGGCTAAGAGATGAGGCCCTTCCTCTGAGTAGGTCTGGTGGTGACATGCTGGATCCTCCATCCCTGCCTTCCAGGTGCTCACAAAGCCCATGTTCTGGCCCCACATTTCATCAGCCTTGGGGACCAGCCAAGGGCAGCCTTTGTGTGGCAGGACTGTGTCGCTGGCATGAAGAAGGGCGAGGGAGGGGTGAGGGGCTGGAGCTGCCTCTGGTGGTAGTTGCTGCAGCCTGGGGCTGAGGAAGTGCCAATGTCCCTGGCCTGTTAATAGTCATGAGTAGAGGACATGAAGCCTTCTCTTGAGGTGCTCAGAGTCCTTCCAATTAAAAGGCAGAATTTTAATGTTTCTAATGAGGACCCATGACCATCAGGGCAGTGGGAACTCAGGCTGTGCCTGCAAGACCAGCCTCACCTGAGTGGCTTGGTTGGGAAGAGCTTGACACACGCTCTCTCTCTGTCTCCATCCTTCTCTGGCTCCCTCCTCGATCATTCATCTACCCTGGAAACACCTGGATAAGTGAAGAACAAGGAAATGACATTGAACCCTTTTAAAAGTCCCCAGAGCACAGGCAGCTGGGCTCTATACCAGCCGGGACTCCTCAGCAAGTGTAGCAGGCAGACTCTGGCTGGCACCTCCTTAGTCACCACTTCCTGGGCATCATACCCTGGTGTAACCTTTCCTTTGAAAATGGGCTAGCTTAGTGACTTGCTTCTAACCACGGGGCACACAAGGTGACACCATGTCACTTCTCTGACTGGTCTGTAGCAGATCACAACTCCCACCATGGTAGCTTCTAGACCCTTCCCAACTTGTTTGTAGATTTAAATTTTATTAATTTTTAATTTTTCCTTATGTGTTTGTGTGTATGTGTGTGCAAATGTGTGTATGTCTGTTCGCATGTGCACATGCACATTTATGCACATGTGTGTGGAGGCCCAATGCCAATGTCAGGAGTCTGGAATCTTCAGCAATCGCTCCCTACTTCATTCACCGAGGTAGGGTCTATCACTTGAACCCAGAGCTCATCATACATTGAGTTCAGTTCATCAGCCTGCCCTGGGGATGCCCTTGTTTCTATCCTCAAGCATTGGAATTACAGGTGGGCTGTCATGCCCATCTGGTATTTACATGGGTTCTGGGGATGCAAACTTCAGCCCTCATGCATGCTGATTATGTGGTAAGTGCAGTAACTGCTGACCCATCCTTCCTATCCCTGCTTGCAGGCTTTAATGAGTTAAGTTACCAGGATGGATGAACCCAGGTGGCCAGGTTCATCCATTCAATAGCCCTCAAGGACGGAATCCTGCCAACTACCATGTATACTCAGATGTGGCCCCGTCCTCAGCTGAGCCTTCAGAAAAGGCCTTACCTCTGGATCGGAAGCCTTTAAGAGATTCTGAGACAGAAGACCCAGCGGAACCACACCTAGACTCCAGAGACAGATCCTGTCTGAGAATAACAGTGCTTTTCACTGCCAGGCTTGGGGCGATTTGTTCCCCAGTGATGGGTAAGGAATCAGGGAAGGTTCCGATTTCCCATCGCACATCTGCAGGAAGGTTCCAATCAAGGTTGTAGAAAGGATTAATGGAGCAGGTGCCTGCAGGTGTGTTAGACAGTGTCAGGCACCCAGGAAGCCAGGGAGAGCAGCCTCATTATTAATTTACATCATACTGGTGATAATGACTGCTCTGGGCCACAGTGTTTAGGACCTCTGCATGGGCTCGCCTTTAATGCACACATTTTATGCAGCTCACTCACTGTGTCCAGCACCGCCCCAGCTGCGTTTAGAATACCAACAAGGTCACATATGGCACCTCGGTAATAATGTCCCTTACCTTGGTGGAGAGCTTCATGATGCACAAAACTCACTTCAGTGGTACTCAGTCAACGGGCAAAGCAGGGACAGGCACCACGATTCCTTATTTATCTGGGGTATGTCTCTGAGGGGAACTGAATCCATTTTCCCATATCTTGGGTGCCCTAGCCTGGTTCCTGTCCAGTGTGGATCTTGAGCAGACACTGGAACTTAGAGATGGAAGGAATTAAAAAAAAAAGTGAGATAAAGTCTTACGATATGAAAGCCACTTGAAAGCCTATAATCCAGCAGCATTCAGCATCTCCAACAGCACTCCAAAGTTGACTCATTGACTTATCACTCAATTACCCCATCCTCTCCTCCTTCCCGCCATAGCCACTCTCCTGAGTTCTGTGTCTTTGGATCTGCTTGTTCTGGACAGTGCCTGTATCTAGTGGAGAGAGGTCAGGGATGACATCAAACACCCTGAAGGTTCTGGACTACCAATAACTGCCTCTGTGTGAATGTTGCTAGTGCCATGTGGAGGAACCTAGCTTCTCTCCCATTCTCCTCCATCTCTGGAGTTCTCATCATCCACCTCATCCTAGCAGCCTGTCTCCCTTCCTAGAGCTGTTCTCTGCTGCCCCCGTCTGGTACAGCCTTCCTCACCTTGGTAGGAGACAAGCATCCAGGGGTCAGGTGCCAGAGCCTTCTGATCTCTACACCATCACCTTCTAGAGTTTCCTCTGGCCCCCTGCTTCCTCCTATGAGGGCTTCTCTAGTTCCTGCTTCCTCTGGTTTCTATGGGGCCCCAAGGGGACAATGTTGGCCATGTTTGGTCCCATCTACTCCTGGCAGGAACCGGCCCAAGAAACATGTCTGTAGGACTCCTGCTTCACCACACCAACCACAGCTGATCCAATTTTTCTTAATTAGTAGATTTAATTATTAGTAACATTTCACTTAAGTAGAATTAATTACCCCATCAGCAGCCCTGGCCAACTCTTCCCACGTGAGCTCTTATTGCTATCCCCATATTGAGGCCAGATCCCTCCCCACCCCATCTCTCTGTCAGAACTGGCTCCTGGCAAGAGCTCCTGGGAATGAAATTCCCACTTCTTGCACCTGTGGAGGACCCCAGCCAAAGCATTCAATCAAGCTGGAAATGATGGGTGGCGGGGGTGAGCACAGGACAGGCAGAGGAGCTGCCGCCCAAGGTGATTAGCATCTTATTCCCCTAGGCTGAATGAACCCAGTTCCTGGACAGCTCCTGCCTCTGGGCTGCATGTTCCAGAACAGGTGTTCAGTCAGCCACAACAGTGAGGGGAGCGGCAGCGGAGTCCAGCCCCATTTTCTCGGTCATCTCCTTTAAGGTGGCCCTAGGGAGGAGGTCTGAGGGGTACAAGTGCCAACCCCAGGGCAGTCCGTGTGTTTGGGTCCCCATGGGTGCCTGCCGTTGGATTGGGGCAAGCCACATCCGGGAGCCACCACACTCCCTGGAGGTCAGGAAACAGTAGAGACTTCCATACCAGGTCAACTCGATTGTGCCTCAGTGTGCAGGAGAAGGGGCTTCTGCCGTCGGCCAGTCAGTGTGCTGTTCAAACCATTTCCCAAATGTCTCACAGAATCTGAGCTTCAGGAGAGGCTGAGTACCTCAGCTGCCGAGCAGGGAGGATGCATCTCATGCCGCCTCCCGGCTGACAGGCCTCGGACTGTCTGGCTGTGGGGTTTTCATCTTGTCCCATCACTCAACAATTCTTGACCTTGGGCAGGTCACCCACTCTCTCCGAGCCTTGGCTTACTCGGCTGTAAAATGGATAACAGCCACTTCAGTGGGGTGCAGTCAACAGGGGCCATGATTTTTATTGGCAGGTTGATAAAGGCTCTGAGCAGCCCAGGATCAGAGCAGTCTGTTTAATTTTAATTAGCTCTAAGTTGCCTTTCTTATTGATTGATTGCTACTTAGAACTGAAGGAGTGTCACACTCTTCCTCTGGCTTGCATCTTTACCTTTTCTGAAAAAAATTTAAAAAAATTTGAGAGACAGGACCTCACTCGGTTGCTCAGGTTGGTTGGCGCCCAGCCTTCCGGCTTCCGCTTTGCTTGGTCAGTTACCAAGGATTATAATAGACTCCTCCTGGCTTCTGCTTTGCTCAGCTGGTACCGTGGATTATGGCGGAGTCCTCATGGATTCTGCCTTGCTTGGTCAGTACAATGGCCTTACACTTGTGATCCTCCAGCATTAGCTTCCTGAGTCACTGAGATTACAAGTATTTAGCCAGGCTAAAATGATTTTCTAGCAAGAGACGTGGTGGGGCAGAGGTGGTTCTGACTTCAGTGGTGAAACACCCAAGTTCACACTCTAACTCGTATTTCAGAGTGATTTTCAGGTGATTCAATTTCTCTCATTGATTCCCTCTGGAAAATGTCCACAACTGTCTCCTTGCTGCTTCCCACCTCATGTGAGTGTGTGTAAAGTCTGTCCCTCCGGATGCCGCACGGGAAGGTGCTTGTCTTGGGGAAACATGACTTCTTGTTGATGTTTTCCTCCCTCCATCCCTGCCACGGCTTCAGCTGGGACAGGTATTGTGATCAGGACCAAAGCCCAAATATGGCAGCAATGTTGAGAACGGGCGTTATTATGCACTGTGACAATATTTGATGAATTCATACGTGCCTCGGGGAGCACCCTAAGTAGGTGAATAAAGTGAGAATATTTTCTGTGACAATCAATATTCCTTCAATTGAACCATCTCTGAAGATCTGACATTTTGAGTTTTCCTTTTGGCTGCACTGACTGGATTTATACCTGTGTACAGTGCACACGGTGGCAAGAGGGGCTGGCGGTGTCGGGGGCCAGGTTCAGTGGTGCTGCAACTGGGAGAGGTCCATCTGCATGAGACACCAGCTAGGTGGGAGCCGGGGCCCCTGCATGGTGCCTACCTGGCCCCTGCTGCTAAGTACTTGAAGCTCCACATGACTGCCTCTTCAAGCTAAGCTCAAGCTTACAAAGGCCTGGTGCCTGCCCAGAAAGCCCTGACCTGGCCCCCAGAAATGTCAGTCACTCAGCTCTGGTCAAAAGCAGAGGTCAGGGGTGTGTGTGTGTGTGTGTGTGTGTGTGTGTGTGTGTGTGTACATGAAGAGGCCGGAGAATAACACTGGGTGCGTTCCTTTGTCATTCCTGACTTTATTTTTTTGAGACAGGTCTCACTGATCTCAGAGCTCACTAGCTTACAACAGTGGGATTCCAGATGCCCACAGCTATGACTGGCTTTTCACACAGGTGCTGGGGATCTGAACTCAGGGTCTCATGAAAGCGCTTTATCAATCGAGCCATCTCTCCAGCCCTCAGGTGGCTTAAGGACATCCCTCCAGGCCTTGGGTGACTTCTTAAGGCCGTCTCAGGGTCGCGGTGAAGCCATTTGGCCTGGTTGTTGGACCTGTCATTTCCTAAGAGGTGGTGGCAGGTCAGCGACCTTGGAAAAGCTCCCTAAACATTAAAAAAAGGCCCCTTTTGTTACTGTTTCCCTGTCTGTAGTAACGGAGCTGGTAACATCACCCTGTATTGGGTGCCAGTGGGGGCCGGGCAGGCTTTCCCGGCCTCTGCACTGATCCACGTCCCTAGGCCTCCATTAACCCAGCACCGCCTGCTCTGTAAGGTCCCACCTGCAGATCAGAAACTGAGACGGACGCTGTGCATTTTAGGTACCATGATGGGTTGTAAGTCAAGATTCTGTGGGGAAAAGGCTGTGGGGGTATTGGCTTTGGTAGCTGGAGGGGCTGCTAAGGTCTCTTCAGGAACCCAAGGGAGAAAGAACCTTCTAGAGTCTTTTAAAGGCTTCAGACCTGTAAAGGCTCAGCCGGACCTACCATTTCGCTCTTGCTTGTACGCCATGAACCATCTCAGCGTTTCCTTGCAGGCTGTTTGTAAGGCACAGAGGCTTACATCTGGAATCTGCATCTGGCTCTGCTTCCCACTGTCAGCGTGGCTGGATGTGTTCCTCAACTTCCTCACCTGCTGGATGCAGCAGAAGTCACGCCTTCCTCACAGGTGGATAAAAGTGCTTAAAGCGTTTGAAGGAGGACCTGAGGGATTAAGTGCTCAGCCAAGCTGGACTTAGCACTTCCTCTCTCCTCCTCATGACTGGGATGCTGCCATGGCCCGACCACACCCCCCTGAGCTAACTCCTTCTTCCTCAGCCCATGAATCAACCCCCAATCAGATTTTAAAAAAATTATTATTATTTATTTACATGTACATGTGTGCATGTCTGTATATGTGCATGTATCTGAGGTTAAGGCCATGTCCTGGTGCTGGAGTTACAAGCAGTTGTAAGTTGCCTGATGTGAGTGCTGGGAATTGAGCTAGGGTCCTTTGCAAGAACAGTACATGTTCTAACCACTGAGCCATCTCTCCAGGACACACACACATCCCCCCTGCCCCCCAATTAGAATTTTGACTGCTGTGTCCCCACATCCACCACCCTCACCTGGCAGAGTGAGGCACTGGGATCATCAGACCCCGCCAAGCCCTCACCTCTTTGCTCTTTTCCACCTCTATCCCAGACCACCACAGACTGGGCCATTTACAAACAGCATTGCCTCACCATTAAGGTGCCCTCTCGCCCTGTGGTAGCATGGTGGAGGACATCACACCAGCCAGCAAGCCCATGCAAAAGCAAAGCAAACCGGGGACCCCCTCAGGTCACACTAATTTGCTCTTGTGATAATTAAGTCATGCCTTTGATAATACAGCATTAACCCATTAATGAGGAAGGAGTCCCTGTGACCTCTTCTCAAAGCTCTGCCTCTTCACATCCTCAACATTCACATCTGGGTGCTAAAGTCTTCCATCCGCCAACTTTAAGGGTGGTAGTCAGGCTGTGGCATGCCTGTATAGAAATCTGGACTGAGCGAAAGCTTCACCGCTGTCGCAGAAGGAGAACAGGTCGTGGAGAGGGCAGGCTGGCTGGCCCAGGCCTTCTAATGCCTTTGAGCTATTTTATGACCCTGTAATTCAGACACGCCCAATAACAATGCAGAACATTCTAGTCCATAGACATGCAAATAAATCCTGTTCTGAGATTGCATTGACTCCGGGCTTCCTGAGGAAAAGGCCAGTTTGGTCTGCTCACAATCTCACTCCCACTTCTCTTCACGCCTTGTGAGTCGACCGTTCCCAGGTTCGTTAGATGAAACATCACCGTGGATCTGTGGTAAGGCAGAGATCATCACGGAGGCCAGAAAGATGTGGTTTCTGGTAAAGCTGCTCCACTCATGGAGGGCAAGAATTAGGGAGACAGAGAGGGAGGTACTGGGGCAAGACAGACCCTCAAAGGTACATCTGCCACCTGCCCCCCAATGACTCATTTCTTCTAACTGAGCCCTGGGGTGATACATTGTGTACCCTAATAAAATTTGCCTGAAGATCAAAGAAGCAGAGCAAGCCACAGCCACCACCTCTGACCTCACCAACTCCTCAGCCTGCGAGAGCTCCAGCTGAAAAGGCTTCAGCCTGAAAAGCCTTTAGTTCCTTTAGTTCCTGTCTCCTCACGCCTTATATACCTTTCTCAGCCCAGCCATCGCTTGCTGGGATTAAAGGCGTGTGTGCTTCCCAGTACTGGGATTAAAGGTGTGTGCCACCACTGCCTGGCTCTGTTTTCTCTCCTAGACTGATCAATCTCATGTAGTCCAGGGTGGCTTTGAACTCACAGAGCTAGATCTCTGTCTCCCCGAGTGCTAGGATTAAAGGTGTGTGCCACCACTGCCTGGCTTCTATGTTTAATCTAGTGGCTTGTTCTGTCCTCTGATCTTCAGGCCAATTTTATTAGGGTACACAATATATCACCACAGTGTTTTGCTTGTTCTTTAGTACAGGAGGACCCAACCCACTTAGGGTAGCACCATTCCCTAGGCAGGTGGTCCTAGGCTGTATAAGACAGCTTGCTGAACATGAACCTGTGGGTAAGTCAGCAAGCATCGTTCCTCCATGGTTGCTGCTGTACTTCCTTGTCTTGAGTGTTGAGTGAGTTCTTTGGTCAGAGGCAACACCTTATGCAATAGCAAGCAGGTCTACCTTCAGATTTCCCAGTTTGAGTTCCTGCTTTGACTTCCCTCAATGATGAACTATGACCCGGAAGTGTAAGTCAAAGAAACTCTTTCCTCCCAAAGTTGCTTTTGATTGGAATGTTTTTTTTTTATCATAGTCTCAGAAAGGAAACTAAGACAGCAAACGTGGACAGAACCAGAGCTGAGAGGAGAGGAGCTGCCCTTGCCTGCCTGTGTGTGAACGGTCTCTGTCAGTGGCACAGACCACGTCTGACCCAGAGTGCAATCATGGAAAAGCCGACAACTAGGCCATGCCAGGATAGTAGGATGTGGCAATAGCCTGGATGTCCTGTTCAGGATGGGTGTGGTCAGGGAGCCTCCAGGCAAAGCAAGAGGGTAGATTGATGTTTTCTGAGGGTAGCGGTGAACAGGGGACTCTGTTCAGCATCCACGGTGTCGCAGCTCTGCACTGGTCCCTGGGTCACCTGTGAACCGCACAGGACCTGTTTAGCTTGACTCCATTTCCTTGGTCCAGGGGCCATGGACATGCTCATGAAATAGGGTGGGTTCTGCTCCGAGGGGGTCTGCACTGAGTACTGGATACCTCTAATGAACAGGACGGCGGTGTCCTGCAGAAACTGCCTTCAACACCAGATCCCTTCTCCGGCAAACTTTATGGCGATTTCTGATCTCTCTCTCTCTCTCTGACATAGACCCAGGAAGGGTAGCAACCTTTGGAGAAATTAATGAGACTTTTTCCTTGTGTTTAAACAGCCCAAATGGTACCGGGTTTCCTTGGGGTGATCCCAGCCTTAGGGAGTACAGAGACCAAAGGAGGCTGCTGAGAAGTTTTCCAAGTCTGGAATACTATTTGCTGGCATAGTAATGGAGAAAGAAAACCTTTCCAAGTTCCTTTAGCTCCCATTTCACAGATGAAGAAGCCTGGACTTTTCCTTGCTGGCTCAGACTGGGTTCTTGGTGTCAGAGAGTGGAGAGTGGGTAGAGACTTCTGTCCTGATTCTGGGGTTGTGAAGAATGCAGGGTCTATTCTTTACTCTTCTCAAGCTGAGCCTTGCCTGAGAGATGAGTGGGCCTCTGATATTTGCTCTTAGGTGAGGCAACTCAAGGTTTGGGAAGCTTTTGTCCAGTTTTATGTTGGGAGATGACATGTCACAGGCTTAGCATGTTGAGCTGAAGAAGGCCTGAGTCATTCCTGAGTCATCTGCAGTTTACCTGTGTTGGCAATAACTGGTGGAACTCACTAGAAGGGAGACAAGTGACCCTGGTCCACTGGAGAGCGGGATCAGTAGGGAAGCTGTAGATCCTTGGGTGTAGTGGGTCGGGGCTATGGCGCTTGACCAATCCAGAAAAACCCAGTTGTGACAACTACAAATGTGTTTGAGGGCTTTGGGTGGTGGACATCCAAGGTATCTCGGGGTTTGCTAGCTAGCCAGACTTGAAACCAGTCTTCTAAACCAAGTAGAAGGCTGCTTGTTTAGCTGTCGCCGGAAGAGCAATCGGAATAGTCTTGGGAATCACTGGATTTTGTTGAGAGGGTGGGTGTTGGTTTGACTCAAAAAAGACTCAACTGCAGAAGGACTGAACTGAGGTGTGAAGTGTTAGACTGACTTCCTCTTTACTACAAGTGAGTGTCTCTGACTGTCACTCAGGAGACCAGGGTTTGATTTCTCAGTGAGGAGGAGAACTTTTGGTGTGGAGCTCCGGAGGGAGAAGCAAGCAGATCTCTGTGGATTTGAGGCCAACTCAGTTTATTTAGTGAGTTTCAGACCATCCTGTGCCCCATAGTGAGACCCTGTCTCAAAATTCAATTCAAAAACAAACAAATAAACAAAAATGATTGAGTCTGCCAATGTCCTGTCATGGAAGGGGAAGGGGCTTGGATTCACTCTTCCCTGGGGATTTATCTGCAGATGTTGATGGGGGAGATATTTTCTTGAGTGGTGTAGCCATTGGCAAGGTATACATGCCCCAGTAAAAAAAACTCCCACCCATGCTCTTCAAGTAATACTAACAAACGCCATTGGGTCATAAAAACCACACACACACACACACACACACACAAATAGAAGGGGGACTGGTTGGGGTAGGAGAGATGGCTCAGAGTTTAGGAACACTTGCTGTACAACCATGAGGATTGGAGTTTGGATTCCAACACTCGTGTAACAAGCTAGGTGTCCAGCACATGGCCTGCAACCCAGGCTCCAAGGAAGGCAGAGACAGAATTGCTAGGACTTGATGGCTTTCAGCCTAGCTGAGAAAACTCCAGCTTCAGGCTCAGGGAGCCTCAAAGACTAGGGAGCGAGAGTCAGAGGACACTGACACCCTCTTCTGGCCCCCACTTGCACGCACAGGTGTGCGTACCTGCATACACATGTGCACATACACCATATACTTACACAAGTAGGCACATATAAATATATACCTATAACAGGAAGAGTAACTGAGGAAAAAATGAAGATTGCCAAGAGTACAAGAGAGAGCAAAAGGGAGGGATGAATGTGTTCAAACTACACTATGTACATACATAAAAATGTCATGATGAAACCCATTGTTATGTGTAATTAAGATATGCTAATAAAGGACTTAGAGATTAGTGTAATGGTCTTACAATAAATTTGACAGTTCACTGTATTCACTGAGTATCAACAACAAGAAAATGTAGTTCGAAGCTATTGTGTGTGGGGTGGGGATGAGGGCGTTTTAATGTGTTTCTTTACCTTTTTTTCCCCTTTTCTCTCTTTTATTTGAGTGTCAAGAAGAGAGAGATAAAGGGCAGTTGGATGAGGAAGCAGAGGTCTTACAAATGGTTGTTTTTAATCTTTTATAGCAGCTAGCCTTGAACTCCAGCAGACCAACCTCACAAGCATTCATGCCCTGTTGTAGCTGAGACACCAACAGACCATCCTCAAATATCATTTTGCTCTGTGTCTTAGTGAGAAAGGGGGGAACAAACCCCAACAAGTAGCAGAAAGTGATTTCATGGTTTTCTAATAGGATGAAGGAAAAACAGTCAGAGCCCACGCTTGTGAGATGCCATCGCAGGATCTGAGCTCACATCAACAGGAACAGCAAAGCCAAGTTCCATAAAGATGAAGAATAGCCTGTCGGGGCTTCTGCAGATTGGGCTAGGTATCCCCAGTGAGTCCTGGAGGGAAGAGGCAGGAATGGCCTCTGGAGATCTACCACGGCTCTGAGCTGATGGACACTGATTCTGTAAGCAGGAAAAAGGCTGCAGCATGTACTGGCCTCTGAGGCCCAGAGCGGCTGGGGTTGTGACAGGTGTCAACTGCAGTGACAGCCTCCAGGTTCAGCTGCCAAAGCTCTGCGGCCTCTCTACAGCCCTGACTGTTTGACCCTGGAGTGGCCGCCAGGAAGTGGTGAGGGGAAGGAGGTGGAGGAGGAGGAAGAAGATAATAGTGGTGAGACTGAGAAGGAGGAGGGAGGGAGAAGAAAAGAGAAGGGGGAGGAGAAGGGAGAGAAAGGAGGGGAAGAGGAGGAAGAGAAGAGAGGGGGAGGGGAGGGAGGAGAGAAAGAGAGGAGGAGGAGGAAGAGGAGGAGAGGGAAGGGAGGATGGAAGGGAAGGGAGGAGAGAGAGGAAGGAGAGGAGGAGAGGAGAGGGCATGAAAGGGGAGAAGAAGAAGAGAGTAGGAGGAGGAAGAGAGGGAAAAGGAAGGGAGGAGGAAGAGGAAGAGGAGGAGAGGGAAGGGAGGAGGGGAAAGAAAAGGGAGAGAGGAGAGAAGAGATGAAGAGAGGAGGGGAGGGGCAGGGGGAGAGGGAGGGAAGTCTTTAGGGGATTTTAGTTCCTGGCTGGTCCTAGTAGCTATTCAACTCTGGGTTTGCCCCCCCTCCCCCTCAGTGAGCCCCAGTTCACTCATCTGTAGTAGTCAAGGGGTGGGCAGGAGCAGGAGGTCTGAACCTTAGCGGGACTGGGGCCCGTGTGGTTAATTTCCTCTGCCAACTTGATTGCCCCAAGAAGGGCCATGGAGACAATCATGCACACCTCTGGTTGTGTGTCTGAGGGCATTTCCAGAGAGGATTAGCTGAGGGGAGGGGACCCTGAATATGGATGACACTGTCTCATAGGCTGGTGGCCTAGATGGAATAAGAGGAGAAAGCCTCTGGGATGGGCATTCTCTCTCTGCTCCCTGCACTGTGATGTGAGCTGTTCTGCTCCACCGTGATTACCCACTTTGATGCACTGAACCCTGCGAAGCCTTGAGGCTAAACAAAATCTCCTTCCTTTAACTACCAGATATTCTTGTCGCAGTGACCTGAGGCTCCTCATCACCGCTCAGCAGCACTAGTTTTTAATGCTCTTCACGGTATTCTTGTGTGCTGGCTGAGAACCTTCAGCTTGCAGTCTCTACAGCTGGATCCGGCCCTCAAACATTGTCCATGCAGCTGGATAGGGCCTTTGAACCTAAGCCAGACTACAAAGCTGCTCCCAACATCTTGCTCTGCCTCTTCCCGGGGATCCCAGGCTGTCTGTCCCAGGAGCAGGGGAGGACACTGCATCCCTGTAACTTGGGTCACCATGAAGCCTGTGCATGGTCACAAGGGGCTTGGTTATTGGAGTATGCAAAGTTGCTACTGTGCTTGGGAAGGCAGATCCTGTGTCTGTGCCGCGGGGAGTGTTTCTTCTGGTCCCCTTTGGGAGAGGAGCCCCTTTCTGGGGAATCCCTGCCTGCATTTCTCCATCTTGGGGTACATGGTGTGGGCGCGAAGTCTCTGTGATCTTTCTAGACATTTTTCCTCACCTGTGAAATGCAGCTAATGGTTGCACCTGCCTCACAGGTGTGGCTGAAAGAGATCAAACACAGAGCTCAGAGCATGGCCTGATGCCTGACACTAAGTTCACGGGCCTTGCATCAGCTCCAGGATTAGACTGTCTTAGGATATGTGAAGAATAGGGCTGTCCAGGCTGCACTGAGCTCGACATACCTGGTGACCGTCCAAGGCCCGTCTGGGCAGGCTGGCCACCACTGTACCAGTCATTTAGGTGTCATTGTGAAAAGTCAACTCAAGGAAAGAGGGATTTATTTGGGTTTGCAGTCTGAGGGGATACAGTTCTTCGTGGTGGAGGGGTGAGGAAGATATGGCAGTGGGTGGTGTATGACACAGGGGCGTATGACCTTCCATGATGTGGGAAGCATATGATAACTACTTATTACATGATGCTGAGTAGGAAAGCATAGAAACTGTGACAGAAACTGGCTATAACCGGTAAGCCCTCCCCTTATAGTCCCATAGTCTGCAGCGAGGACTCTCGTGCCAAAGGTTCCACCAGCTAGGGACCAAGAGTTCAAACACAGGAGCCTGTGGGGGACATTTCACATTCAGGTCATGCTCATTGTATTTCTGGATGCCAGTGTGGAAGGGCAGAGAGAAGAAAGGCAGGAAGAGGGGACTCCAGGGTGCGCGTGGAGTCCGCTTGGCTCACAGTCTGCTTTGAAGTGTCCCTCCATGGTCGGATGCCGCATAGGCTGGCCTGTGCACCCGTGGAGGGGAAGCGATGGTGTGCTCACTTGCTTCTCAGGTCTCCTCACAGCCAAGGCCTGACTGCTGGGAGCGAAATCCGCCACAGAGTGGATCTTGCACTTCGAGGCTGCAGCTGGAATTCAGATACCAGGGAAGACATTGGAAAAGATGGCGCTTTGACTCTTTTCCTCTTCTGCTGTCATATCAAAGCTATTTTGTTGGTATATATTCAAGGAATGTTTTTAATCTCCCAAACGATAGCTTCTCTAAATGTTCCTGTCATTGTAAATTACATTGTGATTCCCAAGCCAACTTTTTTCTTTTTCTTTTCTTTCTTTTTTTTTTTTAAAGAGTCAATTAAAAAAATTCCCTCCAGGGACTCTGCTATGGCATTCCATCAGCACACTCGCCTCTCTATGGTTAAGCTTAGCTGTTTCTCTTTTTCCTCTCCAAATGTCCTTTGCTATACCCTGAAGGGCCGTCTGCCCCATCCCCTTCTCTAGACGTTGGAGATGACCAGAACACTGCTGCCATGAGCGGGCAGAGCCCTTGATCTCCTCAGCCCTGCCCCCAGGAGCAGCCTGCATCCTACAGATCCCCTGTGCCATCTGGGTCCAGGTCTTTGGCCATTGAGTGCGGCTCTGGGTTCAGCAGCCTTCACCCCCTCCAACCTGTTGGCTGTTCTAATTGCCTTGTAGCTCTCGCCACATCTCCCAGCCTCCTCAGCTAATGAGTCATCCTTGCACGGCCATTTGTTTGTGCTGGTTTCAGACAGACTAATGCTTTTAATGGCATATAATCATTTTTCAGAAGTCATTTGATGCCACTAATCATCTCGGTAATATGCCGCGATGGAACGCATAATGACATTTGGACCAGGACAAATGGCGGCGTGATTCGTGCCCCCCCTCCCTCTAATCTATATTTTACCATGCTCTCTCACCTGCTAATGCCATCAAGAGCTGCTAATAAACAGCCATCTTAAGGATTCCCCTCCCTCTGAGGTTTTCAAGGGCAGAGGGAGTATCAGGTAAAAGGATATCTTGCTGATTCTGCCCCTGGGCAGGCAAAAGTGGAGAGGTAGCTGCCTCCCATCCAGCAAATGCCTGCCTGGGACTCCTCCCATGCAGGGAGGGTGCAAGTGTCCAAAAAGAAGAAGGGAAGGGAGGAGAGGTTGGAAGGGAGCCAGAAAATGAGTCTGAGAATTCCCAGCTGGGAAGGTTCACAGCGGATCCTCTGATGCTTCAAGTTCCATGGAGAAGTGGGGCTGGACTCAGAGCTGGAAGTGGGCTTGGAGGACGGAAGGTGAGGGACAGGGGCAACTTGTCAGGGAGCAGGTCAGAGTCCCACTGCGGTGCCCCTAAGACAAGTGCAGCTGTGGGATCAAGGGAGATTGTGTATGGGAGAAGTGTCCTGAGCCGTCTGAGCCTCCACAGGCCAGAGGGGGGTCTGACTCGGCTGTCTCGCCTCCTTGACCTGGGAACCTAGAGGACTTGGAATTTGCTCAGAGTTGCTGCCTGGGGTTTCTATCCCCAACTGGTTTGGTTCTGTTCAACTTGTAAACAAGTAAAACTCAAAACTCCTGACTGGCTTCCGTCTGAGGTGACTACCTGTTGCCATGGTCCCCCCCCCCCCCCCCCCCCCAGTTTACTGTTCCTTATTCCAAATCTTCAGTCATTCATGGGTTTAAATGAAGTGCCATTTACTCTTAATGCCCCTTGGAGACTGAATGCTAATAAAATGCAGCAATTACAATAAATAGTAATGACAGGGGACAGCTGGACACGGCTTCGGGAGGCCATGGGACAGGCTTGTGGGCTGTACCCATAGCTGCCTCTCCATGGAATGCAGATCCTGTGAAGAGCCTGTTTTCACTCCTGAGATCCCAGTTTTTAGGGAAAGGCTTTCCAGCCTGGAGGACTACGTTCTTATGGCTTTCTCCTCCCCTGCACTTTCTCTGGGGTCACCTCAGGGGACAACAGCATTCTCGGCCCTCATGATGGAGCCTCCCACCCACTGGATTAATCCACCCACAGAGTAGGGTGCAAGGTCCAGGACAACAAGAGCTGTCAAGGACCCCGAGTGGGTAGATAGACACCAAGGAGACAGGACAGAGGAATGGCTGCAGACATCCAGGGGTCATGGGTCTCAGCCCTGGGTCTGTCACTTAGTAAGCATACAATTTTGGGCAATGAACCACCTTGGAGATCTGTGTGTTCACTTATAAAAGGCTACTAGAGACACCTTCTTTGTGGGATCATTGTGAAGATTAAATCAAATAATTCACATGAATGCTGAACACAAAGTAGGCCCTCATGCAACATTGATTATTGACATTGCTGCCCTGGGCAGCGCGGATTCCTGCTGGACTTAAGAGAGTCCCTTGGCAGGAGACAAGAAGTAGAGGAGTGGGGGGAACTTGGCGGGTAAGGTGGGAGTGTCTGGTGGGGGTCCTAGTTGAGTTCTTCCCCCACTGGGCTCTGCACCCCAGGCCGCACTCATTCCCTGCTGCTGTTCCATCAGCCCTGCACACAGAGATGCGGCCCAAACCCATCTGTTAGCGAATGGCACAGCCCCCAGCGTCCTTGCCGCCGATGCCGATTAATAATTTAGTCTAAGCTGCTGGGTGAGGGCTGACCGGAGTGCTGACATCCATTTTAATAAAGTCCTTTCCACTCTTCCTCAAGCTCAGGGTGAGGGACTGAGGGCTGCAGACCCTGCAGAACCCATCTCCCTTCCCCCCTGCTCATGGTGGGAATGGGTCGTGGGGATGCAGGAAGCCATGAAGGCAGATGTGAGCCTGAAGTAGGGAGGGCTGCTCGAACATGTGGCCAGGTCAGTTCTGAGGTCCAGGCAGGAGCAAACACTTACTCTCTGAGACTGGAGGATTCTCCAGGGCTTCAAGGGCAAGATGGGCCCTTTCTTGGCTTGCAGACCGGGCTATAGCATGCCTGAACCTGCATAGGGCTCCTTCTGAACCAGAGCAGCCGTGGTGATGGTGACTTCTTATTAGTGGTTATGATGTGTTTGGCATTAGGCAAAGGTCTACAGTGACCCTAGAGGAACAACATACACCCACTCTTGGGAGCAGGGTGGTGGTTTGAATGAAAATGCCCCCCTCAGCAGGATGGTGTATTTGAACATCAATCCTCGGTTTGGGGCACTCTTTGAGAGAAGTTATGGAACCTTGAGGAGGTGAAGTCTTGCTGGAGGAAGTACCTCACTGGAGGATGGGCTTTGAGGGTTGATAGCCCCCCCCCCCACTGCTCCCTGTCTTTCTCTTGATCTGCTTCCTGTGTGTGGATGAAAATGTGATCATTTCAGGATGAAATGAGCCGGCTTCCTGCTCTTGTTGCCACACCATGCCGCCTCTGCCGGGATGGATTCCGCCCCTCTGGAGCTATGAGGCCGAACACACCCTTTCTTCCTTCTGTTTGTCATGGCGTTTTATCACAGCAACGGAAAAGAAACACACCCACAGGGTAGTGTTGTTTCACAGGGGGAAGAAACGGAGTCTCAGGAAAGAAACTGATCTGTTGGGTTCTCAAGAAGAGTATGGGGTTTTCTTTCCCCAGTAACCTGTTCGAGTCTCACACCATAGGGGTGAGACTGCCTTTTCTTTCCCAAAAAAACAAACAAGAAAAAACAAAATCCAACAGATACCTACTGTCCTGACTAGTTTTATGTCAACTTGGCACAAGCTAGAGCTATCCGAAAGAAAACCACAGTTGAGGAAATGACTCCATAGCATCTGGCTGTAATGCATTTTCTTCATTAGTGATCAATGAGGGAGGGCCCAGCTCATTGTGGATGGTGTCATCTCTGGGCTGGTGGTCCTGGGTTCTACAGGAGAGCAGGCTGAGCAAGCCAGTAAGCAGCACACTTCCATGGCCTCTGCATCAGCTCCTGCCTCCAGGTTCCTGCCCTTCATGAGTTCCTGCCCTCATTGCCTTTGATGATGAAATGTGACATAGATTGAGAGGGAGATAATCCCCTTCCTCCCCAAATTGCTTTGGGTCATGGTGTTTCATCACAGTAATAGTAAGCTAACTAAGATTAAGGACTTTTCTTTCCCTCCCTGCCTCTTTCCCTTTCTCCTTTTCTTGTGTATACATTGCTCAAATGTTTCTTATTCACTCAGATATTTTGCTAGCAGTAGAGAGAAACAAATGTCAGTAGAGTTCTTGCCAGAGAAGCTCCTAGAAGCTGGGTAGATGGCTCTGTTTGGGACTCCAACAAGAGACGGCTCTGAGTACTCCTCATCCATGCAGGGATTCCCTTCTTGTGGTCCAGGCCAAGAAAGCTAAGCCTGTCCTCAGGCAGAGCCTCAGGACTTCAGACAGCCATGGCTTCCTCTTTGGAGACTCCAAATCCTCCAGCCTATTGTGTGTCTCTCTTATGGTCTGGAGACTTACCTAGGTGTAGTCACATATGATAAGGAGAGGCTGTGAGTGTCCTATCTGGGGATGGCCAGCCTCAGGGGTGGAACAGGCCAGCCCATGATGCCAGGACTGTAGCCCCTCCATCATGTAATCACTTGGTTCCTCCCTCTGCTTCGGTGATCCAGGAACAAGTGATGGAGATGTTGAAGGCGAGGGGAACTACTTTCTCTCGAGGATTAGGACCCCAGGTCTGTCTACGGCAACCTGCATTTTGTTGTTGTTGTTTTATAGTCTGGAGATTCTGGGAAACACTTCTAGGGTAGTCTCCTGGGCCACACTCCCCCAGGTCTTTTTTTTTTTAATTTAAAAATATTTCCATTGATTTTTTAATGAATTTCATATAATGTATTATGAACACATCCATCCCCTAACTCTCCCCATGTCCACTCTCCAACTTCATGTCCTGGTTTTTAAACAACCCTCAACTCCAGTTTGTGCCGTCCATATACTCTTGGGTGTGGGGCCACCCACTGGAATGTGGCTGACCTATCAGGAGCCAAACCTCTTAACGACAACCGACTCTCCCCCATGAGTTGTCAACTGTCCATAGCTCACAAACCCCTTCCCACTCCATCCTAGAATGCTGACTGGCTTCTCCTGTTCAGGTCTCATGCAGAGAACCACAGCTCCTGTGGTTCATGAGTACAGCCTTCTCATCAGGATCAGAAGACAAGGTTTTGTTCTGGTCCTTCTCAACTTCTGGATCTTACAGTCTTTCCATCCTATCTTCTGTAGAAATTATATCTTAGTTAGAAGAAGTAAGAGGGGGGCATTTCAGACTCTGAAAGAGTGAAAAATCCCCAAAGTCTCTCTGGCTTGGGAAAGACTCATGGGCTATTGTGTCCTGATTCAGGCCATCACCTTGCCTCAGAAAGCGACAGCAGCATTGGCATCTTCTGAGGATAGTGAGGAGTTCAGGACATCTCTAGTCTAGGATGAATGCCTCCCAGGGGACAGATCTCCAAAAGTGTGACATCCGCACCTTTGTGCCTGAGTGCTGGCTAATGGGGCTGTATGATTCATGCCCAGGAAATAACTCACGGTCACAGGACCATTGGGTTAAAAAAGCCGGGGAGGTAGGGGTGATGGCAGAGGACTCCGGTAGAGCTGTGAAGCTGGTGGTGTGGGGCGGAAGGCTGGCCTGATGGATGGCTTCAGTCAAATGGCAAAATCAAGGGCATAAAATTGCCTCCTGTGATAGGTCAGCTTCAGTTCCAGCAGGCGGCAAAGGTCCAGTTAGCGCCTCCGTCATTAAGCAATGCAGACACAGGTAATTTGCTTCACTCTCAGATGCAAAGTTAAACGACTCATCATTATCTTATTAATGAAATCAAGGCTTGAAAATGAAGCTTGCCTGGCATTCTGCTGCTGCTGCACTTTCTAGAAGGGTCAGATGGTCACGGCCCCCTCGGCTTACTTCCTTGACACTTGCCTCTCCCGCCCCCAGAGCTTCCATGCTTGCTAGGGGCCTCCCTGGGCCACTGGGGCTCTGAGCCTGGGGACAGAAACTCAGTGTCCCCTCAGCTCATGAGATTTCTTCTAAGTTGGAGTCCCTGGTGGGCTCCCAGGGTCCATGGGTAGGGTCTGAGGAGTTAGTCTCCACAGCCTGAAGAGATGAGGTTGAATCTGGGAGTCAAGCTTTGAGATTGGTCAGTAAGAAGATGACCACATTTAGTGGCCATCCCTTGTGGGATGCGCCTCTGTGGACACTCTTCCCACTTTGGTCCAATTGTTTTCCTGACTCTAGAGCTGAGCCTGAGGGGCTTGGGAAAGGGATGTGTCCAACAGCAAGTAGGACCCATCCAGGGAATGGTGACTTAACTCCTTTGTCCTTGAGAACCTGGGGTGGGTGTTCTGGGGATGCAGGGCTTTGGGCAGCCCCTTTATGGCTTTGAGTGGCCCCTTTAAGGCTTTGAGTATTCCATTTTCCTCAGTGGTGGCGGCAGTGGTCTGCCAGGGAACTCTCCTTCCCAGCTACGTTCATAGACATCCAGGGCAATCCCCTTCTCCAACTCTTTTTTTTTTTTTTTTTTTTTTTTTTTTTTTTGGTTTTTTGAGACAGGGTTTCTCTGTGTAGCTTTGCGCCTTTCCTGGGACTCACTTGGTAGCCCAGGCTGGCCTCAAACTCACAGAGATCCGCCTGGCTCTGCCTCCCGAGTGCTGGGATTAAAGGCGTGTGCCACCACCACCCGGCCCCTTCGTCAACTCTTTCATTTGATTTTATTTTGATGTATACACATGCTCTACCTTTGAGCCACATCCCCCAAAGCCCCTCTCTGTGTTAAATAGAGCAAGGCAATCTTTTCCATGGACTTCCAACAGATTCTCTTGTGTCCTTGTGATGGTTACAGCCAATTGTTAACTTGACAGAATCCAGAATCACCTGTGAGATGGGTGTCTAGGCATGTGTGTGGAAGTGGGGTGGGGGGTGGCATCTTGATTGTCTTAACTGAAGTGTACAGACCCTTCCTGTGAGTGGCACCATTCCCTGGATGGGGGATTCTGGACTGTATTTATCTTTTTCTGTTTCCTGTTCCCACAGTCACATCTGAATGTGGATGAGATGTGACCGGCTTCATCAAGCTTACACCATCTACCTTCCTAGGGAGATCTTCATCACTTTACCTGAGATGGACATACAGATGAGCAGTGGCTGGACCTGTGTCCCTGACTCCCCTCAGAAACAACTACAGAGTCTTCTCCAGTGGAAGGGGACAGCATGTGCAGGAGTCAGCTTCCCCTCTCTGGAGTTCAAAAGCCAGTGGAGAAAGAAGTTCATATTTAGACAAGCTGAGCCCCCCTCATCTAAAAAGGGAGACAGAGCGTTTCATACTTAAAAAAAAATCAGAGTATTTGTATTTGCATAATGAGATGTCTCGGGGATGGGACCCCAAAACTAACTATGAAATTTATCTATGTTTTCTATAAATCTTCTGCCTGTAGCCCGAAGGTAATTTTATACAATATGCTTAGTGATTTTGTGCATGAAGTAAAGTTTCATGGTGTGGAATTTTCCACCTGTGCGGTCACGCGGGTGCTTGAAAAGTTCTTGGTTCGGGAGCACTTGGGACATTGATTTTCATGTTCAGGATGCTCAGCTTGCATTACATAAAAGACCTCAGCATTCCTACAAACCAATGTTCCTAAGAAAGCAGCCATGCCGAGCACTTCCTCTTTCTACTGAGACTGAGGTTAGGTGTTCTGTGCTGTTGTCTGGCTGTGAAATGTCCCTCATAGCCTCCTGTGCGGAGGACTCAGCTGCCAGCTAATAGGCCTTCAGGGGAAGTGATAAGATCCTGAGGGTTCTGACCTCATCCCCTGATGGATTCACAGTGTGATGGAATTATCTGGAAGTGAGGAAAGGTAGCAGGCAGTTGGAGGAAGTGGGTCATGGGGATGGGGGTGTCCTTGGGGCTGTATCTTGCCCTGATTCCTTCCTTATTCCTTTCCTTTGTTTCCTGTTCACCAATATCTGAAGCACGTGGAGCTGAAGAGACGGGTCAGCAGTTAAAACCTTGTTGCTCTTTCAGAGGACGCAACTTTGGTTCCCAGCACCCACAACAACCACCTGTAACTCAGCACCAGGGGAATCTGACACCCTCTTCTGGCCTCTGCAGGCACACACACATGCAGCATGCACTCGCTCTCACATACATGCATGTTGGAATATCCTTTAAAAAGGTCAGGCTAGGCGGTGAGCACCTTAGGCCACTGAAAAATCCTGATGGCCCCTGGCCTCAAACTTTCTTTTTCTTTTTAAGGCAGGGTCTCACTGTGTAGCTCTGGCTGTCTTGGAACTCACTCTGTAGACCAGGCTGGTCTCAAACTCACAGAGATCCTCCTGCCTCTGCCTCTGGAGTGCTGGGACTCAAGGTGTGTGACACCATGCCCAACTTAGCCGCAAACTCTAGATCCCCCTCAGCCTCCTGAGTCTTGCGATTACAAGGGTACAACTTTTAGAACAGAACTGAACTTCTTCCCATTCTATTCACTTTATTGATTTGCAAGATTAAAAACAAACAAAACAAGGGAGAAGATGTCTGAAACTAGGACTATTACAGTTTCCATTCTGTTTACGCCAAGAGCTACGGACCGAAGGCCCAAGCATCTCTCCCCTCCCTCCATGGGCAATAGGTGCCCGGGGAACTTGCTTCCACCCTTAGAGGGCCCATCCTATCACACACGCTGTCTTTTGCCTTACTAGTGGGCATGATACTGAAGACAGATGATGACTGATATGCCTGACGGGAGGTGTGGGCACCATGGAGCCACAGTGGACCTCTGAGATGCTCCTGGCATTGCCCATTTGCCAAGGGTGCCCAGTTGCCTGTGGCTGCTGACATGGACTGCAAACTCTTCTTACTCAGGACACTTCCCAGGATCTTGGGACCGCAGCCAGCCAGGCCGATCTGCTGTTTGTGGACAGGTCTGGAGTGCTCAACAATGTTTCCTTGGCCTCAGAAGCTGCTGTCTGCGTCCCAGAAAGCCAAACTTTCCCAGCTCCTGTTTCTGTCAGTTCCCTCTGCTCTTGAAGATTGCTTTGGTTCCGATAAGCTATGCCTGATTTGGAAGGTAAAAAGCAAGAAACAAAGCATAGGAATCCAGAACATCCATTTTCACACTTGACACGGGAGTCCTGAAGGTTCTTTCTCACCGCTCTTTGAGGGGACAGGGCTTTCCCAATGCTCACACGGGTCCTGTCAGGCAGACCCTGGTCATCCTCGCAGGACAGCACTGCGCACCACAGGTGACAGCAGAGGATGTTCAAGGCCTGGGCTTTGAGTGGCTCTGAGAAAGGGAAGGGAAGCAGATGGGATGAGAAAGGAAATGAAGAACAGGAAGAAAGGAAGACAATGAATACAAAAGAAACAAAAAGGAAGAGAAGAAAAAAGAGAAGGAAGAGAAAGGAGGGGGAGGAAGGGGGGGGGACACGAGGCTTGTGCTGCCAGTTCCACACACACATCTGAAGAATGAACCATTTGAGATGATGACACAGAGACTCAGGGATTAGGCACTCCCAAGGTCCCACAGTTGGTCAGAGGATGAACTGGTGTGCTTGGAGCTACCCTACAATCCAGGCAGACATTGTGGCCAACAGGCAGGGTGAGAACAGTCAAGACAGTCCGAATTTAGTTCCCCCCCTGTGCATGTCTGGCCTGGATGGAATACTTGAGTCACACAGTGCGGTACTCACGGCCTTGGAGATGGGCTGAGTTATTTTCACAGGGCTAACTGTATGCATAGGAAGGTGCTGGTCGGGGATCCATTGAACCCAACTGCTCTGGGGGCTAGGTAGCAGTCTTCCAGTTGTCTGCAGGGCTGGACCATGCAGCTACCCCTATTAACAGGCTCCCCCTCTCTTTCCTGGACTCCCCACTTCATGTCTCTCCCACATTCTGCCTTTCTTTCTAAAAAGTAGGCTGCTCCCAGGGCAGAGGCAACAGCTAAGTCAGAATCTGAGAGTGGGCACCTAGAGATGGCCCAGCCTCTAAGGACAGTGGTGCTTTAGGGGTCCTCTTTCCTTTCCCACCCCACACAGAAAATGGAGACCCACAAGTCTCAGGAGACTCCGCTCCCTGTGGGTCATGAGCTAGCAAGTTACCTGACAGGCACCATTATGAGACTCACTCCAGACCCGGGTTTCTGTCCCCTGGTGCCACTTGTGAGTCATCTCTGTGATGCTACCAACTCTCCAGGGAGAAGCTGGTGAGCAACCAGCTGCGCTGCCACTGAGTCACCTCATGTTGCCAGGGAGAGGTGTGTTATGACATGCTACTTTCTACAAAGATCAGGGCCTCTGGGCCCAGAGAGCAGGCATGCCAGGCGGGAGGAGATGATTTGGGGTAGCTTCGAAGAGCAAGCGGAGGAGAGCACAAAGAATCACAGCTTGTGGACAGCAAGAGTCTTGTTGGGATTTACACAGACTGTCCTACTTCATTGTTTGTGTGCGCGCGCGCGCGCGCGCGCGCGCACGCATATACACACATGCCACACATGGATGGAGGCCAGATGATATCCTCAAAACATAAAACACCATGACCAAAGCAACTTCTAGAAGAGAGAGTTTATTTTGGCTTCTGGTTCCTGAGGGAGAGTCCATAATGACAAGGAAGACAGGTAGGTCATGTTTCAAGGGTACACTACATAGTTCACGACCAGGAAGTCAGTGTAGCAGAAGTTTGAAGCAGATGGCCACCTTGTGTCTACAGCTCTCTCAGTTTTATGCAGTCTAAAACCCAGCCCAGGGAATGGTGGGTGGGTCTTCTTGCCTCAATTAACCCAATCAAGAAAATTTCTTGAAGGCATGGCCAATGTCTGACTTAATCTAGATAATCTCTCACAGGCATGTCTAAAGACTTGTTTTCTAGGTGATTTTACATCCTGTCAAATTGATAATCATTATTAACTGTTACACATACCTAATGGTAAAGTTTCACTTATAAAACTAGGCAAAGTGAGTCCTTAATAAAAATAATAAAACCAACAAACATAATAATATATTGCGATAAGTAATGTGAACATGGCCTCTTTTAATCAAAATACTTTACTGTGCTCTACAAACCCTCTCCTTGAGATGCTGTGGACCATAGAGTGCCCACATGAAGACATGACATGAAGTGATGGTGTAGGCATTGCGATGTAGCGTTAGGCTCCTGTATAAGGGTTATGTGAACACAACACAGTGGTACCTCTACAATACATCAGTGTAACAACTGAGATGGCTGCTGAGTATCGGTAGGAGGTACTACATACACAGTGGAGATATGCGGGACAAAGGAATGACTCATATTGCAGGCAGGATGGAGTGGGGCAGGGAGGGATTTTACTATATCATTCAGACAGCACACAACTTCAAATTTATAAATGGTTATTTTTCTGGAACTTTCCATTTCATATCTTTTTTAAAAGTGTTTTTTTGAATAAACTTATTTTTACTTTATGTGTATGAGTGTTTATGCCTTTACGTATTTTTCTGCTCCATGTGCTTGCCTCATGCTTCTGAAGGCTGGAAGAAGGCACTGGATCCCCTAACGCTGGAATCAACAGATGATTGTGAGCTACCATATGGGTGCTGGGAACCGAACCGGGGTCCTCTGAAAGAGTTACATGTGCTCTTAACCACTGAGCCACCTCTCTAGGCCCCCAACATTGCATCTTTTGACCAGGGCTGTCAACTAACTCCTCAGCAAGGGAAATCACGCAAGAGTGGGGACCGCTGTACCAGGTTTCCTCTTTGCAAGCACACAATCCCACATTCAAAGCATGACATCTCCATTCATGGAGCAGTTCCTGGGGACCTGGCAGGTCCACTGGTACCAGAAGAAGATCCAAAATAGGACACACAGGAAGAATCCAATTCCGCCTGTGCCTCTGTCTGCAAAGGTTAGGGAATGCAGCTCAGGGGAGATCAGAGCCAGCCCCCAAGTGGCTCTTCGCTCTCTCCGCCTCACCCCTGCTGCTGTCATGCCGTTTGATAAGCAGTGTGGTGTCAGGGTTTGACTCGGCTCCATGGTGCTGGCTTCTACAAGGCGTCTCACTCACTCACTCAGATTTCAGGAATAAACGCTCTACATTGCTGATCAGAACGCCCGGAGTCAACAGAGCCGGTGACATCTTAAGAAATGCACCCAGTACTTAAGGCTTTCATCTTAATTATACATGTTCAAATCATAGACAGATTTTCTCCTTCTGGTCCTGAATATCAGAGCTGCCAAATCCAATTGAATCATCTTCTTTTAAATGCATTTTGCAGCGTGTGTTGCGCCGTTTTCCCAATTTCCATTGTAAACGAGCACCAGAATTGTGCTGAGGACCCTTTTCCCACAGGCTGTATTATTCAACCAGCAAATGAAGAAAGGAAAATGCTGATTGCAAAGGAATTAAAAAATGGTCCCGGGCAGCCTCAGGCTTTGGCTAGGGCCAGATGTGGCCAGGCCCAGAACTATGCTGGAGAGTGTCTGTCCCTTTGGCCCTAGGAAGGGATGGATGGAGGAAGTTGTTTCTTTCAGGAGAGCATGTCCCTTCAGGGCTGGGCAGGAAGACGACCCAGAGACGTCTGCAGTCTGGTCCTGACATCTCTATTGTCATTGCAGATGCCACTCACTTTACTTTTTGTCGTGTCTTGGTTGAACCCTCTTGGGGACTAGCCTTCTGTACTTCCCCAGGGAATGCTGTGATTGTCACAGCACTGACATTCGATGCCTTTGTCTTCAGTTGAGTCCCTGTCGCTTCTCTCTTCCTGGGGTTGGGAGATGGCTGGTGATGGGGTCCCAGACTTCAGATGGGGACAGCGGCTGTCAGCAGAGGAACAATCCAGAAGCCCAGGGCCCGGAGTTCTGCCGATTGGCCTTCCGTGTCTTGCTCCCTGGACCTACGGTTCTTGAGCTCTCCAGCACATGCCGGGGTCTCGGCATTGACTTTGGGTCTCTGCTTTCTTCGTTCTCATCAATTTCACTCTTGCTGATTTCACCGAAGGCCAAAGCCCAGTGTGGTATCTGAGGCCAGGTCTTCGACTCCTTTTGCAGGAGGGAGGAAAGAGCCTGTGCTTCAGAACAGGCTCTGGAGCCCCCTTGCAATAGGCCAGGTGGGTTGTGTCTCTGTGGTGGCGAATATCGATTAAGTTGTCAGCATCTAGAATCCCACCCGAGACAAGCCTCTGTGAGGTGTTGCCTATGAGGGACTATGTAGATCAGGTTAACTGAGGTGAGGTGATGCCGTGTAAATGTGGGTGGTACCATGTCATGGGCTGGGGTCACAGACCGCATGAAAAGGAGACTGTGAGCTGAGCACTAGCATTCATGTCTTTTAGCTTCCGACTTGCAGATGTCCTGTAATCGGCTTCCTTATGATCTGGCTGCCATGCCTTCCCAGCCATCAGGGACTGTGTCCTCCTGAACTGTAAGACGACATAAGCCGTTTCTCTCCTAGGTTGCTTATGGTTAAGAATTTTGTCCCAGCAACAAGGAAAGTCATCAGTACAGTCCTCCTTAACATCTCACAGCCTTCCATTGCTGTTAGAACCCCATGTTTCTCAAGGGGCTCATCTGTGGGGTTGTGTGTTACTAATACTTGTTACACATGTGTGGTAAGGCTCCAGTGTACCGTCCCCATATAAGGAGCCCAGGACATGGCCTGTCTCCGGCACTGTTGGGTGTTTCCCTTTTCTCCTGGACTATTTTGTTTTCTACCTGCAGGAATTTGCCAGCTGGAATCCGCAGCTCAGGAACTTAGGGAAGCCCCCAGGGACTGGGGTTGGCAGGTGTTGTAGTTTCATTTCTGTTGCTGTGATGAAATACCCTGATAATGAGCGACTCAGAGAAGGAAGGGCCTGTTTTATCTCACAATTCCAGGTTAAAGTTCGTCACTTTGGAGGAAATCACAGAGGCCCGAGCTTGAGACAGCTGGCCGCATCATATCCATACAAGAGCAGAGAGAAATGAATGCATGCTCGCTTGCCTGCTTGTGCTCTTACACAGCTGAGGAACCCCTGCCTAGGGAATGGTGCCTCCTATGGTGGGCTGGGTCGTCCCACATCAATTAACTTAAGACAGTCCCCAGTAGACATATCCACAGGCTGGTTCAGTAGAGACAATCTACCATCAAGACTCTTTTGCTGGGTGATTCTAGGTTGGGTGACGTTGACAAGTAACATTAGCCATCACAGTGGGTATACATGCCTGCTATTGTCTTTCTGGGAGATGCACTCCTGGGTGCCCCAGTGGAATGGAGGCTGGCTGTCCACAACAGTGTTGCCTTCTGTTGGCATTTGTGCCTCCCTTTTCATGCTTCTGCATACCTTACTAGCCTTGCAAATTCTCCTTCTGTCTCTGTTTCTCTGTTTCTCTGTCCATCCTGTGTCCTGTCCTGCCCCCGCCCCATCTGTCTGCCTGTCAAGAGCACCCATTTTACAACAGGCTGAGGGTCTGAGACTTTAATGACCTGGCAAACTTATATACTAAGAAGCAGGGTCGGGAGTTTAGCCAGCTGTATACCTCCAGCCATGCCTGTTTAACCTCCACCTGGCAGCCACCAAGGAGCTACTCTTCCTCATGGATGAGCCCAATGCTGCCCAGCCCCACAGCCTACTGAGTCACTGGGCCACTTTCCCCAGCTAAGCGTATTCCAGCCAGGACTGGCCTTTCAAGGCTTCCATGGGGATCTTTCATGCTAGGAAAAGCAGTTCGGGTTCTGGAGTTTCTCCAGCTGACGAGGTGGACCCAGAATGTCACAGTGAAGAGGTAACCAAGCTTTAAGACTCTAGTTTTCAGAATGGTCAGTGACTTCACCCCACCCCCATCATAGGGCCATAGCAGAGGCCTGCACATGGCAGGTTCACTGTGTCTGTCCAACAGTTGAATGCAGTAGTCCCAGATGGTCAGGCAGAGCCCCCCACACCCCGTGGGATACCCCAAGAGCTCACCTAGAAGCGGTGGACTGGGTTGTGTTTGTAGAGCCCAGTTCAAGATGAAAATGCACAGTTCTATGTTTAAAATGTATGTTTTGAAAATCCCTTCCCCGGGGGAGCCAGTGAATTTGCTGGGCTTATGTACAGAGCACCAGTGACAGGTCCATGACAGGGGTGTGGGTGACCTCAAAGCAGCCATATTGGGAAGTCTTCACCTCTCATGGATAGTGTCTTCCATAGCTACATAGATTCCCTTTCCCATTAATCTTCCCCTGCTTATATACTCAAGCACCTCCTGAGACCCAGGGAACCAAATGGAATTAGGACAAAATTATATTAAAATGGCTGGGAGGGGCTGCTGGAACCCCAGGTGACATCTAATGACCCTGCCTGCCCGCTCCTTCTGTGAGTTGCGATGGATCCTCTAGAGCAGACATGGCTGATTCGATGAGGATGGTGGCTTTTTGCTCACAAGTCTGAGTTCTTCAACAAAGCTGAAAACAAACTTTGCCTTTCTCCCTTCTGTCTTGCTCCCTTGGTCTCTTGCAATGCCATTCTTCACTGTGAGTTGTTTTTCAGAAGCAAGGGACTGTTTGAGATGCTAGTAGACTTGAGGGGTGCCTGGGGAAGGTGAGGCACACATATCCGGACCCTAAGACACCCTGCCCTCCCCAGGGCAGGAACATCGCATCGTCGCTGGAGGAAGAGGAGAGAAAGCTGCTGAGGATCATCCATGGAGATGATAACACAGAGTGGGTCAGCATATGGAGCTGAGGGCCCCAGTGAACACGCCACACACCCCTCCCCCACTTCACAATCGCAGTGTTCTTCTGAGTGTGGGTCCCTGTACGGCTGTACTGTTCTAGTGTCCACCATGCTGGCCCTGGCGGCATGCCGCTGCCCTTCTATGCTTCAGGAGCCCGGAGCATAGCCTGAGTCTCTCTGGCTACTTGTTGGCTGTTCCAAGATTCACTGGGTTGTTACTTTGTCTCAACGCCGGGAGATTCAGTGCCCTGCTCTGTGGACAGGCAGCCCTCTTTATCCAACACTAGTCATCCTCACTGCGGCCCCTGCCCCCAGCCTGGGAGCTCCACAAGACCCCACCTTCCTGAGCTCTAGTCCAAGCCCAGGTCCCTTAGGTGGGGCATTCACTGAGCAAGCTCCCAGTGTCTGCATTGTGTGGGGATGAATAGATAAAGGCGCTAATAAGACAGAGTGCTAATTAATTGAGTGAGCTCTGTAGCTTTGCTGTGCTAATGCTGAGAGGAGAAGGCATTTACCGCCTCCTTTCTTCTACCGGCCCTCTTCCGCAATTATTTCATCTGCAGCTGAAAATGTGCAGATTGCTAATAATTATTAAATCTGATCACCATTAGCCTCCAAGCTCCAAGTAGCATGCTCAGCATCTTCTTGGCTCTCGACCTCCACGCCCGAGTTCAGGTAAAGAGAAGCCAAGAGCCACTTTCCCAGGGGAGCTTGGTACCTCTTGGTGATTGTCTTTTTCTGCTAAGTGTGACTGTTTGTCAAGTGTGTCAGGTCTGTGTGACTATTAGGCACACCCGGCTCCTGGTGTGTTTCACAACAGACACCAGAGGGACCTGGCCCTGTCATGGGTGGCGGGGAGAGAAGTGAATCAAAGAAGATTGTTATAACTCATCAGACAAGCTTGTCTGCTTGCAAACGATCACCATGCCTGGGTTGTTAACTGCCGACTGTCTCGGAGGAGAGGCACCCAGGATGATCATTGGACCCTCACCTGAGTGTCCAGCCACCCCTCCCAACTGGCTCCAGGCAGCTCTGCCCTAATTTTGAGTGGCCTTGGGGAGGGGTCAGAGTATGGAGGTTGGGGAAGGTTAGAGGAAGGTGGGCTAGCCTCCGTCTGTGCCATCATCCCAGGGAGGTCATCATCCATGCAGCGGGGAGACTTTCCGGTGTGGCTACTTACTCCGCCCCTGTGCTGTGTGAGTAAGCCCAAACATTCACTGATTCTCCAGGGGGACCATTGGTCTACCACTGGAACTTTGGTCCCTGCTCCAAGAGAGAAAACTCAGGAGACCTGTCTTCTAGTTTAGCCAGGGACCTGCAGGGAACAGCGGGCAGATTCACAGGGTTGACTGAGGAGAGTTTAGGGGAAGGGCTGTTTTAGAGACATGGGAAGGTGATGGTGGCGTGTTCTGTGAACTTGGTGCCTTCACATCTCTCCTGCAGGCACAGGGCAGGCACCCTTTTCTGGACGGTTAGGTGGGGACTCCTTGCCTTTGTAGCCCTGGGCTTTTGGGAGGAACCTCCCTGGGATGGAGAGTGAGGGAGCTTTAAAGCCTAGACAAATGGTGGACTCTTCTGCCACCACTCAACAGCTCCCACACCATTGCCACCACTGTTCTCCTACCCATCACTCCAGGGCCAGATGCCATGACGACGGGCAGCTCTCATGTCTCATAGACCGGTGACAACTCGGACTAACTGGCCTGCCCCAATCGTCCTGTCCTGCTCACTCCTTAAGGAGAGATCACAATAAAGGCTCCTGTTCCCAGATACCCACTCTCCTCTCCCTCATGGCGGGCTCATGGCCTCCAGGGGGTTATGGGCATGCTCCCTCCCTCCCTCCCTCCCCGCCCCTCTGTATTTGTGGGCAAAATAGCTTCAGTGGCTATTGTTCTTGCCCCTAAATAATAATAAAGCAAACAAGGTGACAGAACTGGACTGGAGAGCTGGCACAGTGGGTAAGAGCACTTGCTGGACAGGCATGAGGACCTGAGTTCAAATCCCAGTGACCCATGTAAAAAACTGGGTGTGGCCATGCATGCCTGTAACCTTAGCACTGATGTGTGTGTGTGTGTGTGTGTGTGTGTGTGTGTGTGTGTGTGTGTGTATGTAGGAGAGTGCATGGAGACAAGAGGATTGCTGGGGCATGGTAGTCACCAGTCTAGATGAGAAACTTTGAATTCTGGGTTTAGTGAGAGACCTTGCCTCAAAGGAATAAAGTGGAGAGCATTAGAGGAGGACACTTGACATTTTTCTCTGGACTTCATAAGCAGGCATTGTCATACATTAGTCACATATGCATAACACACACACACACACACACACACACACACACACACACACACACACACACGATAGTAAGAATGGGGCATACAGCAAGGAGTGAGAGACATCCAGAGGGGAGTCAGGATGTCATGGCCACCTCCAGCCTGGGAGAAATAGAAGGGAACATGGGTAAAAAGGCCCAGCCAGAGCTAAGCCCGGAAAGGTGCCCAAAAGAAGTGATCTTAAGGAGAACAGAGGGTTGTTGATCAACAGTAGCCCTTTAGAGAGTTGGGGACAGGTACCTGCTCCCCACCTCCCATTTACAGCTGAATTCCCGGCACCAAAGATGCTTCCTGAGGCCCCAGCCAGGCATCAGTGGGAGAAGAACTGATTGGTAAGGGATTGAGTTGAGTTGCACCTTCTGGAATCACAAAGCGACATTTCCTGGTTGTGGGACTTTTCCTGGGGAATCGTGAGCAAACATCCGCTCACCCCAGATTGGAATTGATGACAGACCAAAGGATGGATCCTCCAGAGTCTAACCTGGTGAGCCCAGAGCTTATTGGGGTTGCCTCCGTGAGCATGGGAGACTCAACAGCAGCTGCTCCCCAGTCCTCCTCAGCATGGGATGACCCATGAACGCTGTTCCTCTGGAGCTCTCTGTTCAACCCTCAGGCAGCTCCACAGGAGCCTCCTTTCCAGATCTGTGGTCACTGTTTATCTTCGGGAGGAGTCTTGTAAATCAGGCAATTCCCTAAGCTTCTGGAGCCTTCTAAGTGTCCTTGGCTTTCGGAGTCTTAAGAGCTGCTTTCTTCCACCTTCCCAGGAGGTGACGTTCTAACTCAAAGAACATGGCTACAGCATGTGGGTGAATGGCCAAGTGTTTCGGAAATGGGTGGGATGGCTTGGAGAAGACCTCATGTGTTACTTTTCTGGTTACTGTGACAAAATAACCCAACCAAAGCAAAGGAAGAAAGGAAAAGTTACTTTGTTTCGCCGTCTGAGGGTAGGTCCATCAGGGCAGAGGAGTCATGGCGGCAGGATCGTGAGGCAGCTGGTCACATTGCATTTACAGCAGGATTGTGAGGCAGCTGGTCGGTCACATTGTGTTTACAGCCAGGAAGTGGAAAGAGATGAACGCTGGTGCTCAACCCACCTTCTCCTTTCCCTTCAGCCCATGGAATGGTGCCACCCACATTCAGGGTGGGTCTTCCTTCCTCATTTAACCCAACTAGAGATTCTCTCACAGACCTGCCCAGAGGTTTGTCTCCAAGATGATGCTAGACCCTGTCAAGTTGATAATCAATAGCAACCCCTATGCCACAGTGTGAAAAATCTCGATTTGGGCATCTGAGAAAGCAATAGATGGCTGGATGTGAGTGGCCCAGACAGTGTCTCTCACACGCTGTTTGGGCTAGACTGGCCCCTAGGATCCACCCTGCTATTTGACCTCTTAAACACACGGCATTGCCTGGTTTTGATGTGGCTGCTGGGGCTCTGAATGTAGCTCCTCATGCTTGCTCGGTGAGCACTCCCCCCTGAATTATCTCCCTAGTTCCTAAGATGCAGGTTCTGACTCAGGGGTCTGGGTTGGCCAGAGATGGAGCATGCCCAACACGATCCAGGCTGTTAAGTACCAGGTTCTAGGGACGCCAAGTTCCTGGCCCATCACACTGAGTTAGGTCCCTCTTCTGCTCGCCTCACACGCCACCCATTCATTCTGGACTAGTCAGACTGCCCCATCATACCTTCTCTCCGACTGGTCCTTCTAGCCGCTTTCCATCTGCACACTGCTCCAAAGTGCCTTTGACATCCATCTCTTCTCTCTCTGCCGCAGGTGAGGGTCCATAAAAGCCTTTTTACCATCTGGCCAGAAATCAACTTTCCCAAGAGAGTCTGACCTAGGAAAGCTTTCAAATAAAAGTTTAATTGGCTGCAATTAACACAAACAAATTGGTCTGACACGGCCCCAATGATCAGCTCTCCCCTCTCACACCGAAGTCCAGCTCTCTTTTTAACAGAGAAAGTCCTGGGAAGGACTTTTGAAAAGTCTGTAGCCTTTGCTCTGCTTTGGTGGGCTCTGTGGGACCCTGGCTGCTGGCTCCTTTATGGTTAAGGCCCGGTGCCAGGGAAGACATGGGTGAAGAAGAAAGTTGTCCTGGGCCTCTGCTTCCTGCCAGTCACAGGACTGAGGTGGGCACTCACCTTGCCCTCTCTCGGCAGAGGCATTGGTGGTAGGCAGAGGCTTGGCAGTGTGTGCCGGTGAAGCTGGGTTTCAGTTTGTGTCTGATTCTGAAATCAAGGCATGGCTTCAAACGGGACTTAGGGGGAGAGATAAAGAGTGCTTTCCTCTTGGGGACCTATTTAAGTGTCTGGGGTAGGTCATGCTAATAGCTTAGTAACATCAATCAGCAAGATAGACGGTATTTTAATGTGTGTGTGTGTGTGTGTGTGTGAACATGTGTGCCACAGCACATGTGTTGAGGTCAGAGGACAACCTTGGGTGGCACTCCTTACCCTCCACCTTATCTGAGACATGGCTTCTTGCTGTTCACTCCTGGACATACCAGGCTAACTGGCCTGGATGCAGCTGGGGTTCTCCTATTTCCACTATCCCGCTGTCCATGGGTTCTAGGGGCTTGAACTCAGGTCCCACACTTTTAGAGCAAGTACTTTATTTACCCACTGAACCATTCCCCAGGACCCAGTAGTTTTTGTTTTTTTGTTTTTTTTTTGTTTTTTTTTTTTTAAGAATAAAAGTGGTGCAAAAGAAAACTTCAAATCCGCCCGAAAAACCATGCAAATTCTTAGTAAAGACAGGATGGCACAGAGCTGGAGGGCTGGGCAGCGTGCGGTTCGGAGCAGGACTGCTTCTGACCCTCATTCACATTTGGATGTTTTGTTCATTGGGGTTTTTCTCAGTCCTATTCCATGAAGGTGGGGGCAGATAGTGTGCCTTGGAAATGCAGGTGAAGAGCTTTCTTCCAAGGCACACTAAAACCACTGGGCTGAGCAGGTCTGAGCAAACCTCAGGTCCCTCTCTTCTCCCATGCATGCCTCTGCTTCCCTTCTATTCCTTTCCCTCCCCCTCTTCTCTCCCTCTCCTCCCCTCCCCTCCCCTCTCCTTCCCTTCTCATCTCATCCTTCCATTCTTCCCCAAAGCTGGTTAAGATACAGTGCCCGCATCTGAGATGTGGCATCTTTAGTTCTCCAGATGTGCGGTACTGCCAGGGTGCTGCTTAGGTGTTGGCGGGGAGGTCTTGGGGAGGTCACAGTGGGCGGGACAGAGCCCAGATATCTGACCCATGCTTTGCTCTCCTCCCTTCAGTCTGGCTTTTCTTCAGAGCTGAAGAAAACTTGCTCCTACAAGCTTCCTGTTGAACTTCAGAGAAGGAGCCATTGAGCCTGGGGTAGGGTCCCAGGGGAGGCTGTAGTGGGAGAGGGGAGAGTCAGAACCTTTCTAGATGTTAATTTATGATCTCGTTTTGATGAGTCAGTGGTACCTCCTTTATAGAAGGAAAAGTGCAGCGTTGGGCCATCTTTCATATCTGAGTGATGTCCTTCCTTCCAGAGCTGGGGGATGGGGAGGTGAAGATTCAGCACGGCCTGTATTCCAGCTCAGCCCATCATGTAGGCATGAGAACAGCCCTGTATTCCAGCACTGGGTGAGTGGAAACCAGCATGCATCCCTCCATCTTCCAGGGTCACCTGACCTCCCTCCTCTTCCCAGTTTGTACACCTGAATGTCCTCTGGGAAGGGTCTCCAGGCCCCTGCAGAGCACTAGTCTGAAGAGCTTCAAGCTTGACCTAGGGAAGTCCTTCCAGGAAAGAGTCTTGTTCCTGCCGATGGGAGATGAAAGGACACTGGCCATGTGCCCCAGAAGTGGTGTGAAGATTAATCAGGCAACTTTGCGAAGGCTTTGGAAGTGAGAACTGCCATCATTTCTTCTCCGCTTCCTCCCAAAGTGTGGGGTTTTTATGATGGCGCGGAGGGATCCCCTCACTCGGCTGAGATTCCTGGATTCCACCCTCCCTGCCTTGCCCTCCTCCTTGGTCCCCCCAGACCCAGGGTGGTCTCTCTCTTCTGCCTCCTCCTTCAGCAAATCAATTTGAGCAGCAAAAGGAACAAGGCTATTACGGTTAACACCACTCTGCCTGAGAGTCGCTGGGTCTTTGCTATTCATCATTCCTAATTAATTAAAAAGTAATTACTTATGGATCCAACTTTCATTATTTACACCCCCCAGGCTGTGAGGATATTACTTTCCTCTGTCCCTCTGGTTGCCTAAGCTGTACCAGTGCCAGCAATTGCACTGCCAAGTGTGGCGAGGTCCAATTACATGTGGGCAGCCTTGTCAGGGCATCAGAGTCCACAACAGGTTACGCAGGCTGTGGGGAGCTGGAGAGCCTTCTGGGAGCCCACGAAGGAACTGTGAGGTGGCAGAGGTGCCCTGGTCAGCCCAATATGGCAGGTCAATCCTCTAGAGATGGAAGCTATGTGTATGTGTATGTGCACGCTTGCACACACACCTATGTGCTCACAGGTGCACACATGTGCACATTCATGTAGAAGCCAGAGGACAGCCTCCAGAGGTCATTCCTCAGGAATGCTATCCATCTCATTTTGAGACACAGCTCACCAAGTAGACTAGGCTGGATGGCCAGCGAGCCCCAGGGGTCCTCCTTTCTCTACTTCCCCAAACTGGGACTATATGCGGACGCCACCACACCCAGCAGTTTTATGGGAGTTCCGGGGATTGATCTCAGAGTCTTATGCTCGCCAGGCATGCACTTTACTCACTGAAGCACCTCCCCAGCTTCCAGTCTGCACCTTAAAATCCCCACCCCCAGGTTTCCGGAGCCCTTCGCATATTATAAGTAATGCTGGTGGACACAGAGGCAAAGCTGGGTGGTGCCGACTCTCGGGGCCTGTGTGTGGCTGGGCAGATTGCACAGCATGCCACCACCTCTGTTCCACGCCACCACCTTCCTCCAGCTTTTCAGCCCCTTCCCCACCACTGAAGTCCTTTTCAACAGCTTTTTTTGCCCTCAGATTTCCTTAGTCAAGGCTCTGTTTGTGTCCTCTTGGAGTCTATAATTGACTCCAGGCTAATTATTCCTGGGCACTAGGTCTACTTTCCTCTCCTGCCCCTGTAATAAAGCTGCCACCTCTGAGGGCAGTTGGCACCTGAGGCCTCCCACTCTCTGGCGTATGAGCACACTTGGGAAGAGGTTTCTTTGGGCTTCCTTTCCTCATCTTTAAGGGCATGCTCTTATTCTCGGAGTGGCTGGTGAGGAATCGATGTTGGCAGACCTTCAGTTAATTGCAGTTATTATTGCCAGAGGAGGGGACCCTGGGGCAGGTCGATGATTTTCTTATGTTGGTGGCCAGTACATTTCGAGCAGCATCAGGGATCCAACCATGGAAGCTACATGAGGGAGGTGTGGGCTGCGATGAATTCCTCTAGTTCATGAGCAGTGAAGAGCCCTGAGCAGCAGACTTTGGGGTCAGGAAGTCCTCAGGCATTACATTCTGCTCCCCTGAAGTCTGACACTTGGGTGCTAGGAAACTGGGGGTGGAATTTGGAGTGGGTAGAAGGTCTGGTTATCATGGTCACTTCCTGGCCTCGAGCAGGGACTCTCAGAGGGGCAGTCCTCTTGGAGACACTGGCCGCATCAGGGAGGTAGCAGCTGCGGCTGTCATATCCATAGCGACCGTGTCTCAGTGTTGCACTGAGTGTACATTAAAGATGAGCAAACGGGCTGATGAGGCTATGCCGGGGCCCGGAAAGGATAGCCTGGGGAGGAGGGGTGGGAGGCAGGATGGGGATGATGGAAAGAGGAGGGACAAACTGTCAAATCACTCCAGGTGATCTGACAGCTCACATTGCGCATCTGGGAGGGGCTCTGTGCTTCCAGAAGCGACTCAGCCCCCAGAAAGCTGAGTCTGCATATTCAGATGGAAGGTTGCAAGAGCCATCCCGGCAGGGCCAGGGCTCCCCTGCCAACTCCGGAGACATCTCTCAGGCTTTGCATCACAGGCGGCCTCACCTGTCACCCCACAGCAAGCTGCTCTCTCCCCGCACTTCTGTAAATGAGGCTCGTCTCCCTTCCCACGGGCCCATGTGGTCTTCATTTCTTTCCCCAGTCACATTAGACAGTGATTCATTGGGGTATTAATTGCCGTGTTCCTCCCATTGCTGGGGAAAGATCAGAATGTCTAGAGCTATTTGGTTGGACTTTCTGTATTTTCTACTCTCCCATCCCAGTGACAATATTTGTGTTTACTGTGGGTACTTGTCCAAATCACTGTAGAAGCTGTAAAGACCCCTCCCCCCAATCTACTTGACCTCTGGGGTAGCCTCAGCTCACTGAGGACAGGATGCTCATGGCCAGAGGGTGGGGGACAGCAATAAAGACAGGACACCATCTTTGGGTAGCAATAAGAAGGTGGGGCCTTTTGAGCTCCGCAGCCATTAAACACAAGGTGCCCTGTGGGTGTGGGGACTGTGGGGACTGTGGGTTCAGGAACCAAGACTCCACACCTCAGCAGAGCCTAAGACTTAACTGGAAAGCCGCTAGATTTCATGGGAGCAGAGTCGACCATAGACTCCCCTGAAGTGTTACTTTGAAAGGATAGTGTTCTTTTTCTCCTTCCTATGACCCCGAAGAGGCAGCAGGAAGGGAGCCTGACATCGAACAAGATTGTGTTTCTTGCTGTCCTCATGGGATGGGACTTGGACTTGGATTGAATTCCACTTAAATAAAATAAAGCCATGCCCCATTTCTCACACGCTCAAGATGGTAACTGCAAATTTATTCATTACATAGCATGGGAGGGAGGGGCGAGAGCACCCCATCCAAGCAATGGCTCTGCTCTTTCAGGTCCCTCCCTCCTTGCCTCCCCTCTTTCCATTTTGTCTAGTTAACGGATGTGGTGAAGGGAAGTGGTAGAAGTGTGATGGTTCCTGGCTCTGGTGAAGTGTTTAGGACCCTGTGTTGACCATGAACATGTGCCCAGACATGTGACATTCACACCTCTTCTAGTTAATGTCAATTGTCAACTTGTCACAGCCCTGAGTCACCCAAGAGACTCTCAGTTGGTGCATTGCCCAATCAGATTGGCCTGTGGGGTATTTTCTTGATTGCTGATTGGCATAGGAGGGCCCAGCCCACTGTGGGCAGTGCCCTCCCTAGGCAGGTGAGCAAGCCGGGGGGAGCAAGCCAGTAACCAGCTTTCATCCATGCTGTCTGTCTCTATTTCTGCATCACCTCCTGCCTTGACTTCCTTCAACAGATTGTGACCTGGAAGACTAAGCTGAAATAAACCTTTCCCTCCCCAGTTTAGTCACGGTACTTATCACAGCAACAGAAAGAAAATAGGCAGACTGGCACAGGGTCTTTCTAATATGCCCTTTTAAATGACATGAGTTTAGCATCTGGCATCCTGCCTGCCCCGTGACACTGGCTACTCTTACTACTTTGCCACAGGAATCCAAGTATATTAAGGTTTTTCGCTATGTATGTTTCTCAGAACCCCCAAAGAAAGCTTGCCATACCTCTCCCATGATCCCCCCTAAAAACAGTGTGGTCCCCAGGGAACAAACTGTTCTCCCACAGTCTGCCTTCCCCTCACTTCCTCACCTGCCTCTTCCCGGGAGCCCCTGCTCTCTCTGCCTTGAGATGCTGGCAGATCTCCCATGGCCATGGTTCCCTGTTTCCCTACAATAAGACTCCTTTTGAGTCATCTGATGGAGTCCTAACTGGTTTGCACAGGCCCCTGGCTCCACCAGAGCACCTGGTGTTCTAAGAGAAGCCGGATAGTCTCTGGCAATGAACCTGGGCAGATGCAGCATGGGCAAAGGCAGTCCTAGGAGCCGAGGTGTGTGTGTGTGTGTGTGTGTGTGTGTGTGTGTGTGTGTGTGTGTGTGTAAGATATCAATACTTTATACACTCAGAGGAAGGGAAGGTCTGGGCATGGACTGCTGTCTGTGGATCCAGAGATGCGATGGGCATCTCCATCCTCTCAGCATCCTTATTAGGGAAATGAGACGTACGTGTTCTCAACCTTCTCGATGTCTACCAATTTAGGCAGAAGGGGTCAGTGGCCTGCAAATTAACTGAAGACAGACAGTCGCAAGAGAGAAGGCAGGTTCATTTTGTATGCATACAGGAGTCCTTGACAAGGAGCTGCTTTATAATCGCCAGGGTAAAGGTTTATAAGCCAGGTTAATGGAGTGAGGCAGAGACCTTAGGGCTTCACTAAAAGATATGGAAGTCTCACTAGGTTTGTTGATAGACAAAATGTTTATCCCTTTCCCCTAACTTGTGTATTGAAGCCTCCACACCCCTAGGGTGATGGCATTTGGAGATGAGGCATTCGGGCAGTATACTAGTCACTTTTCCCCATTTTTGTGATGAAAAGCAGCTTAAGAAGGAAGGGTTGGTTTTGGCTCACAGTTTGAGGGTGCACACCATGGTGAAGAAAGCATGGTGACAGGAACATGGGGCAGATGGTCACATCACACCCACAGCCAGGAAGCAGGGAGAGATGAATGCTGGTGCCGAGTTCACCTTCTTGTTTTTATCCAACCCATAGGGTGGTGTCTCCTACATCCAGTGTAGGTCTTCTCATCTCAGTTAAACCTGTCTGGAAACACCTTCGTAGACATGCCCCAAGGTGTGTCTCCTAGGTGACCCCCAATCCCGGAAGTTGACAAGGGACGGTGAGCCATCACAGAAAATAAATAGAATGAGATGAGGCTATGAGGGTGGAGCTTGGGTGATGGGACTTGTGTCTTAGTAAGAAGACACTCCGGAGGATTTGTTGGTTTCTCTGCCAAGTGTAGACACATTGAGAAAGTGGCTGTTTTAAAGGCAGGAAGAATGCCCTCCGTGCAACACCTGACCTCAGCCTCCAGCTCCAGTATCATGGTCCACAGTATTTTGTTACAGAGCCTGAGCTGACTCATACACTACCCCCACACTATCTGTACTAAATGCATATTATGTACCGAATTGTTTTCCTTCAAACTTGTATGTTGAAATCTTCACTCCTTTGGGCCTGAGAATGTGACTGTATTTGGAGATACGGTCTTGACAGATGTAACCTAGTTAAAATGAGGTCATGAGGGTGGGCCCTAATACAATAGGAGTAGTGTCCTGAGGAGAAGAAACGAGGATGTGACTACATATCAAGGGAGGGCCATGTGAGGATACAGGGAGATGATAGCTGTGTGAAAATTGAGACAGACACTAGCCCGCTATAGGTAGTAAGAGAAAAAGATCCAGAGTGAACACTGACATGTTAATCACAAAGGTTATGGTGAAAACAGACATGGGTTTAGAATGAAAGTTAGGGTTAAAATAGCAGAGTTGGGAACACCGAGGATGATAAATAAGAGCTCGGTACGAGACAGCTTTGCTGACTTGATAAGCAGAAACACAGCAGAAGCAAGGTCAGTGTCCACAGGCCAGATGGCCAGCTCCCCATGAAGCCCTGGGGAATGTGTGCAAGGTCCTGCTGCCTTTTCATGCATCCATGGTCTAATTCAGGTAATTACAACAAACTTTGGAAGGGTGGCTTCTAACAAGGAGCTCCCACCTTTTCAGGAAAGAGCTCACCCTGTAGATAAGGAGTAAAATATGAGGTAACCCGTCTCCACATCTTGGAAGCTGATAGGTGTTAGCTTTATGGTGACACTACAAACTAGCCACACACAAGTGAGGACAGAGAGGACATGGTTTGATCAGCAGCTAGCAAGACATCTGCGGGGTTGTCCGTGGCAATGCTGGCCAGGGTGTGACGGCTAACAGACAGTTGACATCGGCAGCTACAGAGGGCGAGTCAGAGGGGGACAGAGCAGAGTGTCATCCACCCCTAGCTGGGTGGGCAGCACATGGACAGAGTGTGAGCATCTCCCTGGTTGGTCCAGGGAGACCTGCATCATATGTGTGGATCCTCCAGTGGCTTGGCCTGTGATAACCCAGAGAATGAATCAATCTCTGTCTTTGTCCAGTCTCTGTTATAAGTTCTACAAAAAGCCCCTAGTGTTCTCTTTTAGGGAAGCCTTCCCACTCTGAGGAGTTTCCCCCACTTTCCCTTCATTTCTTTCAATAAAGCTTGTTTTTACTCTGCTAATCTCCATGTGTGTCCTTGTCTTGAATTTTATCCATGTTAGACAATGAACTCAAGAGCTACTGACCCAGGTTGACTTAAAAAAGATTGATTTATTTGGTGTGTGTGTGTGTGTGTGTGTGTGTGTGTGAGAGTGTGTACAGATCACATGTTTATAGAACCTGAAGAGCCAGCAGAGGGTGGCAGATCCCCTAGAGCTGGATTTACAGGTGGTGTGTGTGCCTGATATGGATGCTGGGAACCAAACCCAGGCATCGTGTTTGAATGAGAACGTCTCCCATAGGCTCAAATGTTTGGACCCTTGGTCTCCAGTTGGTGGCACTGTTTGTAGCGGGTGGTTGGGGGGGGGGGTGCAGACTTGGTGGAGCAAGTATGTCACTGGAGGTGGGCTTCGAGGGTCAAAAGGCTCTGCACCACGTCTAGTTTGCTCTTTCTCTGGTTCATGTGTGAGGCGGAGGATGTGAGCTCTCGGCTTCCTGCTCCAATTGCTGTGCCTGCCACTTGCTACCATGATGAGTTCTTTTGTTTTGTTTTGTTTTTGTTTTTGTTTTTTTTCAAGACAGGGTTTCTCTGTGTAGCTTTGTGCCTTTCCTGGAACTCACTTTGGAGACCAGGCTGGCCTCTAACTCACAGAGATCTGCCTGCCTCTGCCTCCCGAGTGCTGGGATTAAAGGCGTGCACCACCACCGCCCGGCTCCATGATGGGTTCTTAACCCTTTGGAACCATAAGCCCAATTAAACTCTCTTCTCCATGTTTCTATGGTGTTTTATCACAGCAAAAGAAATGTAACTAATACATCAGGTCCTCTGGAAGCACAGCAAGCACTCTAACCACTAAGCCAACTTGTAACTCCACCCTACTCAGGTTGACTTTGGGTGACTGTTAAGTCTCTGGCACCCTAAGTCCCCAGGTCATGTCCACATGGGATGAGAAAGGTCCCAATGGCTTCAAAAGTACATCAGACCAAGGAGAGACATCTTAGCAGAGCATGACCAAGGTTCTCCCTGACCCCAGCCTCCAGCCTGCAGAACTGGGAACACAGGCCTATGCCTCCCCGCAGCAGACCAGTTCACAGACGTCTCTTTCCTGTGTTTTCCATGTGGAAAAGACTGAAGAATGATGGACTACGATGGAGAGACATATCTTGGCCCACAGTCACTTTCATTTTGGGGATAGGAGCCCCCATTCTCATGTGGCGGTTCTGTGGAAGGGGCCCACGCTTCCACCCCTGCCAGCAGGCTTAGAGAAGCATCTGAGTAAGGCTAAGCCAGGGATGAGTGAGTGGCTCTCACCTTCCTGTTGCTGAGGTTGGGTTGTGGATGGAGACCAACCCAAGATGGGCCAATCAGCACCAACAAGTCCCAATTCTGGAACCAGAGAGCTGGCTCTGGGGTCAAGGTGCGTGCTGCCAAGGCTGATGGCCTAAGGAGAGAACCTACTCCTCAGAGTTGTCCTCTGACTTCCTCTCACCCTCCCTGGCACACGTGGGCTCCTCCATATGAAATTAATACAAAATTGAAAAAGTTTTGAAATTCTCCAATTCTGGGCCTTAGACATTGGAGCAACTTCCTGTGTAACTAGAAACTAATGCCGGGCTAGGAGGTGATGCTGGGCATCTAACCGGGGCTGTGTGTGTGCTAGGCAAGCGTTCTGACATCTGAGCTACATCTCCAGCCCTGTTGGTCTGTCTTTCCCCCTTCATTGTCCTCTCTTGATCCTCTTCCATTTAAGTTCCTTCTTCCACTCACAAGCTTCTCTCTTGTACTTTTACACCACATTTTTTTAAAAAAAATTATATGTTTAATCTAGATTCTACATATTAGAGAAAACATGACATCTGTCTTCCTGCATCTGGCTTATTGCACTTAACTCGATCTCCAGTTTCATCCATTTTCCTGTAAATGACATAACTCCATCTGTAACTTTCCATTCTTAACCTGAAGAGACCCAGGGACATGCTCAGTCAACTCCCTGACTCCAACGCCTCGCCGCTCCACTCCCGCAGAATTAGGGGAGTAGACAGAGGTCCAGAATACAACTGAACACTTCTCCACGGAGCGAAATGAAGAGCCCAGGGAAGAAGGAGGCCAGAGGACTAAAAATAGGCAGAGAGTGAATCTTGGAGCCCAGTGAGGTGGGAGAGAAAGCCCGGGGCACCAGCTGTGCGGAAGTGAGGGAGAAATGAGGGAGTCTGGCTACGGAGGATGAATGAAATCACCTTTAATAGTTTTTGAGAGATTCTAAACAAGATTTTTAATTGCATTTCATTTATTCTTGGTCACCAAAGTACAAAGTGGCATTTGCTTGTAACTTCTCAAGTCCTAGACAGCACGGGCTTCCTGCTGGGTCACAGCGAGAAATGGCTTTGCTTGTGGGCCAGGCACCGAGTCCTGCACATGGTTTCCTCTTACCAGGTCTACACCATGCTGTCAGGTCAGGCACCCAAGGTTCACAGAGGACATGGCTAAGGGTGCCCAGCTGAGGGCAGGAGGAGAGAACATCTGATGCTAGAGCGCGCTCTGTCTCTCTGTCTCTGTCTCTGTCTCTCTCTCTCCATCTCTCTCTTTGTCTCTCCATCTCTTTCTCAGTCCCCACCCCCACCCCCACCCCCGCCCACACACACATGGGGTCAGAGGCCAGCCTTCTGGTACTAATTTTTGACCTTTCACCTTTTTTTAAAACAGGGCCTCTTCCTTGCTGGTAAGCCAGGCTAGCTGGACTGCAAGCTTCTGGATGGCCCTTCCATTTCCCACAGGTAGGTGCACCAGGCTTACAGGGGTGTGAACCACTGTACGCAGCTTGTACTGGATCCTGAGGTGGAGAAGGCTTCATGGAATGGTCACTTCAGCCACCCACTGATTTCTCCAAAGAACTGGCCATCCTCACGGCCTATAAGGGATAAACACTTTTCCCGGGTCGGTAATTCTATAATATCATAGCTGTCTGCGTTCAGCCTACCTGCCACCACAGCACCTGGACTTCGGGGCTGCCCTGATGTTTTCTCTGTACCTCCCCCCTCCCCGCCCCGCTCCCGCGGTTCCATTTCTGGTCTTTATTCATGTTTTTCCTATTTTTGTCTCCTTTAAGGGGAAAACTTGCTTTTATGAACACAAACTGTAAATGTGAGGAGTCTGGCCCATTGGAGAAACAAAGAAAGCCACAAAAAATTGAAGAACGAAAACTCCCTAGCCCTGCCAGCTAGACACGCCCACCACACAGGTGGTGACTGACACTTTCCGGTTACAGACATGACCACACCCAGCTCGCCAGTGCCTTGGAGTGATGCTCGGACCGGAATTGACAGGCAAGTTCAGGGAGTGCCTGTGTTAGTTACTTTACTCAGCCCTGTGACCGGATACAGTCCATCATGGCGGGGAAGGCATGGGTGCGTATCTCCATGGTGATGGGCACATGAGGAGACTATTACAGTCTCAGAACAGGAAGTGAAGAGAACCTGTTCTGACCTCATTCCACTAAAAGACCACAGGCTATAACAAATAAGGTCCACTCCTCAGCCACCCACTTCCTCCAACGGGGCTTTACCCCCTAAAAATTCTATAACCTCCCAAAAGAGTGCCACCAGCTGGGGACCAAGGGTTCAAATGCACAAGCTCGAGGGGGACATTTTACATTTAAACCCTAGCAGAGCCCCTTGGCTGGGCCAGAGCTGCTTGCTACTTGGGTTTTGTGCCTGGAGGCAACTCTGCCTGGCTTAGTACCCTTCCTATGGGGGCCCTCCAGAGAGCAAAAGTCTTTATTTCCTGTGCAAAGTGGCCTCCAAGTGAGAGATCAAACTTTGGAGAGAGCTGAAAAGCAATTAACTTCACTCAAAGCGAAGGATATTGTTTTGTGCCACTAGACAGATTTTTTTTCCCCTAGAAAAATTACGCCCTCAAAATCAACATTTGATTTAGTCTTTGTTCGTTTTAAGAATGCTGTGAGGATATGCCCAGGCAACTTGGGACCCTGTGGAAAAAAAAATGATGTAGCTGAAATAATTTGAAGGCTGGATGCGGCTTTGCATTGGTTCCTCTGGAAAGCCTGTACCAATTTATACCTCAGAGCAATAGAGAAGGAAGCAGGAAGGTCTACTAGCCTTAGCAGTACTGGGGATTATAATTTAAAAGCATTCATTTGATGGGGCAAATATTGCTTTGTTGTAACCTTTGTTTACCGTGAAGCTAAGTATTTCTTCATATTGTTATTAGTAGCCTTTTGGATTTCTTTTGCTGTTTCCCACTGTTTCTGTCCATTTTTGACCCATTACTTTGTGTGAGCTCTTTCCATATTGTGGTCCACCTTCCCATGATCCTAGTCCATCTACAGGTGAATAGGTAGACAAAGATGGCTATAACAGGCTCAGGCATGGTGGTACATACCTGTAACCTCAGCACTTGAATAGTGAGGCAGGAGGATTGTGAGTCTGAGGTCAACCTGGGATACTTAGTGTACTGATTACTTTTGGAGTTGCTATGATGAAATTCCCTGACTAATGCAACCTAAGGGGAGTAGGGAGATGGCTCAGAAGTAAAGAGCATGTACTCTTGCAGAGGACCTGAGTTCATTTCCCAGTGCCCATGCTGAGCAGCTCACAACCATCTGTAACTCTAGCTTTTGGTGACCTGATGCCCTCTTCTGGCCTCCCTGAGGAACTGCACTCACATGCACATAACCACATACAAATACACATGCATACACCACCACCACCTTCTTCTTCTTCTCCTCCTCCTCCTCCTCCTCCTCCTCCTCCTCCTCCTCCTCCTCAACTTAAGGTAGCACTTATTTTGGCTCACAGTGAGGGTTTCTTTAACCATGGTGAGGATCAAGGTGACAGGCGTATGAGGCTGCTGGTCACACTGTGTCTATAGTCAAGAGGCAGATTTCTCTATTTTATACAACCCAGAACCCTGACTCACAGAATAGTGCTGGTCTCCTTTACAGTGAATCTTCTTATTGTAGTTAACTAACTAGATAATCCCACATAGGCACGCCTAAGAGGCTTGTCTCATGGATGGTTCCAGATACTTTCAAGTTAATCATCACACTCAGTGAGACCCTGTCTCAAAATCAAATAAGCAGACAGACAAACAAACAAACACAAACAGCAACAAAAGTCGTCATAACCAAAAGATCTGCATTCCTAGGCTGACTCTATAAACCCTGTTGGGTCCCCGAATCCCACTCTTTTAGCACCAGCCTGCTTTTCTACCCTCCCCCACTCTAGTTTTGGGTCAGCCTGTCCGAATCATCCATATGTTGCCAACACTCACGTGTATAATGGGAGACAATTCCAAATTGTGCAAGATGCAGAATTTGCCGAGGTTGATCAAAGCCATTATGGAGAATGACTGGAGTCACACGTGTGGTGCCTGGCAAGTGGGGACAGCGTAGCATTTACAGCCAGCTAACAATTACCAGCGAGGAAATCTACAGGGCTGATGAGATGGCAGGCACTCCAAAAGAGAGAGGTTTGGATTTTAGAGGATGAAGACAGGCCATTGGGAAATTGATGATGCCTTCAAATATATATATGTATGTATATATTTTTTAAATGTCCTGTTCAGGATTGCAATGCAAAAATCAGACTTGAAATCAAGCCTGTGTTGTGTAGCGCCACCAGACAATCTTGTCAGAGAAATTATGCCCCTTGAATCAACATTTTATTCTTTGTTCATTCGAAGAATTAAAACAGGAGTTGCATTCACAGTCTGCTTTTGTTAAATGGAAGCAAAAAAACCAAACTGTTTCATAATTTGGCATTTCTTTTAAAATATAAAGTCACAATCAAGCTTTATGCTTCTCCATCTTTTACACAGACCTGCTGGCCTTCCTTTTTCTAATCCTCATTTTCCTTGGCTAATGATGTTCAATCTTTATTCCGGTTTGTTGTGTGTGTGTGAGAGAGAGAGAGACAGAGAGAGACAGAGAGAGAGAGAGAGAGAGAGAGAGAGAGAGAGAGAGAGAGAGACAGAGAGAGAGACAGAGAGAGAGACAGAGAGAGAGACAGAGAGAGAGACAGAGAGACAGAGAGACAGAGACAGAGAGAGAGACAGAGACAGAGACAGAGAGTTACCCCTCTGTCCCCAACTCAGGGCTCACTAAAGTTTCATTCCTGGGGATCATGAGAAGGCATATTCCTCCTGGACACCCTGGTATCTAGTGGAACATGAAGGGTGTTTGGGACACAGAAGCATCTCAACTAGAGGCCAGACAATTTGCCATGACAACCAGCCCTAAGTCTGCTCCCATCAATACAGTGGCTCCTGCTGGGTTTGGCTCTGCAGCCAGCCAAGGCTAACTAAAGTTCCTGTTCACTCTGGGCAGCCACTGAGGGATGTTTTTGTAGCCTGGACCCAAGTATGGAAATAGGCCTGGGAGAAACAGCTTCTAGATGTATGGATGGCATCCTTGGTGAAGCTCGGGGTGGACGTCACACATGGATGGCATCCTTGGTGATGTTCGGGGCTAGACCTATCAGAGCTCAGCTGAGGGTGAACTCACACGGTTAGAATCTGGAGACCACCTGTTTTTCTAATTCTCCTTGTGCCTCTGCCCTCCCCCCAGGCAGCCCCTGCTTAAACACCGCCTCCCACCACTCCTTCTGAGGGAGGCTGCTCTAACCCCCAACACAAAACCTCCCGCGGGCATTGTCGTAAGGAAAGGGGTCCAAAGCTCAAGTTTAATCTGTAACAGGTGTTCCAGCACCATTTCCGCTTGTTTATCATCTGCTTCATCACGCGGAACCGTTTTCACAGTTCCGTGGGCCTATCCACCTGTCTTCTGTCTTTGCTACTTTCTGTTGCCTTTGAGCCCTTTTAAAATTTGTTTACGCTTTAATTTCTTCACCTAGTTTTAAATTCTTCTGGGATGCTTTTCTGCATGCAGCGTGAGGTGTGCTGTATTAGTCATGGCTGCTGCAGAGTCAGGTGGAAACCGCCAAGGCATTCCAGTAAACCTCTCTCTCACACTCACTCATTCCTTACAGGTCAGCTGGGTCTTGTACACCTTTGTCTGATCTTGCTGTGGCTGCAATCGGCTCCCCTCCTGAGCCTCATGTGCCTCAGGTCAGCAGTCTAGATGGGGTGCGCTCTTAGGGTGGCAGTGGCCTCAGAGGGCCAGACCAAGCGTGTGAGCTCTCAAAAGGCCTGGGTGTGCACTGCATCGGGTCACACCTTATTGGCTACAACATCCTAAGGTTACCCGAAGCCGCCTGCCTGCCGGAGGCCAGGGGAAGGTGTGGACGGATGACACTCCCTCAACAAAGAAACAACAGATGCTGACAAGCCATCTCCAACACAGACCTGGCTTGGGCAGCATCGCCTTCAACAAGCCCTTTCTCCCAAAATCATGGGCAGAGGACAGTGGGGATGAGGGGATGAGAGCACACTGCATGGCACTGCGTGGGCAGACACACCAGGATGGACACAGAACAGATGTAGTAGTTCCTTTGTGTCCTGTTGTTTTGATGAACTAATTAGGGTGACTTACCCATGAGTGAGGGTGACTTGCGGGATCAAGGCTCCTTACCAGTGGTTACACCACCAAAGAAAGTACCCCTCCCTCCCCCAAGCACCACTAACGGCCAGTGTAGCTCCTCAGTGAGGGGCAGGAGCTCCTGAGGTCCCTTTTCCCTCCATGTTGGAATGAATGCTAATGGGCCCAAACTTACCACTGTCTTGTGCAGGTAGCCAAGGCTGCTGAGGATTCACAAGTGCATCCATGTTAGGCCCAGCAGTCAGTGTTGTGGGACTTTTCTATTCTTTCCGTGTCTTCTTCTGCAATATTTCCCGAGCCTTGAAGGGGGTGATATAGATATCCCACTCATGGCCAAGCACTCAACGGTTACTTATTCTCAACACTGTGGCCAGTTTTGAGTCTCTGCAGGAACTGCACCACCCCCTGCATCAGGAAGGGCCTCTGACCAAAGCTGACAGCCCCATGGATCTATAGCACATACATAAATATGTAGGAGAGAGTTGAACTGGAACACTAGGTTCGTTTAGTAAAACAACAGTAGCTTTCCCATGAGGGTGTGTGACCTACTTCTATGTCACTGGGACCAAGTACCTGAAAGACACAGCTGAAGCGGGGAAAGATCAAATTTGGCTCACAGTTTCTGAGGTGTCATAGTGAGGAAGGCATGGACCACCTGTGGCAGCAGAAGTGTGGGTCAGGGGATTTTCATGCCGTGGCTAACCAGGAAGCAGAGAATAGACCAGAACCAGGGCCGGCCCACCCATAGTGGCCTACTTCTGCAAGTCAGGTCTTATCTCCAGAAATCCCACAGCCTCCAAGGCAGTGCCACCAGTTGAGGAACAAACACCCAGAATACTAGCTTATGCCGGACATTCCAGATTCACACTGTAACAGGACAGCGCCAGCAATGGCCTGGGGTGGCTTGGCTTCCAGAGGCAAGACTCCACCCAATCCAGGACACAAACAGCAGATTTGAGTCCTGCACACCCAGCCACCATGGATCATCACCTAGCCAGGTGTGAATGCCTGGGGATGTGTGCGCACGTGTGCTACACACACAAACGTGGTTCTGTAGGCAAGGGTGAGATGCCTCTCTTCCAGGGATGAAAAACTAGTAATAGAGGCAGCTAGCCTGTCTATGCCCTCCTGGAGGCCTCAGCGCTGTTTGAGCCCTTACAGGGAAGCCTGGATGTTGGGGGAGGCTGAGTACTGATTACTTTCCCCGAAGAGGCTACTATCCTAACCTTCCTTCCCAGCTGTGATCAGCTGCTTCTTGCCTCCTCTCCTCTCTGCCATTTAATAAGGACAGGGCAGGCGAGGAGGAGAGAGATGCTGTAAAATCCAATTAACTGTAGCTTCAAAAGGCACGCTCTCCATGTGGCTCCTGCCTCCTGCCACGGCAAACAACGGTGGGGGCTTGCTTGCTGGTTTCCCACAGGCAGATGCAGGGGAAGAAGCTGCCGGGAGCATCCAAGACCCCAAGGCAAAAAGGCCTGGAGTCAAGGTTGTTCCTTTCCTATCAAAGTTAGGGTAGGATCAGAAAGGGTGGGGTTTGCACTGCACAGCTGGGGCCTTCCACTGCCCTTTGGTACCCCCACTCCGCATTCTGACCACAACCTAGACTCCCTAGAGGTCCCCACTTGTGACCTCTGGCCTCAAGTCAAGGCCATCCTGGCGTTGTGAACTCAGTCCCACATCCATCTTTGGTGGCAATGGCAGGCGGGGCTTCACTCCAGGCAGATGTTTTTGTTCTCGAGTGGAGATGGTGGATGCCAGGATGCTGTCGTGCAGATGGGTGGGAGTGGAGAAGGAGCCCGGGGGACTGTGAGCCGGATCAGCGCAGATGGTGCTAGTCGCATGCAATTGCAGTGGCAGACAGTTTTGATGAAGCACGATGTAAACCTTCCACAGCCCGGAGCATTTCCGATGATTCTCACCTCTCATTGTTCCCTCTCACTGGGGGCCATGGAAGCTTCCAGAACTGGACCCTCAACATGTGGGGTGACCTCTGCACCAGCTCTGCCCATCCTCACATCCGGAGGCCATGGGGAATCTACCTCTGCTCCGAGCTTTCTTCCACCGCTGCCTCCTCCAGGGCCTTTCATGTCGTCCAGACTTGTTGGGCTCCACTACCTCAGGGCGAGCCTGTCCTTTGGCGCGTTTCCTCCCATTTCTTCTCTCCTTCACTGCCAATGGTTGGAAACACATCCACGGAGTCTGCGCCCCAGAGAGGATGGGTGTTCTTTTGTGTTTCTGTGACATAACACCCAGCAGACCAACTGAGAGGGAGGAATGGACCCGCCTCCCAAGGTTTAGTCTATCAGGGCCAGAAGAGCATAATTGACAGCCAGGAAGCAGAGAGCGCGAGCCAGGAAGTGGCTAAGGATACCGTACCTCTTAAGCCCCACACCCATTGACTTACTTCATCTAGCTGAGCCCCACCTCCCAAAGTTCTACAACCTTCCAAAATGGCATTACTAGCTGGCAACCAAAACATGAGTCTGTGGAGTCATGTTCCAGATTTAAACCATCAAGATGGCATGTTTCCCCTTTCCTTAATTCTGGGTGAACTGGTGACCCCATTCCTGAAAGGTGCCAGGTTTGGGACTCAAAGGACACTGAGGTGGATTGTCCCTTTAGTAAGAGGTTTATTAGACAAGTTATTAGTGCCACAGATGGACAGCCAGCCAGCAGCACGGGATGAGTTCTGAGAATTCCAGCCCCTGTGCAGAATGGGAGTCCCTTCTTATTGGTTGTAGAAGAAGGGGGAGGTTCTAGGTCATGTGATCAGTGGGTAGCCCATAGTACTTGCAGAAATCAAGGAATCATCATAGTTGAAGCAAAATGAAGGAACTTGACAAAATGGTGTGGCCCTGGCTAACATTCCTAATGTGGTCCTGAACTCTCCTTAGAACCCGCATCATCAGAACCTGCTATCTGTCGGTCTATGACATTAGTAACAATTCTAACAAATCTCTTACACAAAAGGACAATCAGCCTTGGTGTCCTCCCTCAAACCCTAAACCCTGCACCTTCCTATTCCTCCCAAATGGATGATGGCAGAGGTAATGCCATGAGACTTTGGGGCTGGCTCCAAATAGTCTTGACCACTCCTGCTCCAGTGCATTGGGACACTTATGTTTGAAGCCTGGTGCTGCTCTCTGAGAGGTTGGCTACCCAGAGGCTGCCATGTTGTGAGTTCATTCACACAGTAGTTCATGGTCTCCCGTTCCTAGAGGGAGCTCAGCTGAGGTTCCAAGTGAAGGCATCTACCAGGGAAAGAACACCTCAAGAGATTCTAGCTTCCAGCACTTAAGCACCCCAACCATTGAATATTCCCAGAGGAATCCCCTACGCACCTAGACTCAAGGCAAGGCCTTTCCTACTCCCAGCAGCCCAAATTCCTAGAGTCGTCCGTCTGCTGGCCAGTTTTTTTTGTTCCAACTTGTCACAATCTAGACACATCTGGGAAGAAGGAATCTCTACTGATGACCTATCTCTATCCAACTGGCTTGTAGGCACATGGGGGCATTTTTTTTTTTTGAGTGACAATTCATGTGTGCGGGCCCAGCCCCCTGAGGGTGCTATAAGAAAAGTAACTGAATGGGAGCCTGGGAGTAAGCCGGCGAGCAGTGTTCTGCAGTCTCTGATTCAGTTCCTGCCTCCAGGTTCCTGCCTTGCGTTGCTGCCCTGACTGTCTTCAGTGATGGACTCTCTTGCGGAAGTGTAAGTCACATAAACCCTTTCCTCCCAAAGCTGCTTTTGATCATGGTGTTTCTCAGGGCAACAAGGAGACCAAACCAGGACACTCCAAGTGTAACAAGATGGTCATTGTAAGCCACCGAGTTTGGGAGTGGTTTGCTGCCCAGCAGTGGTAACTAGCACCACATCTGCCTTTGCTTCTCTTGGAGGCTGACACAGAGACACTTAAGTGTCTTACACCACTGTCCTCCTCATCTGTCCTCCCATGGGGAACAGAAGATGGCAGGAAGGGTGGACCTCAGAGGGGAGTCATCACCACGGGATTGCCAGGTAAGAACACAGAATGCCTAGATAAATCATTCTTCATTAGTCTGTCCCATTGGGATATACTTATGCTAAGCAAGATACTTGTCACTGAAATCCAGATGTTTCTCATTTTTTATTTCAAATTCTCATTTATTTGCAAGTGCTAGAAAAGGTCCTCTTTCCAGATAGGCTGTGTTGCTCTGTCTATTCTAAGTGGCCACAACCGGCAGTCGCGTGTAGCACTGTTTTCCCTTGTTGCTGAGACAGAATATTGGACGGAGGCAGCATGAGGGGGAAGGACCTGTCGGGTTCATGGAACTATGGTGATAGGAGCTTGTTACACCATGCTGCCCAGGAACCAGGGTGGTTGCCTTGAAGTCCAGCTGGCTGTTTTCATTTGACCCACCTCTATGGTCCTGTGTCTGGCAGCTAGGCCTCATGTCAAAAAGGCTCCAACCTCCCAAACATCCCCATTATCTGGGGACCGAGTTCAAACACATATGCACAAATTGTAACCCCCCCCCCCGCCCCCGTGAGGCTGTCTATAAATCGTGCAGGACAGTGACATGCTGGGATGGGTTCTACCTACCTCCTCTCTCCTCCTTTGGGCCACTCCTCTTGTTGAGGAAGCCCTCAAGGAACAGAAGAGCTGGTTCCAGGGGGCAGCAGAGGCTCCCAGCCTCTGTTTACACCTGGGACACAGGTGCTCAGGTTGCAGGCTGCACTCTTCAGGCCGCAGGGAAGGCCATGCCTAGAGATCACCAAGGATCTGGGAACTTCAGGTTGTCTGCAGAGTTCCTGGCAGTGGCTGCAGCCAGGAGCAGAGGCTAGCTTGGCCTGAGGCACAGCTGCTTCTGTTCTCTCTGGAGAAAGGTAGAGATGCCCATCTGGACCCTTCACCTCTTCATTATTTCCATCAGGTTAGTTTGTGGGCTGGGAGCCTGTCTCCCCTGAGACACCTGATTTCCTTGGCTTCCGTCTGAGGCAGGAGAGCGAGAACGGTTCTTTTCCTTCTCCAACCAGCCAGCCCTTTCTTCTAGCATCCGGGCTCATTATCCAGTAATGAAACCCAGCTCACTCTCAATTTCAGAGTCTTCTAAATAATCATGGCTGGAAGAGTCTCCAGCCTCGCCCTCCATCCCATAATCCTTGCATTGTTTCTTAGTCCCAGCTCATTAGCTTGGCTATAATGATGAGCTGGTCTGTCCCCACCTCATCCCACACACCCTGTTCTGGGCTGGATCCCAGGAACGAACAGGAGGAAGGCTAGCATGGGAGTGTGGCTAGACACTCCTGTTAGCACCTTCATAGGCAGCATAAACAGAAGTGTGGGCTGTTCATTCATTCATTCATTCATTCATTCATCCTTCAAACGTTTACAGAGTCCCTAGGTCAGGTACCACCCTGTAGCTGGGACTCAGCAGAACCTTGGGAAGTCAAGTGAGAAAATAAAACTAAGGAAGGATTTTGTCAGCAACAGCCAGCTCTCCTGATATGGGGGTGGGCATTAGACGGGGTGGGGTGCTGAGTGGGTACTAAGTCCAACTTTGGACTGAGGGGGTCCTAAGATCTTGAACCTTGTGAAATGTTTGTTTCTCTCTCCTTTCCTTCCTTCCTTCCTTCCTTCCTTCCTTCCTTTCTTCTCTCCCTCCCTCCGTCCTCCCCCAGCCCCCCATTTCCTCCTTCCTTGCCTTACTTCTTCTTCCACCCTCCCCCTTTCCCCTTTTCTCCCTCCCCACTTCTCTCCCTTTCTTGTTTTCACTCTTTCTCCCTCCCTCCCTTGGTTCTGTGTGTGTGTGTGTGTGTGTGTGTGTGTGTGTGTGTGTGTGTGTGTGTGCTGTATCTGGCTAGCGTGGGCTTTATTTTACCCAGGATGGTTTTGGGGTGTGAGTTATATGGGAGTAAGGTCTGGCTGCTCCTCACTGCTTCACGGCTCCCCCTTGTCATCCTGTCCGGCATGTCAGTTTGGGCTTGGACTCCTCAGATCTAGGCAGCCCTCTTCCTCCTGGCCCCGTGGGAGGCTACACCCCACGGCCGATCACATCTGCAGGGGAAGAAGACCCCCCCAGGCTTCCTCTCTGGCACTCTGCCAGCCCCCCCCCTCCTCCCTCTTTTTCTCTATCATGTCACTTGAGGCCGCCTTCAGAGTTTGGGAAACAATCGCTCTGTGTGATCTGCCCACCCTCTCTTCCTGCCAGTACAAATCATTTGGCAGCATAAACACTGCTGTTCGTGATTGTTCACAAACTCCTTCCCATCAAGTGAGATTTCTTTATTTATTTACTTATGTTTAAAAAGAGAAGGAAAGAAAGAGACCCAAGATATCAGAGTGGGTTCCGTGTCTTTCTTCTGTTGGAGGCGTTTCAGGAGGTTTGATAAGAAGTCCTGACAGCTGGCAAGCCGAGGCAGCTTCGAGTGAGGGCCAGTAAACACTCTCAGATCGGGAGCTGGTTGAGGGTGGCATCTGAGGAAGGGCTTGCCCCCTCCTTTGCTGCCGCCCTGGGCCACATGCAAAGCTGGGCTCAGCTAAGCTCGCTCGAGTGGAGTTGAAACGGATCCAGCCCTCCGCCATCTGGCCCTGGTTGTAAACATGTGTATACAAAGTGAGTGTCACTTGAGCTAATCCACGGGGCGGGCTGCTTTGGCGCTTTCTTCAGCTAGAGTTGGGGAGTAGAGTGGTGGCCCCCGAGGACCTCAGGGTATACAGGTGGGTGTCTGCACCAGCCAGAGGGATGCCAGGCTACCAAGTTCTGGATGCCAGCCAAGCATCATGGGCCTATCTTGGGGCTTCTGGCAACCTCAATCCAGCTGTCTGCCCATCACTGGTTCCTAAGTGGCCATTTCCTGTCCAGACTCCTCTTTTCCATGTTAGGAGATAAACTTGAGAAGTTATTAGAAAGTTTGGGGTTCAAGGGAGAGACTGAGGGGTTTGTCATTTGGGGGTTAAGAGATTTATCAGAATTGCTATTAACACACAGACAGACAGACAGACAGACAAGACAGTCAGACAGCATCATGGCAGGAGCTATCAGCTGAGTAGGCAGAGTTGTGTGTGTGTGGGGGGGAGGACTCCTTATGGAAGGTGAAGGTTTCATGTCATGGGGTTGATATGTGATCCACAGTCCGAGCCTACAGCTGTGCTCTCCCCAATTCCTGGGAGGAAGGGAGGGGATTCCAGGGAGGAATGTGTGACTCTGAAGGTACGGGTGAAGAGGGACATCTAGTTAAGAGGTGTCCATTATACAGATGTGTGTGTGTGTGTGTGTGTGTGTGTGTGTGTGTGTGGCGGGGGGGGTGAGGGGGGGGGCGGGGGAGGGGGGATGTGTCACTGTTTGTAACTGTCTGATGTCTAGGAGTCTGTCTGTCAACCTGAGCCCTGTAAACTTCCTTGGGGGAAGTGAGGATGGTGTCTGTGATTCTCCTGGAGTTGGGCGCCTAGGGAGTCTGTTAGGGGCTTGGAGCCTCACTGACGGGCTCTCGCAGGAGACTTGCCATTTCCTTTACAGCGATGGGAAGAAAGAGGCTGTAGCAGGCACTCACGGTTTGATCAGCCAGTAGTGTTAAGCCTCACAGTTACCACTGAATTCAAAAGAAGTCAGCAGCTTCTTCATGTCTGCCCAGCTGCCTTTCTGCTCTCTTTAGCATCCATTTCCTTGGATTTGGCTAGGTAGATATAAGAGCAGAGAGTCACCCTTTTGGGCTGGAGGGACAATTAAATATGTCCTTTCTGTCTCTTGGGAACAGAGCAGTGAGAATCTGAGTAAGCTCTTACAGCCCCCAAAGCCTCAGTTTACTCCCTTTGAAATGGAATCGTCAGCCTTGAAGCTTCAGTGACAACTCCCTGGTCCCCAAGTGAGGAGAGGGATGCTTAGAACATCACCCATGGGACGGACAAGAGCTGCAGAATGCTGGGTCCAGCTGAGGGCTGCAGGATAGTCTTGGTGGTAAACTGGAACACACCGTATGCCTGCCTCTTCTGTAGCCCAGCTTTCTCCTCAAAGCCTGTCTCAGGTGCCTTTTACGAGGTTTCACCTGGTTCGCTCAGTACTACCTGGTGGAGCTTCTCCCCAGCAGGATAGAGAAGCCAGGCTGCCTACTTATCTAAGTCTGGTGGGCTCTCGGCCTCTCTCTCCATCCCTAGGTGCTCACACTGACATTAGGAGACAAGACGTTCTTTTGCTCAGCTCCCTGTCACCTCGTTCATGTCCCCTCAACTCCTGCCTCCTCCACTCCTTAAATACCGCCAATTTAATTTTCTATTCGTCTGAAGGAAATCTTTCCCCAGCAGCCCCAGGGACACACAAAGAGGGAGGAAGCTAATTAGCTGCTGGATTTTCCCCCAGCAGAAAGAGAAGAAATCAGCAGGAGATGGGCAGCCACGCCCACTGTGTCCTGAGGTTCAGGAGAGGGCACTGTTGCCACTCTGGGAACCAGGGGACCACAGGCAGCCTCTTCTCCAGTGCCTAGGCTTTAGAGCATGTGGGCAGGACCCTGCCGCAACCAGCCGGGTAATGCCACAGGTAGGGTTGTGCCAGGGCCAAACCGACACCAGCTGGCCCCTGGTGAGCGTGAGAGTTATAATCGAAAGCCAGTGAGGAGGGGTCCACTGGAGTGAGAGCCTTTCTCCCTTTCAGAACCAGAATAATGGACAAAAGATGAGGTGCAGAACTAAGCTAGGAGGCAGACTGGGATTCCCAGGAAAAGGAGTAGATGCTCAATGACTCAGATTTAGGGAACCAACATGAGACCATTCCGTCGTGTGACACCTCCCCACACCAGACATCTACTTAACACTGGACAGAAAGCTGCAAGAAAAATCCTTAATCCAGGCTCTATTTGCCCTGCTAATTTAGGTGTGCATGAGTGTGTACGTGTGTTTTCCTGCCGGGTGAATGTTTATAAAATCTTAATTAGGTTGTGCATATTGGAACAGAAATGGAAATACGTCTTTTTTTTTTTTTTCTTTCCCCTGTAATGGTCTCACTTCCCCGGGGGACATTAAAGCTTCATACACAATATTCTGTGAGTAGAAAGAAGTACTAATGGCCTCTGATGATGGGCTTGGGGGGGAGGAGGGGACGAGTCTCAGATTCAATCACAGATGGATGGCTGGTAACTTACTTTTTTTTTCCTTTTTAAATCCAAACCTCAAATTGGACTCAAAGCAGCTATTTATAACCTGTCAGGAGAGGCCGGCATTTGACTATCAAACTCATATTGAATAAAATTTTAATAACCTTTAATGTGACAGGTCAGAAGGGGCAGACGGGATGTTCTGATTGGCACACGTACTAGGCGTTCATGTACTTGTTGAAATGAACAAAAGGGACCTGGAGAACACATTGTCAGCGAGAGCCCCCAGAACCCTTTTCCCGCCTCCCTATCTCTGCCTGCAGTTCGAGTCCCACCCCTCACACTAAGGTGCCCACAGTGCCATTTGTCTCCAGCTCATGTTGTGGGGATCATACTTGGGGGAGTCGAGAAGGACAAGTATGCAGGAGACAGGACCAATGAGCAGAAACTTCACTCCGGTAGATAGTAGTCTTGTGGAATTCAGTCTGCCACTTCTCAGGAGTGGAGTCTTAAAGCAGGCTCGCCCTCTGAACATTTTCAAGGGGTTTAGTTTAGTTACTGGTTCATAGGATGTAAACGATGAAGAAAGTAGACACCGGGCAGATGGGGCAGGAACCCCAAAGCAGCAGCTCTGAAAATGTCTTTGCTGGAGGCCAGAAATACCAGCTGACAGCTCTGGCTCCTGGTTCCTTGTCGGTGCTCACCCTTACTGGAAACTAGATATGAGGTGGTGACTAAAACATGGAGGAGGCCCCTGGGTGCCTCACGTTTGGGAAGATGCACTCCCCAGGTCTCACCCTAGTTTCTGCTCTAAGTCTCTCAAACAGGCCCCCGACAGGCAGCTTGATGGGGCGCTATTTCCTGGGACCCACGCTGCCACATAGGAGCTCTGCCTTGTCTCTCTGTTAAGTTTCCATCTATGGATCTATAAGAAATTTCTCTCTTGAACTCACTCTCTGTGGATTTCATTATTTATGTATCTGTGTGCGAGTATGTATGTGTGCATGCAGGTATCTGATGAGGCCAGAACTTCCTATGTAACCTCATATCCTCTGAAGTTACAGGCAGTTGTGAAATACGTTATGTGGGTGCTGGGAACTGAATCCAGGTCCTCTGCAAGAGCAGCCAGTGCTTTTAACTGCTGAGCTATCTCTCCAGCCCCTGGGAATTTTTTTTAATTCAAATTCTGGAGAGAAAACCCCGAAGTCACTGCTTGGGAGTGGCTTTGGTGGCTGTCAAGGTTTTGGGGACCCTAGCCCTCTTGAACTAAGTAGAGTTAAAAAAGGACTTCATTAGACTCAACGGCACCCCAAATTTCTGATATCACAGTGGCCAGGTGACATGGCCTCAGTCATATCTGTCCGTGTAGTTCTCTTCAGGTTTAAGTTAACCACTCAAACCTCTCTATAGGCCCCTCCCAACCACCTGCAGCTAATGGTAACAGCTGAGGGCCCCTGCTGCATGCTGGGGTGAGGTCTTGGAGGTCTAGCCATGATTGACTCTTGCACACAGGTACAGGTACAGCTCATCCGATGAAGACGACAGCTGTGTTGCTTGGAGGCCTATGTTCTACCACAATTTCTAACTTAGTCGGTGGGGTGGGGTGGAGAAAGGGCCTTGCAGGGATCGCATGCTTGCAGATGATGATGACCATCTGGAGACGGCGACTTGAGGCTGGCTGGGCTACAGCACTGGCACCCTGCTCTGAAGACGCTTAGGAGTGGACACAGAAGCACTCCAGAAAAGCAGGACTGGCTGCAGCAAAGCCTGTTTGCGTGCAGGTGGACCAGGCAGGCACGCTGTGGGGACCGGAGCAGGAGGAGCTGAAGCTGGGCTTCGAAGATCTGGGTCAGATGAAGGTGCATGCAGGTGCATGCAGATGCATGGAGAGGAAGGGGATCCAGATGGGGATCTTTCTGGGTAAGGCTGTGTCTGAGTTAGAGTTTCTATGGCTGTGATAAAACACTGACCAAAACGCAAGTTGGGGAGGAGAGGGTTTATTTCGTCAACTCTTGAACCACACTCTGTCAGTGAGGGAAGTCAGGACAGAAACTCACTTAGGGCAGGAACCTGGAGGCAGGAATTGATGCAGAGGCTGTGGGAGCAGGGTGATGCTCACTGGCTTGCTCCCCATGGCTTATTCAGTCTGCTTTCTTATAGCATCTAGGATGCTATAGGATTGTCCAGGAAGCTGGCTGTTTCTGTCAACTCACAAAATTTTTGGAAGTTGCTTGCATGCACTTCCTGTTTTTATTTTTGTTAGCTAATATTATTTCCTTCTTGGGTCTCTGAGAGAGTTGAAGGTTAGTTATAGTTGAAGATTAATTAGGATAGAAAGTGAATTAGATACATTTTGGACTTACTAAAATGGGATAGATAAGGGAATTATTTTCTCTGATTTGTCAAATACAAATGGTTTAGGTGTTTGTTACTTGTATATATTGTATATAGTTATTGTACTTTTGTATATAGTTTTTCTTTTGTTAGTTATAAGCTTTTTCCTTTTTTCTTTATTAAAATAGAAAAGGGGAAATATGGTGGTATTTTATTTGTACTGAAATGTGATTTTCATTGTATGTTAATAAATAAAGTTGCCCGGGAGTCTAAGCTATTAGAGCCATAGCAAGAGCGTGGTGGTGGTGGCGGCGGCGGCTGCGGCGGCAGCACATGCCTTTAATCCCAGCACTTGGTAGAAGAGCTAGGTAGATCTCTGTGTGTTCAGGGATACAGGCAGCATTGGAGACATATGCCTTTAAGACCTGGAGGGCGGTACTTACAGGCAGTGATGAGGCAGTCATGTGTTTGGGTTTACAACCAACGAGAAGACAGAACAGAAAGACTATTTAAAGACAGACACACAGGAAGTAGCTCTTTCTTTCGGGGAAGCTAGGAGCACTGCAGGAGGTAAGATTTTAGTTCTGAGCTCTGACCTCTCGGCTTTCTCTTTTACATTGGTTCTGTGTTTTTTATTTTAATAAGACGGTTGGTTACATCTACAGACCACCATACCACAGGTGGCACCACCCACGGTGAGCTGGGCCCTCCTACATTAATCATCAGTCAAGAAACTGCACCTCAGCCTTGCCCACAGCCCCATCTTACCGGTACATTTCCTCAATTGAGGTTCCTACTTCCAAAGCGACTCTAGCTTGTGTTAAACTGAAATAAAAACTAGACCACTGTAGTGGTTTGAAAAAAAAAAAAATGATCCCCAAAGGGAGTGGCACTATTAGGAGGTGTGGCTTTGTTGAAGGAAGTGTGTCACTGTAGAGGCAGGCTTTAAGGTCTCATAGATGCTCAAGCCACACCCACTGTCTCAGATCACTTCCTGTTGCTTCAAGTCAGGATATAGGATTTTTCAGCTACTTCTCCAGCACCATGTCTGCCTGGCATTCCACCATGTAGCACCATGATGATAATGGACTAAACTTCTGGAAATATAAGCCACCCAATTAAATGTTTTTCCTTTATAAGAGCTGCCGTGGTCATGGTGTCTCTTCACAGCAATAGAAACCGTAACTAAGACAACTGCACAGGGTGCCAAAGTTGACAAACACAAGAACAGTGAGATCAAACTGTCCTCTTCCAAGACTTCTCCCCTTGGCGGACCTCAAAGGGAAGAGGCCCATCTTCTGCCAGAAAAGAATGCGTGTTCTCGCAATACCCGGGAAGTGCCCTCAGAGTTCTGACTTCCTAGGCTTTAGGTGGGGCTCAGGCAGTAGCTTACCCCATCCTTTTTATGCCGTGGATTGAATTCAGGGCCGTGTACACATTAGGCTAGCTCTCCACCCCCCAGCCACACTCTCAGCCCTTCCGTTTTTGAGATAGTGTTTTGCTACATAACTGGCCTTGAACTGGCACTTTTCCTGCCTCCGCCTCCCAATGCTAGGATGCCAGACGTACCACCATGCCCCACCCCACCCCCCTCTCTCAATGAAGCACCTCCAATGTCAGGGTTGAGCACCACTGGCCTAGACTCAAATATATCACCATTCTCCCAGCTGCAGTAAAAAGTTGGGTGAAGTACAGTCATCACCCTTATCCATCACATCCTCCCTACACTGGAACCCTAAGCGGGTGGCTAGACACCTGTTCCGTTTGAGAGCAGGACGACCTACTTTCTCTGCATGTGGCTTCTCTCACACATGGGGCCTCTTGGGATGGAGGGGCAGATGGAAATGCCAGAGTGTCTGTGTTGATGCTGCATTTGGGTGTCACCCAAGCTCTTGTTTCCCTGTCAGATTCCGGATGTGGCATTTAGATAGTAAACTGCTGCCACCAGACATTTGCTGGAGAGATCAAAGTATGTGGCAGCATCCAGAGACATCCTGTGGCTTGGTTGCCAAGAGCTGGCAGTTCTGGGTGTGGGGCAGCATGAAGCTGCCACGGGGACTCTTTAGGCTTGACAGACTGTGAGGGTAGGGAGGATGAGATGCACCTGGGGCAAATCGGAACTCCCCAGGGGGTCTCCCACAGCAGCATTTTGGCATAGGCCTGTGTGTGCCCCCAAGCTCTTCTGGGACACTGTTTGTGGTGCCTTTGACTGACTGTTGCTGCCCTTGGTGCCATCTCTCGAGGCTGTTCAATGTGCAGAGGGGCACCGCAGAGGGCAGGGGTAGAAAGCAGTCTTCCTCAAGGCCAGCAGAAGCACCTTCCTCAGATCAGCGGTGCCTGCCTGCCAGTCAGCCCATCTGCTCATCCACCTGTCCACCTGCCCGCCTGCCTGCCCACCCACCCTCCTGCCCACCTGCCTGCCCGCCACCCTCCTGCCTGCCTACCTGCCTGCCCACCCGCCAAAGGTCATCATGGCTTGGCTTGTTGACTGTTGGCATTCTCTGGGGGAAGGAATGGGTCGGGGAGGGTCACTGAGCCCTCACTTAAGACTCCAGCTGCCCCTTCCAGGCATTTGTATATAATTCTGCCCTAATTCCACATAGCCTTAGGATCTAGGGAGGTGCCGGATTATATAGACTTGGGGAGATTAATTGAGAAGGACTCCTTTACACAGCTACAGGGAAGCCATCATCCATGCTGTGTGAAGACTTTCCAGTGTGGTTGTTTTGGGGTCCCTCCACGTGTTCCAGCCAGTAGCCCCTCACCTATGCTCTGGAAGTAAGCCCAATAAACTCATGGGTTCTCCAGGGGCATCTTGGGTTGAATCATGCTTTGGTTTGTCACTAGGATCTTATGAGGAGGGATTAGATACTGTGTAAATCTCCCCAGGGAAGGAATTTTTGTAACAACAGGACAGCCAGCCCTAAATTCATCTCACCTGGCTCCACTGTGGAGCGCAGATACCTGGAAGTGGGTGGGTCCAAGGTCTCGGAGCCCAAACTCTTCTCTTTCTGCCACTTCCCTTTAAGGCAAAGCAGGGAGAGGCTGGCTCCACTCCTTAATGTGGCCTAGATGGGGTTACGCCACTGTCTAGCCTTCTGACTTAGGTCTGGTATGTCCCGAGGTGTCCCTGCTATGTCTCCTGGAGCCGGCGATCGAAGGACAGGAACAGGAAGAGCTAACCTTACAGGGTGCACTGACCTCTGGCACAAACCCAAGCACAGGTATCCTTCTGGGAAGTGTCCCTGCTCCCTGCAAGTCCTCAGCAGCCGCCCAGTGTCACCGGTGTTGATTAACCTTTGCGACACACAGCCGAGAACATTGTGCCTCTCTGCACAAGCTCAAGAACTTTGATTATTTTTCGTGTTTCCCACCCCAGGAGGAGTTGTTATTAACACCATCCTGCTTGGATTTCTGAGGGAACAATTTGTCTCATTTTGTCAAGGGTGTTTGAGAGGTTCCCACACAGGGTCCACTGGCACTCAGGGTCCATTGGCACTCAGGGTCTGGCCAAGGTGTCTCCTCCTCCCTTGCCCTCAGTTCTTCCCACCGACAAAGATAAAGTGAGGAGCCCTACTATCCCCAACCAGGTTCTGAACTGTGAGAGGCCCTGGTCATTCTCCAAGGATTCCAGCCTCCTGACAGTTTGGTACTAGACAGTTTGATGTATTTCTAGCTTGCTGAACTGAGCTGAGCTCTTTCTCTCCAGCTGAGAGAGCTGGGGGCAGGGGGGGTGCTGTCTTGGGTACATGTGGAGAGGCGGGGGGTGGGGGGGAGGTTAGGGCGGGGAGAAGGGGAAGTGTCTTCACAGCAGGTAGGTAGAGACCCATGGCCATCTGCTTCTCCTTCTAGTTCGTTCCTAGGAGAATGCAGGTGTGCCAGTGACTCTGTCCCCAACAGGTAGCCATCAGACACACTGGACTCAAGGAGGGAAAGCAGGCAGAGGGATTTGTGGCAATGAGATACCCGCTCTCGCCCTGTTGGAAATGAAGTCAAGGATGCTGCTCAGGAGGGCGGGGACCATCCCAGACATCCCTGAGAGCCCTGAAAGCTTTAGGTTCTCAGGATAAGGAACAATGGGGAGGGCCTTACATAGTCCCCACTTCTGGAAATTTCTCAATGAAGTATTCTATTGTTTGTCTCTCGGGGCAAATGGGGAGCTCCCATGGTGGTATGAACATACAGAAAACATCCTCATTCCTTGACACTTCTCACCAATCCAACCACCCTTGGTCACAGCAACCCATCTCTACCCTACCCTGGCCAGGTGCAGACCCTCATCTTCTCCAGGGCCAGCCAGGGGGCCTCCATGCTCTATCTCTTCCAAAAGTCAACTCAAAGGCCACACCTTCCACATTGCCTGTATACCTGCCTTTCAGCCTCAGCCTCACCCTCACCCCGCCCTTCTCACCCACCCCAGCAGGAAGTAATCTTTCTCCTTGGAATTCTTGGAACGCTTTCTCTACTGTCGTGGTCCTCATCAATTTCTCCTCCTCGTCCTGCTTTCCCACCTGCATCCCTTATATCATCTCCGACTAGGCAAGCTCCTTAATGACAGGAGTCATACCTCATTCTCCTTTACGGCCACTCTGCACCCAGCACTGCGAATGTTGATTGAATGATAAGAAACCCAACTTGGTGACATTTAGGGGACTCATGTCATCATGGGGAGGTCATTCATCTTTGCTTTACTGTTGAAGCTGGGAGCATCTTTTGGGAAGAGGCAGAGGGTAGAGATTCTGTTCTCTGTGTTATCAATCCATCAACAGCTATTTCTGGGCCAGTTACTATGCGATGCTGTTAGGTATCGAGGGGGCAACATACAGGTCAGGGACCAATTGGATGTCACTTACCACCTCCCAACTTCTTCCTAGTAAACTGACAACTCCCTGCCCTGCAATCCAGCATACTAGTGAAGAAGCTCATGCTGCAGCCATCTTGGTTCTCACAGTACGTTTTCTAGCACCATTCTTGGCCTTCCCAGACGCCCTTCTTTATCGTCCTGTCCTTAATCAGAGGCATTTCTTTTCATTCTCAGTTTTCCACCACTCTGTCCATCCCCTGCCTTCTGTGTCATATATCCAACTTTCGTATTTATAAACACCAGAAGTGAGGGCCACATGTCTCTCCCCAGCAATCTTTCAGGATTTATTTGGGAAAACTGACCGAGTCTCCACATGCTTCGGGGGAAGGTGGCTCTTTCATTAATGGGGCACTTGCTCTGTAGTACAGTTTTTGTTTTAGGACACATGACTAAGCTGTTTCAATGGGGCTGTGTCAGCCACAGGTCGGTGGTTTAGGTCACAAAATGCCTTTCTCTCATCCCTGGTGCTTGTGGGACGAACAGCTTGAGTGGTGACGTCTCTGCTTATCGTGTCTCCTTGGAGACTAGGTGCTTCTGCTACACTGCTCTGCCCTCTCCCAGGCACTGTGTTCAGAGACGGGGCTAAAGCCGGGGAAGTCAACCTGGTGGAGGAGAGACTAGGAAGAGCATCCTTGCTCAGATGTCATTGTCTCTGTCAGTCCGAGTTGGACTACCCTGATGGCCATGTTTCTGCTGTGAGAGGACGTGTCCAACAATCCCAACAACCACAGATTGCAGGCTGCCAGAGACAGAATTCTGAAGACGCTTTCCAAGAGCTCCATCCTTTGGTTTTCCCATCTAACTTTAACTGTGGTGTGTTGCTTGAATTGCTAAACGGTCTTTTAACAAAAAACCCAAGTCAGATATTGGGGTAAATGCTGAAAGGTCAGAGAGACAAAGGAATAAGCTGCAGCCACCACCTCTTACCTTATCAACTCCTCAGCCTGAAAAGGCTTCCTAGCCAAAAGGCCTCTAGCCAAAAGGGGTTCCTCACTCAGAAAGCTTTAGTTCCTGTCTCCTCACACATTATATATATCTCTCTCTGCTCAGCCATATCACTTCCTTCTTAGTGCTAGTATTAAAGGTGTGTGTGCTTCCCAAGCAAAGGCATGAGACCTCAAGTGCTGGGATTAAAGACATGTTGACTCCCAAGTGCTGGGATTAAAAGTGTGTGCCACCACTGTCTGGTTCTATTTCTCTCCTAGACTGAGTCAATCACATGTAGTCCAGGGTGGCTTTGAACTCATAGAGAACCAGATGGATCTTTGCCTCCCAAGTGCTAGGATTAAAGGTGTGTGCCACCACTGCCTGGCCTCTATGTTTAATCTAGTGGCTTGTTCTGTCCTCTGATCTTCAGGTCAATTTTATTAGGGTACACAGTATATCATCACAGAGGTATTGTTGCAGTGGGGCTGCCTAGACAGATGTAATCAGCTGACCTTCAACTAGGCAGGTTATCTAAGTTATCATACTGGTAATTGACCAGGGTGATCACACAAGCCCCTTAGAGATAAGGGCAGTGAGCCAGAGTCCAAGCATGGGAAGCGCCCATATACTACTGCTGCTTTGGAGGTGTAAGGGCCACATGCAAATTTCACAGAAGCCCCTAGCTCCTGAGAGCAAGTCCTACCCAATGACCAGCCAAGAATGAGAACTTGAAGCCTACAAACATGAGTACTTCTAGCCAGTGACCTGAAGGAGGGAAGCTGATTTACCCACAGCATCCAGGAAGAGGCCAATCAGTAAGACATTTTGATTTTATCCTTTTGAAACCTGGGGCTAATCTAGGCCTCTAATCTACAGAACAGCTGAAATAAGAGGGGTATGTGTGTATGTGTGTGTGAGAGAAGCTGTTATATTTGTGGAAATTAATTATGGTGGCAATAGAAAGCCAACGCAGAGTCCTTATACAGCATCTTAGTTCTTATCTGTGCTTTCTGATTTGGTGGTGACTTGGTTGGCCCAGGTGGTTCAGGCTGCACTGTAGGATATTAACTTAGTTATGCCTACTCTACTCTTGTGTGTTCATTTACCTGGTGTTGTGCTTTGAATGAGAATGGCCCCTATAGGCTCAATATTTGAAAGCTTGGTTCCCAGTTGGTGAAATTGTTTGGGAAGGATTAGGAGGTGTGGCCTTGTTGGAGGAGGTGGGTCATTGAGAGTGGACTTTGAGGGTTCAAAAGCCCACAACATTCCCAGTTAACTCTCTGCCTCTGGCTTATGCTTGTGGATCAGATGCAAGCTCTCAGCTACTTCTCCAGCGCCATGCCTGCCTGCTTGCTGCTGCCATGCTCCCTGCCATGATGGTCATGGACTCTTAACTTTCTGGAACCACGAGTCCCCAAATTAAATGCTTTCTTTTTATACATTTCTTTGCCCATGGTGTTTTGTCACAGCAATAGAAAGTAACTAAGACATCTGATGTGCTAATCACACATAAATGACGGAGGCTCAAGACCACATCCGGCCCCAGGAATGCATAGAAAGTCTTTACTGCACCATGGAGCCACATAGACTGTTGGCCCAAGTGAATGATGTGGAATAGAGAGACAAACTACAATTGCATTGAGTGCAGAGACATTTGTGAAGATCCAGGACGTCGTATTCTCTGTTAAACGACAGATCTGGAGAACTGGGACACACAATCTACTCTGCACAGTCCCTGCTGATGATTTGATATGATCTCCCCAATCCCACTGTGGACTCACAATACTCACCTGCTTCTTGGGTCTTTGTTACCCACACTGGAACAGAAGCTCCATATGGCTCCAACTTTGGAGAGTTGTATCCAGTTTGTTCTCTGAGATCAGATCTGGCATGTAGCAGGCGGTCAGTGTGCATTTGTTGAATGAATGAGTGAGCTAAGCTGTGACACCACTACAGACGTCTACATCACAGGCTGTGACTCAATTTTTGTGTAGGAAAAGCAGCCACTATCCCAGCTCAGGGAGATGGACTGAAAAATCTCATCACATTGCGAAAACAAACCAATTTCCTGCTCTGATTTGGAACCTCTGATGAGCCCAAAGAGTTGGAGACGTTCTAAAAATAACTCTCACAAAGCTTTGCTGTGACAACACCATTTCTCCCCCTCTGGCCGCCCGTTGGAGGGGCCTGGGACTAATAAATTCAAACCACAGGGCATGCCAGTCCCCAGAGACTTCACTCCTGGGGCTAAGATAATAATCCCGGGGTTTTGGCAGGCTTTTCTGGATCTCACTCAGCTTCTCTTGCAAGCATGAAAGGACAGCCCGTCCCTGCCAAATGGAACCACCTTGGAAAAGTTGGCTGGGCTGCAAGCGCCATCCTCTGCAGTCAACAACTGGCAAGTTCAACTGGTGTCTCTGGAGTGCCAGGCACAGCCGCTGTTAACCCTTTCACCTCCATACGGAGTGGACACCATTCTGCTCCCCACTGCAGATGGGAAGTGAACTCACTTACCCGACATTACAGGGACAGGGGATGCCTTGGAGCTTCAAGGTCAAGCCTGTGACTCAGGTTAGTACTCTTCTTGTCGTATGTGTGGAAGATTCTAGAATGACTAAAACTGGGCTTAGCCAGGAGGTTAATGGGACCGCCTTGGGACAGTGCTTGTGTGTGTGTGTGTGCGCGCGCGCGCGCGCGCACACACACACACACACACGTCCTGACTTCCAGTGTTTACCAGTCCCTTCCAGGAGCCCTGAGGTCTGAATGGAAAGGCAGTGTGATGGCCTAGGAAAGTGGTGTTAATGCAAACGAATGTGTGAGAGCTGCAGGGACAGATTTCATTACAAGTCTTGACTAGAATCACGTTGAATCACAGCCCCATGGACCTAGGAGTCTTCCCATCATCCTTAGCACCACCATCATGTATTATCAATGATGTTAATTATTTATCAGTAGTAGTCATAACCATCACCACCATTTCAGGATCATTAATATTCAACAATTAATAGCATCAATATTTATTAATAATTAATATTAATACCCATTAATAAGCTGTAGAGACACTTGTCAATTTATCAATAAATATTAATAATATAATATTTATTGTAATAATGAATAATTATCACAAATGCTATCCACCAGGTGTCAATGAACAAACCTCATATAGGTCCTGGGCAGAGGGCTCAGGCTGAGTTTGGATCCCCAGTACCCAGGTAAAAAGTTGGTGATGTGGTCAGCATCCGTAATTTCAGCACTGGGGAGGCAGAGACAAGAGGTTCCTAGGGCTCAATGGCCCCCCAGTCTGCCTGAAGCAGTAAGTTCCAGGTTCAATGGGAGACCTGTCTCAAAAAAATAAAAGGTGAAGAGTGGACATCAGTGTTAGCCTGGCCTTCACACATACGTGCACACATGCACCCACCCACACATTCACATACACATGCATGAACACGTACATATACACTTTGTACACACGCAAAAGAAAATTTTTTCAAATTATTAATTAAAAAGGGTCTTTATGTGTATATGCGTGTACTCGTGGGAGTTTATGAGCACTGTGTGCATGCAGCTGCCCATGGAAGCCAGAGGGCATATGATCCCTGCAATTGGAGTTATAGGTAGTGGTGAGGGGCATGATGTGGGTTCTTGAAACCGAGCCTGGGTCCTCTGAGAAAGCAGTAAGTGCTCTTAACTGCTGAGCCACCTCTCCAGCATGCCAAAGGAGAAACAAATTAAAAGACAAAACCAAGACCAACTATAGGTATTAGAATTGCCTCCATTTGACAGAGAAGGAAACGGAGTCACAGCTTAAGTGACAGCATAACCTATAATAAGCAATGAAGCTGAGGGAGGGCCTGGCTGGCCAAACTGGGGCCCAGCCTTGTGTTTTCTTTCCATAATATCCGAGAAAGCGGCTACCGCGCTTTCATGTGAAGTGCTGTATTTATTGTGTGTCCCAGAGTCATTCTCTGAGAGGAAGGGAAAGAGTCGGGAGGGCGTGGTGCCGGGGGATCCAGGATCAGAGAGGTGCTGACCCCTCAGAGATTAAAGTGGGGGAGGGGATGGAACCAGCAGATGTATTAAAATGCAAATTTCTGCCTTGCTTGCTGGTTTATCATCTGACTCGTTATACAATTTGCCAGTTATAGAAGAAAAATTACCATAATGGGGCCCTAGGGGATGGTTGTAAAAAGGAGACCAAACGTTACTTATCAGCCGTTCCACTACAATTATCTTCCACGTTTGTTCTCTTCCTCCTCGGAAACATGAAACCGTCAGTGCCTGAGACCAGGCGCTGCCTGGGCTGAGAGAGTCGAGTGGCTGTGTCTGTGATCCGCTTTCCCCCTCGGCTTCCACCCGCCCTGCCTGTGGTTGCGACTTCCTTCAGCAGCGGCCTCCGAAAGGTGGGGTGGGAAGACACTTCCAAGTAAGAAGGAGGGAGAAGGTCTAGGTGAGGTCCTGAGTGTTTGTGCCCCCCACCCCCACCCTGGGGTTGACAGCACATCCTCTGCCAGGGGTGTGATCAGAGGTGGGACAACTGAGTAGCTTTCTCAACTCTGGAGGGGCAAGACAGGTTACTCAGGACCCAGGTAGGCAACAGGTGTAGTCAGGCTTTGACAAAAGGGGACAGTTGCCATGCCAGCCACCCCCATTCCAATCTCACCCCTGCCCTGACAATCCTCGTTCCCAAGATAGCTCTTCTTCTTGTATCTGCCAGCCTTTCTCTCTCCTGGGGCTTCTTGCAACTCCATTCTCTCAGTGTCTAGCCTTGTACTTGGAACATAATAAGCAAGGAATAAATATTTGATGAATGAATGAAAGAGTGTCTGTGGGCACCCGCCCGTGTGTTTCCAGGTTATTCTAAAGTTGTCATCCCCACAGGCTGACTTCTTTTAGGTCCAGCCAAGTCTTCTCTAAGCCCTAAGGCCTCTGACGATTCCTCAGGCTCCTAGAAGCAGCATATTCAAACAGGCAGGGGAGCAGATACCTGCACTCCGCCAGCTGGCTGTGCATATTGCTTAGATACTTACACTTTCCCAGACCTTAGGCGGCTCTGTCATTCTCTTAGAACTCCTTTTGTCTTAGTTCCTAGGGCTCCTCATTTGCCTCTGCCGCAGTAGGAAAGGTAAACCCTCATGGCTTCTGAGTTAAACTTACAAAGGATGAATTCAAAGCCACTCACCGAGTGCTCAGCCTTGCGCTTAGCGGGAATCTCTCTGATAACCCACTTGTCCAGCTCTCTGCGCAGAGAAGGTGTAGGCACGGCTGTTGCTTACACAAAACTCCTTAGATGTTATCCTCAAGCTGTGGCAGCCCTGAGGCAGGGGCATTGGATGGGTCATTTGATCTCTGGTTATCCACCCCCGTTGGTTCTGAGAGGGCAAGCCACCCCAGAAGGCTCCCAGGGCAGGCAGAATATTATTCCTGCATCTAAACCCTTTGGCTCAAGGAACAGATATCCTCCAGGCACCTGAAGTTTCTTTCTTAAGAGGAAGGTGAGAGCATGAGGTGGGAGGATGCAATGGGCTCCAGCAAAAACCACAGCCCCCTAGAGGAAGGGTCAGAATATCACAACTCGAGTGTGGCTAGCTCTAGTACAGTGCTTGCCTAGCATGCATGAAGCTTGAGATTCCATCTCTACTAACACTACACAGACTGGGCAGGGCAGTACATGCCTGTAATCCCAGCACTTAGGAGGTAGAAGCAGGAGGATCAGGACTTCAAGGTCATCCTTGGTTACATAGTTCATCTGAGGTCAGCCTGGGCTACATGAGATCATGCCTTTTGTTTGTTTGTTTTAAAGAAAATGAAAACTCAAGAGCCAAAGACAGCCCACCCTCTGAGTTCCTTGTGAGCTGAAATGATTTTTACTTTTTCAAATGGTGGGGACAAAATCTTAAGGAATATCAATTCATGGATGTGCCATTGTTATCAAACTCATATGCAAATAAAGGTTTAGTGTTACACAGCCAAACATATTCATGTGTGCTTGGACCAGGTCTGTAACACTCCACAGCTGTGCCAAAGCCTCGGGACCTCTCAGATTTCCTACATTGTTGATTAATGTCAAACAAAACTGTACTTCGCCTCTGCCCATCTCCCGGTGTGGCACCAGAGTAATCTGGGCATCCTGGGAAATATTCTTGTTTCTGAAGTTGATTTTCTCTTACCTGAACTCCTGCTTTTTAAAATGAAGAGCGAGAAGCATTGACGGCATGGCTGAGAGTAGGCAAGGAAGGCCTAGGACCCAGATTTCCGTGTGTGTGTGTGTGTGTGTGTGTGTGTGTGTGTGTGTGTGTGTGTGTGTGTTCTCTCCAAATCTCTTGGCTTCTGAAAGCCAAGGCAATCCAGTTGTCAACAGAGAGCCCAGCTTCTCCTTATGCACAAAGAAGAACAAGAAAAGGATGCTCCTTCCGTTGCTCTGTAGCATCGGCCCAGCAGAGGGGAGCAGGGGTGAGTTAGCTTGTGAAGGGCTCCTCCATATTCAATCTTGAAATCACTTAAGAAAATTTTGCATTTGTGTGTGTGTTCTAAAGTCACTTTCCCAACATGCCAAAGAGCTTTGGGACCATGCATGAAGTAGTCCACATCAAATTGGCACTGCTCTGCCCACACCCCAAGTTCCTGCTCCTCCCAAGATCCGCCTTTTTGATCCCAGTGGTGTAGGCTTTGTCTTTGGAATCCACAAGAATGGGCCCCGTGTGTTTGGAAGGGTCTGCATGTGTGCTACTGAGTCCAAATAATCAAGATTTAGGCAGAGCTTCCCTGTGATGGGGGCCATCCTGTGACTGGGGGTTGCTGAGTACCAACACTGCCCTCCCTCGGATGCTAGTAGCACCCACTCCCCAAGGTGTGACAATCAAAAATGTCTCCACGCAAAGGGACACAGGAAGGAGAAGAGTTGATCTTTGGTTGAAAACGATTGTGAAAAGGGACAAGAAAACCTGCTACATCTCCCTTATTTTGAATGCATGACTTTTCTCCAAAGCTTTCTCTTCTGGCCTCCAGCCCTTGACCTTGGAGTGTTCCATTCTGCATTAGCCTGCCTGTGCATCGACTCCTGGGGTGTGCTAAGGCATGTTGACGAGCTGATTAAGGGATCCATATGGCAGAGGGTGAAGGGTCTGACATGGAGGAGGCACGGGTTCCTGGCCGATCCTGACAGCCCAAACTGTAGAATGTCACAGCCGTGGACCAGGTGGGCTTTCTGGGGTGGACACAGGAGGTGACCTCACTTATTTAAAACTTGGAGCTTGACATCAGTGATGGATTTATGTCCTTCAGCCTCCAGATTCTTCAACTATGTCATCAGTCCCTCTGCGTCTCCAGTGTTTCACTCTGAGTTGTTAATTCTGTAACGTCTGTTTGTCTTTCTTTCCCTCCTGAGCCGGGCAGTCTCCTGGGCTGGGGTGCAGACAGTCAGACTTCACCCCTTAAACCAATGCAAACAGGCAATAAGGCAGAAAGGAGGCAAGAAAGATTGGACAACTTTAGTCGTGTGAGGAAAGATTTAGCATACTGTGGTAGGGGCTGGAGCGATGGCTCATGGGTAAGAGTGCTGGCTATGCAAACGGGGGACCCGAGTTCAGATCCCCAGCACCCGCACAATGTGCCAGGTGTGGCTGTGCATGTCTGTGTCCCCCATACTGGGGGTGGAAACAGGCATATCCTGGGGGTTTGCTGGCCACTTGCCTAGCTGAAGTGATGAACCCCAAGTTTAGTGAGAGACTTTGTCGTGTGGAACCAAGGTAGAGAGCGATAGAGGAGGACACCCAGAGCAAAGAGAGATTTTAGGGGTGAGTGCTATTCAGTGTCCACCTAGGCCCTTATGGTTGGCTTTGGACCACCTGGGCAAGCCAGGGTGGTGACACTATTCTGTAAGCTCCCCATGGTGCCCAAGTAGGACAGTTCAAGGAGTCAGGTGGAGGCTGTGTGGTCAAGGCCCCTTTCCTAATCATTCCTATATACAGCTCTCACTAGGGCGCTACTGAGTGTGGCTCCCATTTCTACAGCCAGGTGTTGTGAGTGAGCGTCCTCTGAGGCAAGCAACCACCATCTTGGCAAGTCGAGCTGTGCGCTCTTGCAAAGGGATTATCCCACCCCTGGGCTTGTGGAGTGCTTATGTCCCTTAATGGAGGGCTCAGGAGGGTCACAAGCCCCTCACCTGAGTATCCATTTTCTCCCTGCCACCCGTTGTATGCAACTCTGCTCTAACTGCTCGGGGCCTTGTAAAGGGGCTAGACTATGTGTGTGTGTGTGTGTGTGTGTGTGTGTGTGTGTGTGTGTGTGTGTGACTCCACCCACGCAGCTAAGGTGCTTTCTCATCCCTGATGGATAAAGGCTTTCCGGATGTGACCTATTAGAAAGGAGGAGCGTGCCACACCCCTGTAAGTAGCCTCTTTTCTGTGCTTTGTGGGGAAGCACAATAAGCATGAACGTTGGTGAAATCATTCCTTCGTTTGTCCTCGGGAGAAGGGGTAGACATTGCTTACATCTCCCACAGGGAAGGAGTTTTACCAACACCAGTTCCCTAACTCTAGGTCTATGTAATGCTTGTGGGTCCCTTATCAGGTCTTGTGCAGCCCCCTGATGGGGTCTCTAAGAACCTTCCAGGGCAGCAGGTTGCCTTTTGTAGGGAACTGTATCTCTGCCCCCACTGGATGCTGCTGTCAGGTCCTGAAGCGTGAGCAGTGGGTGGGCGAGCTGGCTGTGAGGTTGTGCTAGGGGAAGGCGGCAGGTGAATGACCAGGGAGGCCAGTCAGCGGCTCTGTCTTCACTACTTCCCCTTAGCCAATACTCACCCCTCCCAAGTATCCAATTTTTCTCAGACTGTAGGCTTTAAGAGAAGATTTTCTTCTTACTTGAAATCATTTAAAAAGTACCCTTCAAGATTATGTCTCTGTTTTAGTCAACAAGTGTTCCTGGAGTAGCCATTGAATACTCTAAACAAACTAAGCAACGGGTAGAACTGGGAGAGAGGATGGAGAAAATGTAAGACAATGGGCTTGAGGCTGAGGAGATGGCGCAGTGTGAGGACCTGAGTTTGGATTTCCAGGACCCACATAAAAGCCACAGACTATGGCACAAGTCTATCACCCCAGTGCTGGGAGATGACAGGTGGATCTCTGGGGGCTCGCTAGCCTGTCAGTGGGATCTGTGAGATCCAGGTTCAGTGAGAGACCCTGCCTCAAAAAGTAAGGTGGAGAGCAGTTGAGAAAGACACCTGATCAAACTCTGGCCTCCACGTTCACATGCACACTGGCGTACACACATGTGCATACCCACATAAGCATGCGTATACACTCCCTACCTACAAACAGATAGTTAAGGGTTTCTGCCTTCTGGAAACTTCTGGTATCTGGATGTGGTAAGGATATGAGCTACAGATGTGTCCATAATTACAAGACCAGAATTAAGAAGGGCTAACATGGGTCTGGAAAAGACAGCATCATTTTACTTAGGGATCCAGGGTGGCTTCCTGGTGGAAGTGTCCATTTAAAGCATAAGTTCCTTGGGAGAGCTCAGGGAAGGGAACAGGAGTATGGCTGACCCTTCACTGGAGGTGATGGAAAGAGAGGGCTCTTTGGATTCTCATCACCCTCTCAAGTAGATTTCTGGTCCCAGCCATGTGCCAACATTCCTGTTCTCTCCCGGGAAGTAGTAATTCCCATGCAGGGGGCTCCTGAACACCCCAACCTAGCTCAGCCAGCTGTCTGTGCACAGGGAAACCCAAGGGCTTGGAACCTGGTGTGGTTTCCTCTGATCAGGGCTCATGTTCAGCTTTACATTTAAAATCTAGTTTTCAGGCAAATGATTTCAGTAAATAAATTTCCATCCCAGCTCCTTGTCTTATTCCAGTGAGCCCTTGCTTCAGACAAGGGCACCCCAGTAGGAAGTCAGATGCAGAAGCCAGAAGGCAGGCGCTGGCCTGGGAAGAGCTGTGAGCCTGCCTGGGGGATGCTGGGACTGGATGGAGTCTCTGCACTCTTTGGAAGCAGTTGCTTGGTACTGTCTAGGTCTGTGAGGTAAGGGGTGAGCATCTGACAAAAGCTGATGTACTTGATGTACTGCCTGCTTAAACATGGATGGATGTAGAGACGGAAGACATGGAAAAGGCCTGGTTTGAGTGCTGATGCCCCTGCCTACCCCACCTGCTATTAAGACCATTAGTGTCAGTTCCTGTTCTAGAACCCTGGCATCAGCTATTTGATACCAGAGAGCTCATTTGCCTTTTCATTGTCCCACTGATAATCTAATTTTAAACTAAATCCCTGCACTTTAGCCCCTTGCCAGTAGGGGCCATTATCTCCACTGTGTAGATGAGGATACTGAGGCCCAGGGTAGGACAGAGAGCCCAGGAGACAGCAGCACTGGTAAACATGGTGCCTGGAGAGTCCTTAGTTTCCCACTGCTGGGAGAGTCCCTAGTAAATAGAGGCCCTGCTTCAGCTCAGCAGAGGTACGCCCTTGATAAATGGTGGTTAGCATGAGTTATATTGCCTCTGGGCTTCCTGCCCCATCCTTCTTCCCACCAGGCATTCTCAAAGAGCCTCGGCAGAGGTGGGAGCCCAGAGCTGGTTGTCCATCCTGGGAGGATGCCCAGAGCGGCTGGGGGTGGAGCAGAAGGACCAGTCTGTGTAGGGAAATTTCCTGCCTCCCAGCCCAGCCCAGCCCAGATTAGAGCCCATTTACATCTTAAAACCCAACTTAGAAAACCACAATCCATCAGCCAGCAATGGTGTAAATTGCTTTGCTAAATATATTTCTGGGTACATGGTAAGTAAAAATATCATGAATTTAATAAGCCTTGGAATTCACATTTTTCCAATCCTAATTAAGTTTCTCCTCCACATCGGACGTGCTCCTTCAGTCGCGTCTGCAAGGTTGGGAGGGGAAGGCGTCTCAGGCTGGCTGGCTGAGCCTGACTGGATACCACCCCACAGCCAAGAATGTGTTTCCTTCCCTCAGCAGCTGTTCATGGCTGTATGGTCAGTCAGTCTCCCGACTCACCACGTTTCCTGGGTCTCAGGAAAGGCCACTGTACTTCCTGAGCCATCGGCAGGAGTCAAGATTTGAATCCAGTTGTTTCTCTCTCTACTCTGGCCTCCGATGGATGGGAACAGTGATACCTGTGGTCCCAGCTCAGCTCTCCCCACTATGGACATCCTGGGCCACGGGTCCCTTGACATCTAATTATATGCCACCTGCTCATTCGTGAGCCCCCAGTATTCCCCTCATGCACATTCACACACTAGCTATCAGCACCCCGCGCCATGACCAAGACTCATGGGTGCTGATGTCAGGATGTGGGGTAGTATTTGCCGCTGTGATGGTTAATACTACCTGTCAGCTTGGTTGGACCACAGTGCCCAGATCTTCGGTCAAATATTATTCTGGATATTTCTGTGGAGGATTAAAAAGAAGACATACTTTTACACACACACACACACACACACACACACACACACACACACACACACACACAGAGGGAGAGCAGAAGAAGTCGTCCTGGCCCTTGGAGTCAGAGTTGCAGGTGTTTATGGGATGCCTGCCTTGTTTTGTGGCTGTTAGGATTTACATTTGGTCCCCTCATGACTGTGCAGCAAGTGCTCTCGACTTATCATCTCTCCAGCCCTAAGGAGGACGTGTGAGCGGTGTTTTTTTTTTTTTTTTTAACTTTATTTTATGTGTCTGAGTATTTTGCCTACATATATGCTTGTGTACCAGCCCGGAAGAGGACGTTGTATCCCCTGGGACTGGAGTTATAGATGGTTCTGAACCATCCTATGGGTGCTAGGAACCAAACCCAAGGCCTCTGGAAGAGCAGCCAGTGCTTTTCATCTCAGAGTCATCTCTCCAGCCTTAGGTGTTCATTCGTTCCCTCTCTCTCTGTCTCTGTCTTTGTCTCTCAATGAGATTAACCTCAGAAACTCTGTCTGGGTAAAATTCAGAGCTTCCATGCTCCCTGCCCACCTTCATCCCCTGCCATTCAGACTTGGCCTGGGCTATTCAGGCCTTGGGTGGGGTGGGAGGTCTACAACATTCGCTGCTCTTTTCACTTAACAAAGTGGTGATCCTTGTGCAGTCGGAGGACGGCTGGGGCAAAGACTGGCTTCCCCTGAGCAAGGAGCATTTCCCCCATCAAGCGCCTTTGCGTTGGAACTGCGTCTTCCCCGTCTCCAGCCTGCCAGCTCCTCCCTCCACGTTTTGTGAGCCAGTTCCTTGGAACAGTCTCTCTGTGTGCACACCCAACAGGCGCATCCTCTTGGTGAGCCCCAGTGGAGCACAGCCATGTTGAAGCATGGTACTGGGCCTCCTGCTTCCACAGGAATCCCATGCGTCCCTGGGAAATAGGAATTGCCATTAGACACTCCCAGAGCTGGAGTGACTCTCCTCAGATCTTGGCAGCGGGGTGGAAAGCTGGGAAAGGTAGGGCACGACTTTCCATCTGGGACAACTTTTCTTCATTCTATGAAGAAAAGCCTTAAACTCCCATAGGATCTTTGAAGGGTGAACGTGATGCAGTTTGGAGAGAATCTGGACATGCTAGCCACTAAGAGAGAGGCAGAGTGGGAGCTAACCTTAACCCCGGAGTGTCTGTGGGCTGCTGGTCCAGGATACCCACAGCTTTCCTGACTGGGATCCCAGGAAGGAGGGGTCCTCCCAGGTGCCCCAAGAGCCAGTCCTGGGTTCAACCTCCCAGAAACCTGGGAGGCTGTTCAGGGGAGGGGTAGGATCTGTCCTCTGTTGCCCATGGTGATGCCGCTGTGTAACTGGCCACAGAACATTAGCTATACATTACAGAGTTGTATTCTGTAATGCGATGTATTCCCCAGGTGGCTGGAGTTCCAGACATCAGTGGGCAAGCAGCCCCCAAGGGAAGGGCAAATCTGAAGGCCTCAGAAGCATCCCTTGATGGGCTTGAGGCAGCTGAGTGCCACTTGAGGGCTTCAATCCCAGCAAACCATCTACCCTAGCCCCTCTTCCAGATCCCCTTCTCTAGTCCACGAAAGACACTGGGTAAGCAGGGCTACAGAAGGAGGGCTGTAGCCATTGCTCACAGGGCCATTTAGCCTCAGGAGCTAACTCCTAAGGCTACGTGTGTCCAGTCCTTAGGGTCTGTCTAATCTCCCTGGACCCCTATCCCCTAGCTTCCTGCTGCTCTGAAGACACCTCTCAGGTTGCCCTTACCCCAAGCAGCTTGTGCGTCCTCTGCTCTTGGCTCCATCCTGTCCTCTTCTCCTCCAGCCACCCAGGATTACCTGCTGTGTCTCCAGGTTTTCCCCCTCAGAGCATCCTGTGACTGTAGCTAGAGTTTTCCTGCCTTGCCCACAGTCAGGACAAATCTTTGTCACCCACCAGTCCCACAGCCGCTCAGACTTAACCAAGTAAACACAGAGACTTATATTGCTTACAAACTGTATGGCCATGGCAGGCTTCTTGCTAACTGTTCTTTTTTTTTTTGTGATATATATTTTTTATTTTACAATACCATTCAGTTCTACATATCAGCCATGGGTTCCCCTATTCTCCCCCTCCCATGCCCTCCCCTTACCCCCAGCCCACCCTCCATTCCCACCTCCTCCAGGACAAGTCCTCCCCCGAGGACTGTGATCAGCTTGGTAGAGTCAGTCCAGGGAGGTCCAGTCCCTTCCTCCCAGACTAAGCCAAGTGTCCCTGCATAAGTTCCTGGTTTCAAACAGCCAACTCATGCAATGAGCACAGGACTTGGTCCCACTGCCTAGATGCCTCCCAAACTGATCAAGCCAGTCAACTGTCTCACCTATTCAGAGGGCCTGATCCAGCTGGGAGCCCCTCAGCCTTTGGTTCATAGTTCATGTGTTTCCATTCATTTGGCTATTTTTTTCAATAATTGAGTAAAACTGAAATTTATTATATGCCACAGTCGTCCTAGGGACCTCCATGCTATATATATAGCCTCTATGGTTCTATGGGTTGTGGTCTGATTGTTCATTTTATATCTAGAATCCACCAATGAGTGAGTACATACCATAACTGTCTTTCTGGGTTTGGGTTACCTCACTCAGGATGATTTTTTCTAGTTCCATCCATTTGCCTGCAAATTTCATGCTTTCATTGTTTTTCTCTGCTGAGTAGTACTCCATTGTGTATATGTACCACATTTTTTTCATCCATTCTTCCGTTGATGGGCATCTAGGTTGTTTCCAGGTTCTGGCTATTACAAATAGTGCTGCTATGAACATAGCTGAGCATGTATCTTTATGGTATGAATCAGCATTCTTTGGGTATATGCCCAAGAGTGGGATGGCTGGGTCTTGAGGTAGTTCGATTCCTAATTTTCTGAGAAACCGCCATACTGATTTCCACAGTGGTTGTACAAGTTTACATTCCCACCAACAGTGGAGGAGTGTTCCCTTTGCTCCACATCCTCTCCAACATTGGTTGTCATTGGTGTTTTTGATCTTAGCCATTCTAACAGGTGTAAGGTGGTATCTCAGAGTCGTTTTGATTTGCATTTCTCTGATGATTAAGGATGTTGAGCATTTCTTTAAATGTCTTTCAGCCATTTGTAGTTCTTGTTTTGTGAATTCTCTGTTTAGCTCTTTAGCCCATTTTTTAATTGGACTGTTCAGTGCTTTGATGTCTAGTTTCTTGTTGCTAACTGTTCTTATAGCTTAAATTAATCCATTTCCATAAATCTATACCTTGCCCTGTGGCTTGTGGCTTTCTGGCATCTTTTCATGCTGCTTGTCCTGGCGGTGGCTGGCAGTGACTCCTTCTGCCTTCCTGTTCTTTCTTTTCTCCTCTCTGTTAGTCCCGCCTATACTTCCTGCCTAGCCACTGGCCAGTTTTATTTATTGACAAATCAGAGAAATTTGACATACAGACCATCCCACAGCATGTGACCATCCCTGGAAGAAGTGAGGTGGTTCTTATCATGAATATGGAGCCACAATCCCCATGCTGGCCCTGGCTGTCTTCCCATGTTATGAGCTATTTTTTGTTGTTGTTTTGTTTTTTGAGACAGGGTTTCTCTGTGTAGTTTTGGTGCCTGTCCTGGATCTCACTCTGTAGACCAGGCTGGCCTCGAACTCACAGAGATCTGCCTAGCTCTGTCTCCTGAGTGCTGGGATTAAAGGCCTGAGCCACCACCACCTGGCTATGAACTACTTTCCTCTTGCTGCACTACACAGAAGAGCTGACAGAGGAACTTGGGGAAGGCGGGGCTTACTTTGACTCAGCCAATCATAACCCACCCTCAGCCAGGCAGCAGAGAGAGATGAACGCTGGCGCTCAGTTCACACTTTCCTTTTTATTCAGCCCAGGACCCCAACCCATGGAGCAGTGCCACCCACATTCATGGTGGGTCTTCCCATCCTAATCCTAGCCAGGCCCCATCTCTGTGCCCAGTGGGTGGGTGGTACAGCAAGTTCACCACAGATCTTCATAGGTGTTGGTTGGATGGATTAACCAACCTCCCTCCAAGTTCTGAACTTGGAGTGCAGCCAAAGTGAATTCCCTGGAATCCCGTGTGAGGTACAGCTGCCTTCTCCCTCCTGTGGCTGGCTGTACCTGCTCCCATCTTTCCCTGGTTGGCTCTAGGTTGGAGGGGCGAGTGAGGAGGGTACCAGCCTGTGGGCTTCTGTTACATCTGCTCACGGGGTGTTCTGGAAACAGCATCAGGTCACTGACCTAGGCAAGAGGGGGACAGAGGCCTCTGTATCCAAGCCTGGTGGGAGCTGCACCCCCAAAGTGAGCATGAGGAGATCATCATGGATTGAACCCCTGCAATCTCTGAAACAGTGATTCTCAACCTTCCTAATGCTGCAACCCATTAATACAGTTCCTTGTGTTGTGGTGACCTCCCCAACTATAAAGTTATTTTTGTTCCTACTTCATAACTGTAATTTTGTTACTGTTATGAATTGTAAGTATATGATATGCAGGATAACTGACATACAACCCCCCCCCACACACACAAGGGGTCAGGACCCACAGGTTGAGAACCTCTGCTCTAGAAGATGGTGTCGAGGGTCTTTGCAACAGCATGGGGCAGCTCTGGGTCTTGCCAGCTTCAAACCTACATCTATTGTCTGGACTTCAAGAAACGAGGCACTAGGGGAGATGCTCATGGTGGCGTCATGTCTGTTTTTCAGACATGTGAGATTTTTTTTTTTGTTATTTATTTATTGTTATTTTTTTGTTTTGTTTTTGTATTTTGTTTAGTCTCTGTGTAGCCCTGGCTATCCTGGAACTCACTCTGTAGACCAGGCTGGCCTCAAACTCACAGAGATCTGCCTGACTCTGCCTCCCGAGTGCTGGGGTTAAAGGCGTGCGCCACCACCGCCCTGCTGTTTTTGTTTGTTTGTTTGTTTTGTTTTAATACACAGAGTTTCACAGGGAAGCCTCTGGCCCACAACTCTGTAGCTGAGGGTGACCGTGAACTCCTGACTCACCTGGCTCCACTTCTCCAGCACAGGGATCACAGGTGTGAGCCACCACACCAGGTTTACGCAGTACCGGGGACTGAACCTATGCTGCGCACACACTGTTCCAACTGAGACCCGTCTCTGGCTTCTCTTCTGGTTTCTTTCGGTTTAATATACACAAGTACACGCATGTGCTCACACAGAGGTGCTCATGGGGCCAGCACTAAGTCAGACTGCACCATTCCCCTTCCTTCATCCCGTACCACTTGCTCCTCAACAGCTTCCGGTGGCTTGGTGAGCCGCTGGGATCCTCTGACAGAGCCCTGTCTCCTCCACACAGGGAGGACCCGCCTCCCTAACTGTCTTATCATTGCCCCTGTGCACCTTGTGTGTGAGTCATGGTGGAAGGAGGAGGGGGCACATGGTCCAGAACCCCAGCCCTCCTCCTACAGCCCTGGGCACTTCCTGTTGATCACACAGCGACCTCTCTAGGTCAGTCCTGGGCCTCCACAGTTCTTCCTCCTGCCTACCCAGTGTCTAGGGGAGAGACAGCCCCTGCCGCACCAGGGACACAAGCTTTGGGCTTCTGTGTGTGAGGAGCTGCTCTCTCTGGACTTCGTATGCTCTGTGTGCTTGGGGGAGGCTGCAGCCACCGGGCCTGGGCTGAGGCATGTGATCCTACAGCAGGTATATTTTTAGCTTTCTCATTAACCGAGTGCTTTCAAATTAGCCTTCTATTAACCTCAAAGGAAAATGAAAGTGTGTTTTTTTCTTCTCAGAGTGAGTCTCTCCTGCAGAATATCAAGGTTTCCATGATTAACGTTTCATGCGCCTCGAAGCTCTAATGAAGTTGGATTCTCTAATATCTAACTTGATGGAATAATTGGTCCATGGTCTCTGCCATGGCAGGGAGGCTGCCAACTGAGAAGGGGCCTTCTCTTTCCCATCACATAGTCCTTTGTTCCGATAGCCTCTTTTATTCCCCAATAGATCCCCCCTCCCACCCCAATACACCCTCATTCTGGAAGGGTTCAAGCAGCCAAAACTCCCTCCCCTGTCCTAGCTTAGGTATCATCCATTCCCTTTCCAAATGGGTCACTCCAGACTGGCACTTGGCCATTACTGCTTTTGCAAGCACAGTTTGCTCCCTGGGCTGCACACCTGGGTCACACAGGAACCTCTTGACTTTGACACTGTCCCTTGAAGTGGGCTTAGCACTTGGACTTGGGATTCCAGCTGGAGAGGGGAATAAATAGACTTGCGATTTCTAGGGGTGTCAGGCAATGAATCTGATGAGATGAATTCAGCCACCTGAGAGGAAGGAGTGGCCTGTCCTGCCAGGGCCACCTGCACAGTGTCAGAGATATCACCAGGTACCCAGAGGGGACTGCAGATGGGAATGGATGTCAGCCAGCAGAAGGAGCTGGCAGCTGGTCCCTGTCACTGAAGGAGATGGTAGGGCTATTCTGGAGGACTCGGTTGCTTGTCCATTGCTCTAGTCCGTGGTTCTCAACCTTCCTAATGCTGTGACCCTTTGATACAATTCCTCATGTTGTGGTGACCCCCAAACATAAAATTATTTTTGTTGTTACTTCATAACTATAAATTTGCTACTCTTAGGAATTGTAATGTAAATATATGTGTTTTCTGATGACCTTAAGTGATTCCTGTGAAAGGGTCATTCTACCCCAAAGGGGTTGCGACCTACACATTGGGAACCACTGCTCTAGTCTATTCTTGGAGCATTCATTCATTTGTCTAGTCTGTCCTTGAATCACTTGTTATTGGTCCAGCCTATCCTTGGATCATTTATCCATTGATCTAGTCTTCCCTTGGATCCTTCATTCATTGGTCCAGCCTATCCTTGTGTCATTCATCTATTGGTCTAGCTTGTCTTTGGATCATTCACTCATTGCTCCTGCCTGTCCTTTGATCATTTGTTCATTAGTCTAGTCTATCCTTGGATCATTCATCCATTGGTCTAGACTGTTCTTGGATCATTAGTCCATTGTTCCAGCCTGTCTTCAAGTCATTCATCATTGGCCCACCCTGCCTTTGAGCCATTTATCCACTGGTTCATTCTGTCCTTGGGTCATTTGGCCATCGACCTACCTTTTCTGGGCCTCAAGTTTGACTCTCATTTTCTCGCCCTGTTTCTAGCTTCCTCCTTTGTCCTTGGTCCTCATGATGGCCTCAACACCACCCCATCTTGATCTCTTTTCATATGTGGTTCTGTGCTTTCCTAAGTCACTGTAGCAAAGGGTGGGCTGGAGGCCACTCAGGGGCCTCTTCGGGATACCCAGCTTTTCTTCAGTGTGTCACTCCCTGTGTGAACAAATCAGTGAAGAAGTTTATATTTCATGTTGAGTATACTTCTTGGTTCCAACATGCTCCATCTCATGAATGGAGAAGGTCCTCCCTAGGGGCCCCCCACCCAAACTCTTTTGTCTTCCCAGTGAAGAGTTCAGCCTGTAAAAAGGCTTATGTAGTCTCCTATGGATGTGGCTTGATTCCTAGAGGCCTGAGAAACACAACAGGCTGTGATATAACTGTCCAAGCACATCACAGAGTCCCACATACCTGGTGACTCACACTGGCTCAGGTTCGGCTCCAGCGCTATGCATCCAGCAGCTTCCTGTGTGCCTTCCTATAAAGCCCCATCACTTCAAAACTGAAATGTCGAATTGCAAACTTGTCACTTCCCCGTCAACCTTCTTCCTTCTACCCAGCTAATAAAATCACCACTATCCCTGCTACCCATGTCAGGAGTCTGGGAGTTGACATAGACCCTCCTCAGCATCTCTGTCCCTGAGGCCTGGCAATACTCTTCTGCTCAGCCCTTCTATCCCATGCTACAGGTCTCTTGTGATGACTCAGGATCCTACCACCTTCTCAGAGTACTGCAGTAGTTCCCTGACTCATCTGTGCAAAGCTTTATCCCTAGACCACTTTCCTGGCCACAAGCAGAATGCTCACTATCAAATGTGCTTCTGATGGGGCTGCTCCATTGCTAATATCGTCAGTGACTCCTTTGGTTGGTGCTCCAGTTCCTGGGATGGTTCAGAAGTCTCCCAGGAGTCAGGACTATGCATTTCTTTAGTATTATTCCAGGTCACTATCTTTGGTACACATCCACATTCAGCTTTCGCAACCAGACTCTCATCCCTCATATCCCTCACCACTTCACACCTCTGTGCTATACCAACGCTGTTGCTCATGACTAGCACACTTTCTTCCTGGTCCGCCCAGTGAACACCTACCCATCCTGTAAGACTTCTTTACATATCTCCTCTGAGAGGCTAAGATAGCTGAGAAGTTCTTTACCATGTGTCAAGGAATCCCTTCACATTCCCTCCATCTCACTGTGCTCCACATCCAGGTTCTATGGAAATTTGAGCCTAGGAAAAATGCCCCCCCCACCCCACCCCCGTGTGTGTGTGTGTGTGTGTGTGTGTGTGTGTGTGTGTGTGTGTGTGTGTATGTGTGTGTGTATGTGTGTGTATGTATGTGTGTATGTGTGTGTGTGTATGTGTGTGTATGTGTGTGTATGTATGTGTGTATGTGTGTGTGTGTGTATGTGTGTGTGTGTGTGTATGTATGTGTGTGTGTGTGTGTGTGTGTGTGTGTGTGTATTCACATGCATGCCAGAGAACAACCTCAAGTGCTGCTTCTCAGGACACCATCCACCTGTTTTTGAGACACTTGGCCTGAAACACAATTCCTCTAGGCTGGCTGGTCAATGAGCTACCCAAAATTCTTCTGTCTCTAGAATACTAGTACACATCATCACATGTCTATGGGTTTTATGTTGTTGTTGTTGTGGTGGTGTGGTGTTTTTTGTTTGTTTGTTTGTTTTTAACATAGGTCCTGGGGCTCAAACTCAGGTTCTCATGCTTTTGTGGCAAGCATCTCCCCAGCCCTCCCTGGGTCTCTTCCATACTGAGGTGCACTCCTGTCTTCTGTCATTTTGATCAGGTCTGTTGCAGTCCTGAGCTCTGCAGAGGAGCAGGACTGAGAGCTGCATGCAGTCAGGTCAGCCCTTTCTGGAACCCTGGCCGTGGAGGTTGACTCTGCCTTTATAAGCCAGAGCCAAGTCCTTTCCGCCTCCGCCTCTTAGTCCTTTTCTTCCTCCTCCCCAGTGACCTGCTCCTCACTGTCCTCTGCAGCCTCCATGCTGGGAGAAAGGAGAAAAAGCTTGTCACTGCTTTAAGTGACAGCCACCCTTAGGTTCAACATACCACGTGGCTTGTCACCCTGGCCCTGCACACAGGCCCTCTGTATCGCAGGAGGCTGGGCTGAAAGGAGCCACCCTGAAGTCAACAGTTCCTCTTCTGCCCACCAGCCCCCTGCCAGCCCTTACCTCTCTGCACCATTAGTCACTGGGGGAAGAAGGCAGGAATCCAGGATAGGCTCATTTGGAAAAAGCCTCAAACGCAAAAAGTGTCTTCTTAAAGCCAGGTAGGGGGTAATTAACCACATTTCAAAAGAATTCTTCTGTTTCAAAAGGCTCCATGGCAGGGAGCCCGCAATTAGCCTGCTCCCCTGGAGCCCTGGCATGGCAGGGCAGCCAGGCTGGGCAGCTTCCCGCTTCCTCTGCCCCCACCTAGTTAAAGATGATTCTTTTTCTCCTTTTCTTTTGGTTTTAATAATCTTTTTCATGCCTTCTCTCAGAGGGAAGACGCCTGGCCTGATCCAGGGTCATTCATTTCACAAACATCGAGAATGGGAGATTTGAGGGGACACAGTGGAAGCCTGGAGAGGACAGGACCTGAGTGGAGAGGGGTGGGCTGAAAACGCCTTCCATCCTGGAAACCTCGATCGTCTTCCTTCTGAAGAGAATCTCTAACGTATTCCGGAGGCGATGAAACCAGCTAATACACGTGTTTTTTGTTTTTTCTTCCTTCTGGCCTTCTAAGCAGTAATGTATGACCATGCCCACTCATAAGATGTGGAAGGCCATGTCCAGAGAGTAGGCGGGGCAGGCGTCTCCTAGGACAGCAGGTAGGGCCAGAAGGCATGGCTCTTCTTAGATGCCCTTCTCACTGTCTTCCTCATTCCTCCTGGGAAGCAATGGCTGGTGCTCCAGCAGTCATCTTGGGCCAAGCTGGGGCTTTGTAATGGAAGTTCAGGACAGACTAGTAGAAGCAGAAAGACAGACAGCACCTGAGTACTGGCCACTGTGGAGTTGCCTTACCAACCATTTGGCCCTGCACTTCTGTGGGGGGAAGAAAGAAGCTGCTGTCTAGGTTAAGCCTGTACTGAGCCTGGTCCAAGCCAGTTTCATGATGCTCATCTTCAAGACCAGCCACACTTGCAGTTTGGAGGCAGATGGCAAAGAGTGGGGTTTGTGTCATGTTACGATGTCCCCCCAAATCTTGTGTCTGTAACTCTTTATCCCATATTTTCCTTGTGGATCAGTGGGTAAGTGACCTAGCATCAGTCGAGCGACACCTCTTAAAAGGGGGGTGGATGGGTGGTCTAGGACTCTAGGGTCACACTACTCAGCTGGAAGAAGAGGGGATATCAATCCCCCCTGGAAAGAGGCAAAGATCATTGCCTTTTCTCAACTGGCTTTGCTGATGGCCACACCCACTTACCCAGGCCCCTCATTCCTCTCTAATTTGGTTAGGCATTTCATTTTTGGTTTTTAAAAAGAGCACTTATTTATTGCTGCCTGTGTGGGAACCAGCCTCCAAGGCAGCTCAGGGTCGGAGAGGAAATCCGCCGTGCTGGCGAAGCTAAGATTTTTCTATCTGAGGGCGTAAGGAAAAAGACACACATTCTCTTGATCATTTCCTTCTTTATTCAGCAGCCTCTTGTCATGGACTGACTGGGCTGGCTTCGCTGGGTTGGGTTTGGCTGGCTTCTGGGGAACAGCCATACAAAGATGTATCTATAAATTGTTACAGAAAGTATTTCCTCATTCCAAGGTCCCCAACCTTAATCTACATGTCTTACTGGAGGAGAGCATCACATCCCTCCGTGGCCCTAGCTCTTCACTATGTATTACGTGCAACACACAATGATACTAGAGCCCAGGTGTGCCTGAGGTGTCCTGTGATCAAGGTCATGGGATGGCCCCAAAGCCCCCTCAGCAAAGCAATCATGGTTCTCCACAAGGATTTTTTAAGGTCAAGGTACTTCCAAAAAGCATCTGTTCCTTCTAATCTCTATCCCATACAGTGATTTGCTAAATTCCTACAGAGAACAGGTAACATGTTTTTCATCTCCCTTACCTGATTAAAAACAAATCCATCCCAATATCCCATATACATTTACATCTAAGTAACTTATTGCAGATCAACAGAGCATGAGCAGACAGAAAGCATCTTTTTCACAGAAAACTCCCTTGTTGGCAGGTTGTATACCAGACTACCAAGAAAGAATTCTACTATCTCTCTTGAAAGTTAATCTTATAAGGAATCCCAAACCTAAACTTTTGTACATAAAAGACAGTCAGTTGCCTGTACTTCAGGTGTTTAGGGTGTATACTATCTATCACTAGTTTCTTATATCAGGAGAATTGAGGGCAGGAATGGGTACAAAGACACCAAGACCCATGTCTCTATCTTTTAAGCATTAAGAGAAGTAGAGCCAGCCTGGCTCCTAGAGAATTCGATTGTTCTCTTTAATCATTAACCTGAGCTGTGATCTAAAGCAGCTTGTAAGGTGGAATTCATCGGCCTTAGCTGTGAAACGTATCCTTGTATATACTTTATTCATCAAAGCTCTGTATAAGCTAACATCATTATCAATTAGAAGGTACAGCTAGGGAGAAAGTCATCTTCATAATAATTCACAGGTAAAATTACCCAGAAGAATGGGATGTTTCCAATGAGGTAAACACATTACCTTACAGGCAGTGGGGAATTTCCCCACACCCAATTCAACCATGCCAGATATCAGAGAAAAATAGCAACAGCAGGCATACATAGCGTGCAAGGTCACAGCAGAAGCAAGAGACTGGGTCTGGGTTTTCGGGGGCCTTGCCTACCTGGGAATTATCCACCAGGAGGTTGCCTCCTGGTGGGCCAAAACCCTGAACCCCAATTGTCACCTGCTAACCCCCAAACTTGGCCACCAACACTTGTTTTCTCTCTTTAGTATATTTTTATTTTAATTTCTGAGCATTTCATGCATGAATACTGCATTTACATCATTTCCATCCCTCCCTGTCCTCCTCCAACTCCTCTTACAAACACACACACACACACACACACACACACACACACACACCCCGCTGCCCTCTCTCATCCCCATTGCTGCCTCTCATCTCCCCGCTACTTCCATTTCCTTCTCCCCTTCTACTCAACCCCACTTTCTTAACAGAATTCCCTTCCTACTTTCGTCTCTTCTTGCCTGTGGTGTGTGTGTGTAAGTGTGTGTATGTGTGTCCCCATTGCAGCCAGTTTAGTTACAGTTAGAGTTGCCCACATAAGCATAGGTGGGGAGTTGACTGGATCAGGGGCAGCTGGCCAGCCACCACACCACTGAAGAAAAGGCAGCCTTTCTAGCAGCCCCCTTCCTTCCTTCACACAGGGAATTCCTTACAGACACCCAACCAAAATGGATGCCCCAACCCTTGTGAGGTCTGCTGAGTCCCGGGGCCCTGTGTGTGTGTGTGTGTGTGTGTGTGTGTGTGTGTGTGTGTGTGTGTGTATGGGGGGGTGGACATGATGAGGAGGCCGGGGGATAACCTCAGATCATTCATCAGGAGCCGTCCATCTTACTTTGAGACTGGGTCTCACTCTGGCCTGGAGCTTGTCAAGTAGGTTAGTCTGGCCAGCTAGCCAACCTTAGGATTCTCCTGTCACTGCCTCCTAATCACCGGGATTACAAGTGCAGCTGTTTAGTGGGTTCTGAGGATCAAATTACGTCCTCACGCTTGCAATCCAAGCGCTTTACCAACTGAGCCATTTCCTCGGCCCGGACATCCCACGTTTGACGTTATTTGCCTGACATAAAATAAATGAGTTGGATTGATGTCAGACCTTTCCCAGCACTGTCCCTAAGCCCACCCAGAAGAGTGTCAGCGTCTCTGACACATAGGCAGTTTCAGATAGCACCTTAGTCCCCAAGCTGTCCGTGGGTCAGCCAGTAGGCAGGCAAAGGCCTGCTGCTCCTTGTGAGGAGACATCATCCATGGGGACCTGGTAGGGGAGAACTGGTGAGCTGTTGACCCTCCTCACCTCCCATCTTCCAGGGCAGGAGAGCCACAGATAGAGCCTGTTTAAAAATCTCTTGCCTGTGGGTGGTATTAACAGTCCACCCTGGGTTCTGGAAAGCAGACTTGGGGCCTCTATTACGAAGAGTCACGTTCTGGAGGTGGCCACTGCAACATGACTCCTGGAGCTACAACAGCTTCTTGGTTTTCTGGTCATCCCAGATGGACACCTCCATCCTTTCCAGTGTCAATATCTGTGGGCTTGACTTAGGTCCCCAACAAAGTAGCCTGTGGGTTTTTTGTTTGTTTGTTTGTTTTTTTAGCCTGTGGTTTTAATCTATTCATTTATCTTAAATTATTCCCATGCCTGATTTCTCATTCCATAGCCTCTTTTCCTTAGCCCAGGGCCAACTTCTGCCTCCCAGTGGTGGGCAACGGTATCCCGCTCCCTACCCTGGGGCTGTGGACCCTGGGCTGGGAAACTATTGAGTCCCACCATCATAGGATGTCAGTAAAGGCTGGGAAGGAGTCTCTGGAAGCCAGAGGCTTCCCTGTGGCTGGTTTCAGAGCCAATGTCTCATCTGGGGCAGCGGAGACAGTTCAGTTGGTCATGCTTCCTCAACTAGCCTGAGGACCAGAGTCTGGATCCCTAGCACCCAGGTAAAAAGCCAGAAATAGTAGCATGTGCCTGCCACCTGGGTGCTGGTGCTGGTGCTGGTAAGACAGAGGCAGGAGGGTCTCAGTGAGTTCCAGGTACAGGGAAAGACAAAACAGAACAAAACAAAACAAACAAACAAGCTGGAAAGTAAGCTGGGCAGTGGTGGTAGTGGTGGTGGCACACACCTTTAATCCCAGCACTTGGGAGTCAGAGGCAGGTGGATCTCTGTGAGTTCGAGGCCAGCCTGGTCTACAGAGTGAGTTCCAGGACAGCCAGGGCTACACAGAGAAACCCTGTCTTGAAAATAACAACAATAAAGCTGAAAAGTGGTTGAGGAAGATACCCAGTGCTGACCCCTGGCTTCCACATGTGTTCACACATGTGTATGGAAACTGTCATACAAACTAGCATGAACACAGGCAACCAGAAGGAAGGAAGGGTCTCATGAGTTCAGAGACTGGGGGACAGTGTTTGGCTGAGTTCTAGCCACAGCCCCAGGTCTCAGTATTCCTGCACGGTCTCACCAGAATGGCCCGCTCTGCCCCCTTGCTTCCTTCTGGTTTATGTTTTTCCTGTTCTTGAAACATTCCTAGAGGAGACATGCAGTCTCCCTTAGAAATGCTGGGGAGGGGGAGGCGGGGCAGAGAAGGGAGAGGGAAGGGGCATATCATCTTAGTGTTCTTTACAAAGGGAAAGGTATTTAAAATTAAAATGCTGCGAAGAGGCTGGTGACATGACTTAGTCAGTCATGGTACCTGCCACCAAACCTGACAACCTGAGTTTGATTCCTGAGGCCTGCACTGTGGGAGGAGAGAACTGACTCCCAACTTGTTCCTTGATTTCCACAGCATCACACACACACACATACTCACACACTATATATACACACACACAAATACACACACACACACACACACACACGCATATATGTATATATATGCACACACACACTGTTTTGGATTATGGTATTACATTCTTGTCATCCAGCATTTGGGAGGCTGAGGCAGGAGGATTGCAAGTTATAGGTCAGCTTGAGATCTAGAGTGGGATCCTGTATCCACCCCCGAAAGAAAGAAAGAAAGAAAGGAAGGAAGGAAGGAAGGAAGGAAGGAAGGAAGGAGAGAAATAAACAATAAACCCCAAACACATTCAGCAGGAAGGGGCCCTGGAGATCATCTGGTGACCCTATTCTCTTACAGGTGGGGAAACTGAGGCACAGAGAAATGGTGAGCAGAGTCCAGTTTGTACAGCTAGCTCAGGGCAGAGCTGGGATGGGAATATCAAGTGTCTCATCTCTCAGGCCACCACTTCCTTTGCCTTATGCAGAGTCCCAGGCAGCGTGTGGTCCGTCTGTCTGGAGGCTGGAGTGGACAGCACTGTCCCTCCCCCACACTTCTAGGGCTCGGAAGAACATCAAAGCCTTTCCCTGGAACTGTCATGGTCCTAAGAATTCTCTGACTGTTCTCTAAGAAAGTGCTTTTTCAGACTTGACCTTTCTGGATTCATCCAGCTTCACATTCTCCCATGGACTCCTGGGCCAGGCTTGGTTCCGGATAAGCCAAGGGACCTGGGCTTTTGTGACTGTGCCTGATGGACAGGCATGCATGTGGCTAAGAGAGCTGGCTTTGGAGTGGGGGTAGATGCCCCTCCTAGGCAGATGAGCTCTCAGAAGAGGTTTTGAAAAGGAGGTTGGGCGGGACCTAGATGCCAGGGGTGGACCATGTATGAACAAACATTGGTCTTTCGTGCTATTTCCTGTGGCTTCACATATCAGAGTCCCCAACAGAGTAACCAAACAGAAAGGGAAGAAGTGGATCTCACAGGAGACTCCCTAAGAGGTGGCAATGGGATGGGTGTTCCCCACAGACCCAGGACTTTCCATGGGCCAAAGGGATGTGGGAGTGTCCCCCATTCTGTTACATCCTACCTTGATTAGTAAACAAGCGTTAGTGGGTACTGAGATTCTGGAGGGCATCAACAGAAAGGGACTCCAGTGGCAGGAGGTGGTGGTAGCAGTGTGTGTGTGTGTGTGTGTGTGTGTGTGTGTGTGTGTGTGTGTGTGAGGCTGGGTTGCATTGGTAGCAGATTTTTCTGGGAGATGATTCTGGGAATCACAGGTAAGGGCTGGAGTAGACGAAGCTTCCAGCAGAGTCAGCCCATTCTGTGTGTTCACAGGCCGGCCCTGATGCTCCATCCTTTTGCAGCCGGTGGGAGCAAGAGGTATGTGTGCATGATTCTAGATGGCTCCATCTGAGGGATAAAGAGCTGTGAGGTTTGATTACCACATCTTCAGGGAGAAAGCCTCATTTGTGAGAGCACTCTGGCTGGGGGGTAGATATTTGCAGCTCGTAGCTGGGGGCATGGGTGGGAATGTCAAAGCTAAGGCTATGTGGCCAAGGCACCCACAGCTGCAGCAGGAGCAACCCCTTCTGGGAGCGAGCGAGGGAGGCAGTGAGAGCAGAGCAGAGGGGAGAGATGACGGGTACAGCACAGAGCACGTTCTGGGTGTGAGAAAAGCCTCAGACAAGCAGAGGAGTATGAGGGCCATACATCTTGCACCAGCAAGGGACCCCAGTAGGGACCAGAGACCTGAGGTGGGCAGAGGCAGATGGTGTGGGCTGAGTACAGGGGAGACATGCCCTGCGCAACTGTGGGTGTGAGGTTTGAGTGACACAGTTCCGCCTCTGGGGAGTTGATCCATGGAGTCACTGAAATCGTACTCCCCCTCCTCCCTCCCTCCCTCTCTCCCTCCTTCCCTTTTCCTCCCCTCCTTCCCTCCCTCCCTCCCTCTCTCTCTCCCTCTCCCTTCCCCTTCCCTCCTCTCCCCCCTTCCCCTCTTTTCCCGACCTATCTCTTCCTCTTCTGACCAATGTCCTGTATCTATTTTTCGCTCCCCACCCGTGTTGGTGTCACCTGGGCTACTGTTTAAGACATCTTTGTGACCAATGAGAGACAATATAGAAGCTACAAGCCCCAGGGTAGGGACAGGTATAGTCGGGGTCCACCTTGGCTGCTGCAGGATTCCGGAGAGGAAAAGGCATGATGGTCTTCAGTGCACTGTTCCATCTGTGGGCACAGGATGGGGCACTCCCCGGCCCCAGGAGCAGGGAGGTAGCCAGTGGGAGTCAGCACGTCCCATCTCCGTGACATGGCTCCACAGGTTCCAGAGCTGCTGCATCCAGCTAAAGTCCAGATAAGGCAGCGTGAGCAAGAAAATGGTGGCTTGGGATGGAGAGATGGTTCAGTGGTTAAGAGTAATGGCTGCTCTTCCAAAGGACCCGGGTTCAGTTCCCAATGCCCACATGACAGTTACAGCTGTCTGTAACTCCAGTTCTAGGGGATCTGACGCCCTCATACAGACATATATGCAGGCAAAACACCAATGCACTAAAAATAAATTTAAAAGAAAAGGAAGAAAATGGTGGCTTTATCGGACTCACTGTGATTTCCACACCCCCGTGTGGTCCCTCTTGAGGCCTTCAGGAGGATGGACCCTTCCTGCCCAGCATGAGCATCATGGTGCCGCAGTGCCCAGCAGCACAGTGTAGGCTCTCGGCTGCCACCTGAGGCAGGTAAGAGGGTGGTGATGCTCAGTTTCCCAAGGACAAGTGCAGAGACCCATCAGTCACCTCTAGCAGCCAGCGCAGGGCTCGTGAGAGCACCCTAGCTCCTTAACTCTGCACTCAGCTAAAACAGAAAGGAGAGCGGTTGGTCTTTCTTGAGTTCTTTCACCACATGACAAAAAACATTTTTTTTGTTGTTATTGTTGTTTGAAAGTAAGTCTCTGGGCCTGGAGAAACAAAAGAACAAACTGCATTGTTGTTCAGCGCTTCAGAGCCGAGAATAACAACGAAGTCTGGGCTGACTTAGGCATTCTCAGTGGCCCTCAATCCCGATGGGAAAATAAACCGAGGGAAAGGATGGGAGGTGGCTGGCACCCACCTATGTGGGAGCTGTTCTGACTATTGTGTGTGCTCCAGTGCGCACAGGCGTCTTGGTGAGAGCAGAGACAGTAAGCAAGCCCACTGAAGCCAGCGTGAGGGAGGCACACCGTAGCTTGCTGTCCTATCGGGGCATCCAGACCACGTGGGCTGTTTCCTCCTCCCAGCCCAGAGCAGAGAGGTGACTTTCATCCACATCCTCCTACCCCTACCTGCCTGATTTTTCAGTCTCTCCTGAGTGCTTTCAGCTTCCTTCTGTGTGTGTGTGTGTGTGTGTGTGTGTGTGTGTGTGTGTGTGTGTAGTGTAGTGTAGTGTATGTATACATATGTGTGGGTACACATATCTGTGCACACACAAAGGTGTGTGCACACACAGAGGATGGGAAGTGTCTGTCCCTACTCTGTTCCCTTGAGACGGGATCTCTTTCTGAACCTGGAGCTAAGAGAGTGGCCAGTGAGCCCCAGAGATTCCTGCTTCTGACCTCCATGGTGCTGGGGTCACAGGCATATGCATACCTCCTCCTAGATTTTTTGTTTAATATGGGCACTGAGAATTCGAACTCAGGTCCTGGTACTTATGTAAGAAGCACTCCTACTCATGGAACCACACGCCCAGCTTGACCCTTCTCTTCAGCCCTTCATTCACTGATCTCACCACCCTCCTCAGAGTACCCACCCCCAAGCCCATCAACCATCCTAACCACAAATATCGGCACACCCAGACTCCAGCCTTCCATCTGCGGCGGCTCCAAGCCCTCTGTTCGGTGACCTGGAAACCCCGGCTGCACAGGTACAGGTTCACTCTTCTTAGCATGCGTCTACTCCAGCCCGAAATCCTGGGACTCACAAAAGGTGAGGTGTGTCCTAAGTCAACAGCAAGTCAAAAGCACAAAGTGCTCAAGGTGGCTGGCTGCAGGCCATGGAGCACAGAGCATGGAGCATGGAGCATGGAGCATGGAGCATGGAGCATGGAGCATGGAGCATGGAGCACGGAGCAGATAACTGGAGGAGGGCCTGCTAGCAGCCCAGGAGGCTGGTGTGTGTTGTGTTCCTCACATTCAGATGCAGTGAAGACTGCGGGAAGGCGGCAAGGCTGGGCTAGGGCGAGAGGGGCCTCTTCCCTCTCACACTGTGAGGTGAGCCTGGAAAGGACACAGCTTTCACCCAGGGGTGGAGGGGCAGGAGTGATGGTGGTGGTTGTGATGTGGGCCATTCAGTAAGTGCTGGCACACACACAGTAGGCACTAAATAAATGCCTTGGAAATTTATTGCCCTAGAGCCGTGGATGGCGCGGTAGCAGCCTTGTGTGCTAGTAGCTTTGGTGTAACTGCTGCTATTCCAGAGAGTTATTACTGTGATAAAACCTGCCAGGCGGCTGGGCTGCTCCGCTCGGATGAGTGAGGGCTCTCAGGCCTGGGACTTGGAGTGTGCAGCGAAGGAGACATGAACTCATCCCGAGATGACCTCAGTGGCCATCTCCGAATGTAAAGATGAGTGGGTGGGAAGGGAAACCAGGAAGAAGCAGGCTTTCAACAAAGCCGTCCTAGAGGGGTGGGCCTCCTCCTCAAATCTAATCCGTCTAGTAACAGTGACCCCTGGGCTCTCTAGCACACAGGCTTGGTGTCCTCATGCCCTTGGACTGGCAAAGAGAAGGGCTTTTGTGTGACCTTGCAATGTCTTGATAACCTGTATTAGTCCTTCATAGTCTCCAGCCACTGTGTGAGGCCATCACAGGAGTGAATTGTCTAATCCTTGTGTGCTTAAGGCACATGTGCTGGAGCTAATTGCTAAGAGACAACTGAGTCACAAAGGGGCCAGATCTGTGGTCCCCCTTCGGAAGTGAGAGCTTGGTCCTGTAGATCAGGGAAGTTTGTGAAGGTGCCGTGTGGGAAGGGTCTGGTCATATTAACATTAACGTGCTCGTTCTAGTGTGGGTGTGGAGGATGGATCTGAGGACAGTTAGACTGGATGCTCATGTACCGGTTATTTTTAACTATTGACTTGACATAGTCTAGAATCCTCCAGGAAGAGGGTCTTCATGGGAAATTGTCTAGAGCAGGTAGATGCATAGATGTGTGTGTGTGTGTGTGTGTGTGTGTGTGTGTGTGTGATTGTTTTGACTATCAATTGATATAGGAAGACCCATCCCACTGTGGGCAACACCATTCCCTAGGCTGGGCCCTGAGATGTGTACAAGAGTTAAGACAGCCACACAGCACACAGCATGGGTGCGTTTGTTTCTCTCTGCTCTTGACTGTGGCTGTCACATGACCAGCTGTTTGGAGCTCCTGCCTCTGAGACTTTCCTGCAGTGAAGGACCGAAGTGTGAATTGTGAGCTAAAATAAAACCCTTTCCTCTCCTAAGTTATTTTTTTTGTCAGAATATTTTACCACAGCAGCAGAAAGGAAACCAAACAGCGGGCGTACTTGTTAGGAAGCTGCCACGGTGGTCCTGGCATTCTCGAGAGGAGGGCCCTGTTAAACCAGGTCTGCTATTCCTAAAGCCATGTCTTGACTCCCTGCTTTCTAGTTCCTCTGTTCCTGTCTCACTTTCTCCATCACCATGCAGATACAACAAGGGTGCTTCTGCCTCAGACATTTGTACCCAACACCTTCCCCTGGCTTTCTTCATGGCCCCTGGATCTCTGTTCAACTATCACTGTACTGGAAAGGGACTCCCCAAGCACTCTAGTAAATGATGCCATGGCCCCATCAGTCTCCATCCTCCCAGCATGCTCCAGGATAAATGTTCGATTTATCCATCTATTTATTATCTGTCTCACCCCACTAGAATCTAAGTTCCCCAAGGTAGGACCGAAGTCTGTTTTGTTCTCTGCTGTCTTCCTGGAGGGAGGAGACGCTCAAGGAGGCATGCAAAGAATACCGAGTCAGAGACATGAGTCACCACAGAGGCCGCTCAGCCTCACGTGCCATGGGCAGGGAAGTTTTCAGGGCACAGTTCATCCTATGTTCCCACATGCATGCATAAACATTTGGGCCTTAGTTCTAAGCACTGAGCTCGAGTGAGAGTGAAGAGTGTGTTAGCTCATTTTTGGCGTTGCTCTAAACAAGAGGCAATACAAAAGAAGAGTTTTGGCTCACACTCCCTTGGCTCGCACTTCCGGGGCACAGTCCACTATGGCAGCAGGAGTGTGAGGCCGCTCACTGACATCTCTGTGAACCAGGAAGCAGCAAACACACAGAAAGCCGGGTCCGTCCACAGGCGTCAGCGTCCAGCCACCCGGTGACTCACTTCCTGTAGCTATACCTCACCTTCCAAAAGCTTCCATAACCTTCCCAAACATTGCCACAAGGTGAGGTCCGAGTGCTCAAACACACGAGCCTGGGGGTTGGGGTGGGGTGGCATTTCACCTTCAAACTGCAACTGAAAGGCTCAGAAATGAATCCTCCCATGGGCTCTGGTGACAGGGACACTTCATGGGGCCAGGCAGGCACGTATTGGGTGCATAGCAACTCCATCGCTGTGAAGACACAGCTGAAGTTCTTTGTCACTTTGTGTTCTTTTCTTTCCTGTGATGACATCGTTCTTGAGTAGTGAGTAATTGGAGCCTTGGGGCTGCCTCTCCTTTTGAGCAGAAGTGAGGTTCCGACGCTCCAGGTGAAGTGCAGGTGAAGAGAAACCGAGGCTAACGCAAACCAAGGAGTCAATAACTGCTTGACATTCTGAGAGGCAAAGCCTCACCGGTGGATCCAACACCATGGAAGATCGTTTCTCGGTAGGCGCTGAAGTAGTTCAGTAATGCTGGCCTTTTAGGCAATGGAAGGCTTCGGGAAAGCTGGATGCTTCTCTGCAGTTCAGGGTGTCTGGGGGTTGCGGTGCAGTGAGGTGTGAATGAATTTCTTCACAGAAAGGGGCGCATAGCAGCAGCTTCGATGTGATAGCTTAGGAGGTATCCTACTTACTTACAAAAATCACACCCCCTGCACCCTCCACAAAGCAACTTAAGGGAGAAAAAGTTACTTTGCCTTGTAATTAGAGAGGATGCCGTCCATGGTGACCAGGAAGGTGTGGAAAATAAGATAATAACAAATTCACGAGATCAATGAAAACAAAGCCATTTTAAATACTCAACACCACAGAAAAGAACCCAGCACAGAAAAAGGCAAAAATGGCCAGAGTACTGATTTGGTGCAAGACAATGGATTTAAAATCCCTCCAGCCTTGAGGAATTCCATTGCTCCCACCCCAAACTCCTCATCTCATTGGCCTGGGTCACAAAACCTCATCCTGTGAACAATTTGGGGCTTAGAACTGAACCCTCTTTCCAACCCTGGGCTCAGGCATATAGCAGACCACCTGTAACTTTCAGAGTCCCAAGTTTAGCAGCTGCCTGGGCGACAGGATGTTGAGGCAGCCGGTCACGTGGCATCTATGGTCAGGAAGCAGGGAACGGTGCATACTGCCACTCTGCTTGCTTGCTCCTTTTCCTTCAGTCCAGGGCTCCAGCCGGGGGAAGGCAGCTGTCACTCTCAGAGTAGCACTTTCCACCTCACTCAACCTGTTCTAGAAACCCCTTGCAGATGTGGCCAGGGGTCTGTTTCTGTGGTGATTCTACAACCTGCCATGTTGACAATCAGTGCTAACCATAGGAGATGAGGGTAACAGCTTCAGAGAATGACTTTCCTCTTATCTGGCCACCAAATGTTTCAAAGGGACTTAGTCCTTGGACAGTCTCTCAAGTCGGAGGACTTTATGGAGATGTGGTTCCATGGCAGCCATCATAGGTAATCAAGTTCTCTCGGAACGGATGATGCTGTGCTCAGGGTCTCCCTGGGTGGTCTACTTTGCTGTCTGTTGCTGTGCTAAACACCGTGCCCAAAAACAACTTGGGGAAGGGTATATGTTTCAGTTACAGTTGTAACCCACCACAGAGAGGGGAGTCAGGGCAGGAACTGAGTGAAGCAGATGCCTGAAGGACTGTTCTTTACTTGCTCCTCCTGGCTCATTCACCCTGTTTTCTTACACCACTCAGGACCACCTTCCCAGGGGTAGCGCCACCCACAATGGGCTGGGCCCTCCCACATCAGTCACCAACAATGAAGAAAATGGCCTGCAGGTATGCCCACAGGCCAATGCGATGGGGGCATTTTCTCAGTTGAGGCCTCTTCTTCTCAGATGATCTAGCTTGTGTCAAGTTGACAAAAGACACCAGTCAGCATACTGGGCAAAGGACAAGTGTCTAGAGAATCATTACCCACAGTTAGCTTTGGGTAGGTTTGGGTGTGTGTAGGTTTGGAGACATGCTCATCACTCATTCTCCCTCAGCTGAGACTTGAGATGTTGGCTGAGAGACCTCTGCTGAGCTGTAAGGAGATCTACAGGAAGAGGCAGGAGATGAACTCTTACAGTCTTTGACTGTCCTGATGGGAGTTCCCATGTTTTAACATTTAGCTTTCCTAACAACCCTTCAAGATAGCTGTTGTTATCCCAGTTTTACAGATGGCTAACCTGTGGATTTGAGAGGTCCTGCTTTATTTTCTAAGCCCACGCAGGTAGAACAGGGCAGGATTGGGCTTTGAGTTCATGCCCCGTGCCTCCTCGTTACCCACATGTACCACTGATGTCTAATTATTGCTGTGTTGCCGGGTCTGTAGGCGTGTGACCCGGAGATGTGAGTAGGTGGCTTAAGGGGAATTCTTTGGGGTGGATGTGGTAATAATGTTGATTGAATGTTTCTGCTCTGTAATTTTTTTCCTTGGAGGAAAAAAATTCCAAGACTATATCTCTAGTTTTTATTTGATCTTTTTTTCTGTTTATGCTCAATCCTAAGAATTTCAGGTTTTTAGAAGGATTGAAGGAAAGTGTGGGTCCAGGAGGGAATGTTCTGGTTTCACTGAATATATTCTATATTCCTTTGAGTCACTGACAACTGTAGCCAGAGGTGCTGAGAGCTGTGGGCCCATCACTAAAGATATGAGACCTGGTCATGCAACAATGTTCTCTAAATTGAAATAGTCCCTCCTGAAGACCCAGAAAGATAAAGAAAATGTACAAAGCTCTGGAAGTACGTGACTCGGGTGTCAGGAAGTTCCTGGATCTTCCCAGGCTCACAAAGCCCTTCCTCGAGGTTATGTGAGTGGTAACGGCAGCTGAGGATTGAAAATTCACCAATCTGTTGAGCTGCCTGTGAGTCCCTCAGGAAGCTCCAGGGATGCAGCTTTCCTGAGTTGCTGGGTAGGTTTTTCAGTGATGCAGCTGGTTTACCACCACCACCCCCGCCCCATGCTCCTGTCAGTGACCCCAGTAAACTCATTAGTTTGCTGGGTTGGATTTCAGTGGAGTCATTACTTTGGTCTACTGTTGGTATTCTGTCTGGATTAGTACATATTATATTCATGTCTCCCCAGAAGAAGGTCATGCTATTGACCACCTCTATGTTGCCTCCAGGCTACAAAGAATACATGAGGCCATATATCCAAATGTTGAGGTTCCTGCATGTAAATTATGTGCCTTAGCTATTTTTTCCTGTTGTTACGACAAAATACACGGGCACAAGCAACTTCAAGAAGGGATGATTTTGGTTTACATCATGGTGGGAAAGTCATGGCAGCTGGTCATATTGCATCTACAGTCAGAAAAAAAGAGTAGTGATTGCTTGTGCTCAGTTAACTTTCTCCATTTTGTGGTGTTGAGGACCTTAGCCTAGGGAATGGTGCCGCCCACAGTTAGGATAAGTGCTGCTACCTCAATTAACCTAATCAAGGTGATCCTTCACAGGTACAGCCAGAGGCTAATCTAATCTAGAGAATCCTTCATAAGTGTGCCCACTTGTCTTTGAGGCAATTCTAGATCTTGGTAAGTTGACAATCAATATTAACCATCACACTGAGAATAGCATACATTCATCCACCTCATCCATGGGGATGCATTCCAAGACCCCCTAAAGTGGAATCTGAAATAGCAGCTACTACTAAGCCCTATATACATTATAGCTGCCCTATAGAGTTGCATGTTGCAGGTACTTTCAGAGAAACATACTCTGAGATGATCACATTGTGGAAACACCATGGGATGCCTTCCATACACTTCCATGCTTGGGATCCATCACTTGACATGGCCTCTTTATAGCTGAGAGATACGATAAACACAAGACATATAAGGCTCTTGACAATGTAACCCACCAAACTACTTGACAGTATCCTTAAAAGACAGAAGTATGAATATATGTTAGAACAATAACAAACACATGGACTGGTAGCACTGGGGCTGGAGAGATAGCTCAGTGGATAAGAGCATATGCTCTTCTTTCAGAGGACCAGAGTTCAATTCTCACCACCCATGTCAGGTGTTGCACAGTGTCCTGTAACTCCAGCTCCAAGGGATCTGATGCTCTCTACTGGTCTCCTTGGATACTACACTCTCATGGTTTACCCATTGAAAACAAAATGATCATGAAAATTAGTAAGAGTTATTTATTATGACTATGTATAACAGGTATAATGAGCATAGACACACATTATACATATATATGTATACACATAGATATATTTTGAAGATTTACTTCTTTTTATTTTATAACTGCTTGCTTGCATATATGTCTGTGCACCATGTGTATACAGTGCCTACAGAGGCCAGAAGAGGGCACTGGATCCTCTCAGAATTGGAGTTACAACAGAGTTGTGAGCCACCATATGGGTGCTCAAATAGAACCTGGGTCCACTGCAAGAACCTGCGTCCTCTGAAGAGCAACAAGTTCTCTTAACTACTGAGCCATCTGTCCAGACCCCACACTATTATTTTACATGGCTGGAAGCACAGTGTTCGTTCATATCAATATCACGTCACACAGTGAGTGAAGTATCTTGCTGCTATGTAATCATGGCTGTGACATCACCAAATGGGATTTACTCAGCTCTATCACAATGTCGTAGAACCACCACTGCATATGTGGTGTGTCATGGATCAAACATCATTATGTACATCTGTATTAAATCTATAAATTACATGCCTTTTCTATCTTTACTGAGCACTATCACAGGTTGTGGTCATAACTTATAGTTTCTGGGTACAACAGTCAAACTAGCATTGGTTTCTTTTTCTTTTTTCATAGTTTCATGGATAAATTTGTTCAGCCCAGAGGCCTTGGACACCTCAGTATGTGACGTCTTTCTTGTCCTATGGAATCAAGAACGTCCATCCTTTTACTGAAGGGAAGCACATTTTTATTGTTTCCTCACATATCGAAGTGGCTAGCGTCACTACTCTTGTGTTATGTGAACACGAACACTGTGGACTGTGACAGTACCTCTGGTTAGCTGGATGCTACTAAGTGAGAACTGGGTGGGTATATACAATATGGCTGCACAGTGAAGAGCGATGATCTTCATCCTGGGCAGAACAGAATAGGGCGAGGGCCTGAAGTGGGAGTCTAGAAATCTATATGAGACTCCCAGAAGTTCATGGCACGTTTTAGATGTGTGTGTTCAGGGAAGAGAATCCCAGCGTGTCCCAGGAGAGAAAAGCAACATCTGGAAGATGAAGAAGAAAGTGCAGGCTTTAAGTTGCTGCTGTTGAAAGGAAAACAATTTCAGAGATGGGATAGTCAATTAATTATCTGATGGGGGAAATAGATGAAAGAACAAAGCAGACTTCAGAGTCTCCACAATCCATCATCAAAATGTCTGGTATCCATCCAATCACCAGGCAGCTAAAAAATCATAAACAGTTGCTTATATTCAAAAGGGAAAATCAATAGAAACCCCAATGACCTAGATGTTGTAACTGATACGAAATTCAAAATCATTATAAGTATGTTCAACATTTTATGGGAAATTATATGCATATAGGAAATATATGCAAGGTAGGGAATCCTGTTAAAGAAACAGAAACTACTAAAAATAGCAGAATGGGGCTAGGGAAGTGGGTCAATGGGTAAGGACACTCATTATGCAAGCATGAGGATCTGAGTGTGACTCCCAAGAACCACGTAAAGTTGGGTAAGATAGCACACAGCTGTAATCTTAGTGCTCTTACAGTGGGGCAGGTGGCTGTCTTAGTTAAGGTTTCTATGCTGTGATGGGACACCATGACCACAGCAACTCAACTTATAAAGGAAAATATTTAATTGGGGACTGGCTTGCAGTTTCAGAGGTTTGGTCCATTATCATCATGGCGGGAAACATGGCGGCACACAGTTAGACATGGTGCTGGAAAAGGAGCCGAGAGATCTACATTTGGATCAGTGGGGGGGGGGGGGAGAGAGAGAGAGAGAGAGAGAGAGAGAGAGCAAGCCTGGCTTGAGCATTTGAAACCCTAAAGCCCACCTCCAGTGACATACTTCCTCCAACAAGGCCACACCTCCTCATCCCTGTCAAGTAGCACCACTTCTTATGATCAAACATTCAAATCTGTGAGACTATGGGGGCCATTCCTATTCAAACAACCACAGTGGCAGAGAAAAAAATCTCCAGAGGCTTACAGGCCAGCCGGCCCAGTATACAAAGAGTTAAACAACAAATTGTCCTGTTTCAGAGAAGGTGGAAGGTGAGAATTGACCCTTGAGGTTGTCCTATGACCTTGACATGCGCACTGTGGCAAAGGCATGCCCATACTCACACATGTGAATGTTCACACACATGCACATACACATCATACACACATATGCATCATACCCACAAAGATTTAAAAAGAAAAACTTTACAGTAGTGGTGAGATTGATAAGGGAAGTCTTCTGTGGTGGTTTGGATGAGAACGGCCCCCATAGGCTCATGTGGTAGAAAACATGGGTCTCCAGATGGTGGCTGTTTGGGGGAGGATTGGGAGGTGTGAACTTGCTGGAGAAAGGATGCCAGTGGAGGTTTGAAAGGATTGGTGCCATTTTGAATTAGCGCTCCCTGCCTTCTGTTTGTGGATTGGGATGTGAGCTCTCAGATGTTCCTGCTGCTGTGCCTTGCTCCGCCCTGGTGGACTCTGACCCTCTGAAACAAGAAGCCTGGTTAAAAACCCTTCCTGTTTTCAGTGCCTTTGGTCGTGGTGTTTTGCTGTAGCAATAGAGAAGTAACTGAGACACCTCCTTCCTCTGAAACACTGAGCAGGTATTAACTGGGGAATACTACTAAAATCAATACTAGTGTGGCTAAGACAAGTTTTATTGTCATCATGCTTTCTGTTCATTTTCCTGCAGATAAGCAAAGATGCTGGAGGGCTGGGGCAATCTGACGCCTTAATTGGCAGCTGCTGGGCTCTCTCTTACAGCCTTGGCTTCTTCCTTGAGCTGAAGGGCTGTCAGGCAGCCGGCCAGCTGAACTGTCCTCATGCCAGGACTGTTCTTCTGAACAGACGCTCAAGAAAATCAAAGAACAATTGTAGCTAATTACTCTGGCTCCTCTAGGTGCGGCCTCAGTCATGATTGCTTCCTGCGGTGGATTGGACACTTTGGTAATGGAAGCCACAATGAACCCTGCATGACCCTGCAGTCATTTCCTTCTAGATTGGAGTGGGAGGCGTGTCCTTTGGAGGCCTAGCAAGACTGCTGTGGCTGGTACCAAAGACACAGTGCTGTGATTGGTGCAAATCCAAATCCTCATTTGCATATCAAATTTTCTGTGATTGGTGCAGAAGGAACTTTTCTGTCTATGTAAGCAAGTCATTTGACCCACTTAGGTGGACAAGAGACGGCCTCCTGTACTGTCTCTCCCAGTTTGCATCCTTAAGCCAATAAAAACTTCTCCGCAATGGTCTTTTCTTGCCTATGCGTAGTTGTGCCGCTAATCTGATGAAGAATGATGCAGCAGGAACAACAGAGCAGCACCGAGAGCAAACGCAGGGGAGTGGCAGCTCGGTGACAGCTGAGCAGCCTTGGTGGCAAGGCCTGGCTGATGGACAGCTAAAGAAGCACCAGCTAAACATTTGGGGGGAGCGGCCAGGGCAGGAATGAGGATGACGGCAGGAACAGAGAAGATGGAGAGCCAAGGCCAGAGGAGGAGAGAAGACTAGAAAGGGCCCAAGAAGAGAGAGCACAAGCCAGGGTTGTCCCAAGATCCCAGAGTACCCGTCAAGCTTTTAGGGTCACGGACCTCAGACTTCCCAGGCTTGGAAGCTTTCACAACAGTTTTCTGTGAGATGCTAAGGAATCTTGATGCCTGGGTCAGCTTGGAAGATGTAACACCACTGGATGCCAAGAACAAAGGAATCTTGACTTCCTGCACCTACACACGAGCGGGAACACTTGTTTAGTTAGATGGCTAAGGACCCTGTGAGCCAAAGCCTGCATGAGGACTTAACACTGCAGGGCATCCCCTGTTGCTGCTCCTGCCTTCCCACTGCTGCCCAACGCTGTTGAACACCCTTGGAGAACTTCTTCTGGCTAACCCATAGTTTCTAGATAGAGCCAAAGGACTCCAGCTGCCTGATTATGAATGAGAAGATTCTCTCTGGGCACTGTATTTCCAGCCCTGTAGTCAATGGTAACATGTAGCTGTTGAGCACTAGAAATGAATCACAAGTTAATTTTATTTCATTTGAGTGAGGTAAAATTGATACCTCATGGCTATTGTATTGGGCGGTGCGGTTCAACACCGGAAATGTACGTAACCTAAATGAGAGAATGAGAGCAATTCCTTGAATTGCTTGGTGATAGATTGGAGACAGAAGAAGAAAAGACAGTTAATTTGAAGATAGCTCAATATAAATTATCCATCGAGAAGAGTAGAGAAGAGATAGTAAAAAAAAAAAAAAGAAAGAAAGAAAGAACACAGCCTCATAAATCAACAGGACAAAATCAAGCCAATATAGAGTCCATATTAGGGGTGCTAAGAGAATGGAAGGATAGACCCCAAGAAATCCACAAGTGGGTCCATCACAATCAAAGAGGCAAAACCCCCAAACTAGAGACTTTGTAAGTGGTCAGAGAGCTGTGATGACTTCTCATCAGGGAGGAAGGAGGCTGGAAGACATTGGAACAAAACTTCATAAAGTCCTGAAAGAAAAATTGTCTGCCGCTTGGAATTCTACACCCAACTAACCTATTCTTCAAAAATTAATGGAGGGGCTGGAGAGATGGCTCAGCTCTTAAGAGAGTTTGCTGTTCTTGCAGATTGAGTTCGGATCCCAGCACCCACATTGGGCACCTCACATCTGCCTGTTACTACAGCTCCCTCTTCTGGACTCTGAGAAGCTGCACTTACATGGACATACCCAGACACAGGTACATAATAGATACATATACAGATAATTAAAAATCATTTTAAAATATTTAAAATAAATAAACACAGAATATTAATCTTCTTGTGATGTTATAGCGAAATACAACAGATTGTGTGAGTTAAGCAACAGAATCTTTTTTCATAGATCTAGAATCCGGAGTCTGCTGGAATGGTTGAAGTCTCGCGAGAGGGCTTGCTTCCTGGCTTGTGGATTGCGGTCTTCTCATTGTTCCCTCTCTTGGCTTTTCCTACTTTTACGCTTTGTGGTCATGTGTGAGCGTGGTGGGGAGAGAGTCCCTCTTCTATAGCCATAACTCCGGTCAGGGTAGGACATTACATAATGGCCTTACTTAACCTTCTTTCCCTCTTCAAAGCCCTAGCTCCAAGTGCAGTCCCATGACAATCAGGTTTAGGGCTTCAACATGGGAGCTTTGAAGGTTTACAGCACATTTGTAGCAGGAATTTCTTTGTCAAAGTATCAGTAAATCCTTACATTAGTGCGGGTTTTGTTGTTATTTGTTTGTTTTTACTATGACCAAATAGCTCTCAAAAGGCAACAGAAAGGAGGAAGGGTTCATCGTGACTTACAGTTCTTAGGGATACAGTCTGTCACAGCCGGGGAGGTATAGGGACAGTGGCATGATGTGGCTGGAGGTTACATGCATCCTCGGTACAGAAGTAGAGAGGGTACAGGAAGAGTACAGGAAGCAGGCTGGGCTTCCTAACCTCCAAGGCTCATCTACTCCACTGAGGCTCTCCCTTCTGAAGTTTCCACAGCTTTCCGAAACAGCTGCTCGGGGACCAAGTGTTCAAACACATGAGCCTATGGAGGCCATTTTATGTGAAACTACAGTAGCTTCTTTAGATAAGACGTTCAAATGTGTTTTGAGAGAAATGCAAATTGTGTAATAGTTTTTGCAATGTATTTTAGAATTCACAAATACATAAATGAAGAGCCATGTCGTGCTCAAGGATTTCATGACTCCAGTGTTAGGAAGATGTGAATTGTCGTCACAGTTTTAGTTCAGTACTTTTTAAAATTCCTGTAGACTTAAAAAAAAAGAAAGAAAAAATTGGGGGCCACTGAGATGGCTCAGTGGATAGAGACATCTGTGGCCAAGACTGATGATCTGAGTTCGCTTCCTGTTACCCACATGGTGGAGGAAAAGAATTGACTCCCGAAAGTTGTCCTCTAAACATGCACCATGATATATGTACACTCATGCACACACATTAAAACGAGGAGGTATAATTTTAAAAATTTAAAATAATTAAAAAATAATTTTTAAAGTTTTTTATTTTATTTATTTTTTTAAAAAGAATTTGGGGAGCCGGGCGGTGGTGGCTCACGCCTTTAATCCCAGCACTCGGGAGGCAGAGCCAGGCAGATCTCTGTGAGTTCGAGGCCAGCCTGGGCTACCAAGTGAGTTCCAGGAAAGGCGCAAAGCTACACAGAGAAACCCTGTCTCGAAAAACCAAAAAAAAAAAAAAAAAAAAAAAAAAGAATTTGGGGATATACTTATCAAATTTGTATGGAGCCAGGCACAACTGAGTTCTTGTGAGGGCTTGCTTGTTGGCTTGTAGGTGACTGCCTGTGCTTATAATCATAGCACTCAGGAAACTGAGTCAGGAGGACTGGGAGTTGAAGACCAGACAGGACTCTGCATCTTAAAAAGCAAAAACAGTAAGGGAGGCAAACCGAAGTCCTCAGGGTTACAGTAAGCAACCAACCTGGGGAAATGTGAAAAGATGCACTTCCTAACCTCAAGACTCACCATGACGTCACTGACGCAGTGAGGCGTTACCGTCCTAACAGACAAATGGTCATAGAGACAGAATAGAGAGGCCAGAGACAGATCTACACCCCTGCGATCAGCTGGGCTTTGACAACACCACCAAAACATTTGAACAGGGAAAGGAAAAATCTTAACAAACGTTGTTAGAACAAGCGCATGGGAACAGAAGAAGCTGTGCACAGCACACGGAAATTAATATGGGATACATGGTGGACTCAGGTACTAAAAATTAATGTTAAAAGGCTTTTAGGGAAATAAAAGAAAGAGGCTTTGCAATTTAAGGAGGGTGAGGATTTTTCTAGACAGAAACCAAAAAGTAATAACTGTAAAATAAAACAATTATAAATTAGACTTCTTCAAAATTAAAAACACATCCAACAATCTGATTAGGAAAATGAAATAGCAAGGCATGAATTGGGAGGAAATTTGAGCAGAATGCCTGTCTGATGGAGGACTTGTGTTTGGAATGTGTAGTGAGTGTCTGCAATGTGATAATGAGACTAGGGACGTTTGGGTACAAAGAGAAAACAGATTCCAAGACACATCATCCAAAGATAAATTTGTGAATGGCCAGTATACAGATTCAAATCTACATTTTATAGTTATTAGTTAAATGCAAGTTAGAACTCACAGTGTGCTATACCACAGAGCCATACCCACTAGAAGGGCTGAAATGGAAAAAGGGGCAATACCAAATGTTGACAAGGATATGGAGCAACCAGAAGGAGCATGCATTACTCCTGAAAGCATAGAAAGCCTATGTATAAAAACATTTTTTATTCTTTTGTTTGTTTGTGTGTGTGTGTGTGTGTGTGTGTGTGTGTGTGTGTGTGTGTGTAGAAGCCTGAAGCTGACATTAGGAATCATCTTTGAAGACTCAACACTTTAGTTATTGAGACAGGGTCTCTGGCTGAACCCAGAACTCACCAATTCTAGCTAGTCTAGCTAGCCAGTTTGCCCTCGGATCCCCGATCTCTCTACCTTCTGAGTGCTAGGATTATAGGGAGCCAGCATGCATACCCAGCTTTTCTGTGAGTGCTGGGCATCTGAACTCTGGTCTTCAGAGTTGTGTGGCACATACCTTCATCACTGAGCATCCGTCCTAGCCCAATGTCTAAAGACATTTCGACTGTATCTCAGAAAGTTATTTGTATGCTTATCATCTGATTCAGTAGTACTAGGTGGGTTTCAAGAGTAATGAAAACAAAATTTTGTATATGGTTATTTAACTGCTGTTCTGTTCATAATCACTCAAACGGAAAAGAACACAAATGTCCATAAACCGAAGGGTAGATACACAAGCACACTGGGCAGAATTATCTAGAGGAAAAGAACAGATAGAATGCATGTATATTCTCAAAAGGGATTTGGTAGGAGCCTGGAGAGATGGCTCAGAGGTTAAGAGCTCATACTGCTCTGGCAGAGGACCTAAGTTCAGTCCCCAGCACCGTGTCAGCTAGCTCACAGCCACCTGTAACTATGGCTCCAGGCACCTTCACTAACTTGCACATACTTCGACATAGCCATACACATAATAACATAAATTTTTTTAAAGGGGTATTTATTAAATTGACTTACAACCCAACAATGGCCATCAACATGCTGGAGAGGCTGAGAACCTAAGAACTCCCCAGCCCACAGGAAAAGATGCCCCAGCTGTCCCAACCTGGTACCACAGGCTGGGAGCTCTGGAGGGTTCCTGGGGAGACAGTGACATTGACTTCAGGTTGGAAGGACAAAGAAGCTGAGCCTGGTGTAAGCAGGCGCTAGCAGCAGTAGCAATAGACACCCTGTCCCAGAAAGGCAGAGGCCGGCAGGGGTGCACTGTTTTTAAATTGGACCTCTTCATATCTGAGCTGTCCACCGGAAGGTGCTGCCCACTTGGAAGGAGTCTTGGCCAATCCTGGCTGGAAGTTCCCTCACCGACACACTCAGAGCTGTGTCTTCTAGGTCCTTCTACATCCTGTCAAGTTGACAGTATCAGCCCCCACACATAGCATAAAGTAGCCACACCGTAGAAGACTACTGAGGGACAGCAAGGGGGCTGGAGGCATGTGTAATGACAGATGACCTCAGTGGAGTTACTCAAAGTGAACGGAAGGAATCCTGTGGTGAAAGGGCCTGTGCTGTGTGGGTCTATTTAAATGGATTGTATTATACAACAGGTGGAAATGAGTCTGTGGTCTATAGTGGACTCATGTATAACAGAATATAGACCACATAATGTACATATATGTAACTCATATATAATAACACACACACACACACACACACACACACACACACACACACACACACACACACCAAACTCATGTATAGCAGAATAAGGGCTACCCAATGAAAGGGAGACACTTTTCTCCCTGGGAGCAACAGTACAGACAGTGGAGATAGTCTGCATTGTAGTAAAGGGTTGGTTGATACGAGCCTGTCCGTCTGTCAAAACTGGAGCATGAAGATTTGTGGATCCCAGTGTCTGTACACTTTGTCTAGAGCTACAAAGAAATGAAATGGAAGAGTGTCAACCGGGAGAAAGAATGGTGTAACTCTGGGAGTCACATGACAAGCACCCGGGAATTTGTTATGCTCTCTGTTTATTTGCGTGTACGGTGGCCATTTCTTATAATAAAAAAGTGAGGAGAAAAACATATTATGAGTTCACATACTGTGGCTCATGGCCTTGGAAATAATCAGAGGAACATCTTCCCTGAATGAAGACACAGCCACCGGTGCTGCTTTCTTCCTGCCCTCTTGGCCGTTTGTGTACTCCTGCAAGGACTGTAATATCCGGAGGCATCTTGCCAAGATTCGTCTGAAAACGGCACAGCCCAGGGCTCAGCTGTCACTCGGAGCTGAGATTCTCGGGTTCCAGGGACGAAGGGCTCTGACAATTTTTTCAGGCTGCCTCCGACAGTTTTGAATGGTTACTTCCTCAAGGTGACCCACTCATCTTCAGCAGAGCCAATCTCTATCCCAGATGTTGGGAGCAGTCAAGAGTGGGAGCACAGCTGGGAGGTCAGGCTGCAGAACCTGGGCCACTGCTGTCTGCTCCATGGTCCCTGTTCTAGAGAGTGCGTTCCCACAGTCCATGGCTAGAGGCAGCGTCTTCCATTCCCAGGACATTGCCTTGATGGAATCTTGTCTTACACCCTTCATTCTGTGTTACTCAACAGCCACCATTGGAGTTGGAAAGATTTTCATTTTCTTCCCACAGGACAGTAACCCCCACCAGGTCACCCCAGGGACCCCACAACGAGGGCAGAAGGGAAGGATACAGCGTGGGTTAGAAGTGTGGCAGTGCCTTCCCTGGGCTATGTACTTCTACATGAAATTCAAATGTATGCAGAGAGACCAAGAGTGCACTGCAAACCCTTCCAGGATAAAAACGAACCCTGCATTCTAAGTAAAGAATGAGAGAGAAAGACTTGAGAGGCTGCCAAGGAATACTCTGCCTGTAACCCAGTGAACTCCATCCAACATCAGCTTGAGTAATGCTGAGAGACCATCTCACTTTTTCAAGTCTCTGGCTGTCTTGTCCAAGTCCTCCTGTAGCGGGGTCCCACGTCCATCTGCAGCTCAGCAGTATGCCTTCTGTCCTGCCTGCATGTGAGCTTGCACCAAGATGAGACTAAGATCTTCCAAACAGGCAGGGCTTGCCCCTTGGGAAGGGGCTTAATTTTCTGTTATTCGAAAAAAAATTCAAAAATAAAACATGTAGCAGAAATGTCCAAATATGTGCACAAATTAGTAAAGTAACTCCCAATGACTTATTGTCAGATTCATAGATCAGAGAGAGCGTCTCTCAACAGCCATCATAGAAACTTCTTGTCATAGGTAGTAATTAACACAGAGATACACCCCCCTCCAACTGGTCAATGTGCACAGAACTGTGGAGCATTCAGTGTTAAATGGAACATTCATATCATACCCCTTCCTCCAAGACTCGGGGATCTTCAAGGAGGAAGAAATGGAAAGATTTTAAGAGCCAGAGGTGGTTGGTAACATCAAGGAAACAGTATTTCCGGACACAACAGGACAGATGGATGAATGAACTCATGGAGATTGTCACAGCATGTGCAAGACCTGCACAAGCTGAAGGCAGACACAAATCCCAGCATGCAGAGGGTAGGTAGACACGAAATCCCCACCAGCCGAGGAGCTATGGCCTTCGTTAGCTGCTGGGAGAGGAAGAGTCAGTTTTCTTTAATGATGTGACTCTTGGTGGGTTGACCATACATCATGGCGGGCCCTACTTTCAATGCTAGCTTGGGAGCAACATAAGCTGGATTTGTTAAGAAAAGAAGAAAGAAGAAGAGGAGGAGGAGGAAGAGAAGGAGGAGATAAGAAGAAGAAGAGGAGGAGGAGGAGGTAAGAAGAAAGGAGGAGGAGGTAGGTAAGAAGAAAGGAGGAGGGGAGGAAGAGGAAAAGGGTAAGGAGAAGAAAAAGAAGAGGAGGAGGGGGAGGAGGAAGAAGAAGGTAAGGAGAAGAAGAGGAGGAGGAGGAAGAGGAGGAGGAGAAGGAAGAAAAAGAAGAAATCTCAAGTTGGGTGGGACCAGAGAGGAGGGTAGTAATGGGAAGAGCTGGGCAAGAGGGGATGAATTTTAAAAAAAGAACACAGAACTTGAACTTGCATATCCGGGCCCGTACTACACCTCTCCCACCCCCACCATGAACCATTTAGCACACTGTTAGCCCTCGAGGTATTTCCTATTTTTGTCCTTTGAGGTCCGAGTGGGGTGAGGTATTTTCTATTTTTGTCCTTTGAGGTCCGAGTGGGGTGACTTCAGAGAAAGCACAGGGAGAAAGCTGGTGGACAGACACTCTTCCACAAGACCCCTGCACCCCTGGGGCTATTTTCACCCCACGCTGTGCTATGCAGAGGCTGGAGGGACAACTGTCTTCCGAGGTTTGCCTGTGAGGCAGGAGAGCCAATTTATCCTGCCTGCCACTCGAAGAGGATCCTTATCCACATTATCAGCAGAGAGAGCAGGAAGAAGCTGGCCAGGGTAAGCAGGCCACCAAGCAGACAGCCTTTTATTGTGCCAAACTCCTGCTTTAATTTCTGTGACAGAGTCATACAAAGTCTCAGGCCATGACCTTTTCTCAGGCCATTATAGAAGTCAAATTTGGTTCTGTCAGGAGGCATCACCAACCGGCTTCATCATCACTCTACATGTAAGGTGACCCTGCACAGTGCCGGAGAGGGACAGATGGGCCAGTCCCACTTCTGCCCAGACAGCACACAAGAGCCTCAGCAGATGGCAGAAAGTGCTGGGGTGTGGATCTGCAGCTCTCCTGGCCCACATCCCTCTGAGAAGGGTGGAGGAGGGGGTGGATAATGTGCCTTAGTCCATCTTCTGTGGCTATAACAGAATAACCGAGACTGGGTAGTGTATAAAGAAAAGAGATATGTTTGGGCTCATGCTTCTGGAGGCTGGGATGCCCTAGAATGAGCGCACATGTTGGATCCACTTCTACTGAGGACCACTGCTGCTTCAACCCAGGGTGGGAAGTGGCAAAAAGGAGGGGCAGCCTTACTTTAGGCCAACCTAATTCTCTGCTACATCAGCCAGTCCCCTCAGAGCGAGAGCTCACTTAATTCTAGAAAGGCATAGTCCACTTGGGAGGGCTCCACTCCCATGTCTGGATACCCAGGATATCCTGGCTTCTCTCCACACTGGAGATCAAGTCTCTTCGTGGGCTTTGGTGGCCAAACAACATTCAACGTACAGTACAGAAGGACCATGGTGGGAAACTCAGCATTGGGATTGGGTTGATGACTAGTAAAAACTCACATGAGAAAGCCTTGGCACAGTGGCATGCACTTGTAACCCCAGTCCTGGGAAGGTGGAGACAGGCACCTTGCCAGCCAGCCAGCCTAGCCTAAATGGTGAATTCCAGTGCAGTGACACACCCTGTCTCAATAAACAAAGTAGATGGCATCTGAGGGTCAATGAATGCCCAGGGCTGGCCTCTGGCCTCTACATGAATGTGTACAGCATCTTCAAAACACACACACACACACACACACACACACACACACACACACACACACACCCCTAAGTTGGATTGGTGGATAAAAAGGTTGTGCATCAAGCATTAGTCCTTCTGTTGGGTTACCCTGTGTGACAGCAGGCACAGACTAGTGGACCTCAGGGAGTCCTTGAACTTGGTGTTTATCTGGGACTTTAGGAGCCTTCTAGGGAAGAAGAACAGGAAGACCAGCCTTGAGTGAGGTTCCAGACCCCACCAATGACTGAGCTGTCCAGGAGCCCAGGCCTCACCCAGTGTTGACACTTGACCCATTGTGCAACTGAGCCCGGCAAGGAGAAAGGACAGGGGAGAAGATGGCAGTGACCTCATTCCACGGGTGCCATCTTTGGAGGTTGCATCCTAGAGTCCTTGCAGAGCTCTGAGGAACCTCCCTTTATCGGTGAATATGCCTGAGGTGTCGGAGCCCAGAGGTCATCAGCCATGTGCCACACAGTCCCTGGGCTCAGTACCTCTGGGGGTACTGCTAGCTCTGGTGATGCTTTGATGGGGTAGGTAGGGCCTGGTGAAGATGTGGCGCTGCAAACGCTATAGAGCATAGCACCTAGTCAGACAGCCATGCTCCAACCACAGCCCTGGAACTTACCCTCTCAGGGATGCTGGGTGAGCTCTCTTCACCTTCAGCAGCTAAGCAGCACGAAGTACCTGCTGCATGGGAGGCTCCATGACAGGCAGTTTATGTTCCTTGTATTACTGTGGCAACCTGTGTCCTTATCACTCCCATGTCACAGACGAGGAAACCATACAATGAGGATGCTGTGCTCCTAGGAGCTCTCTGGGCTCCTACACTGATTTTGGGTCACTAGTTTCTTCACGAACTCCATTTAGTTTGTCCAGGATCTGAAGAAACAGGCCTGAGCCTGGGCCCTTCCCAGGGCACAGCCAGGCAGTGAGAACATCTCGTTGCACAGCACTGTTGTATTAATATACAAGTCTGCAGATTTCTGGAACATTCTGGAGGGTTCTGGATCTTTCTGGAAATTTTCTAGTTTTCTTTCTTCCATTCCTCTGGGAACAGTAGTGTGGGGAGTCTGGCCATGGTAGTCAAGGCCATGGCATATCACAAACCTGGTCTGCTGGGGTGACTCCAGTTCTACATCCACAGAGGGAACTCCTTGAGGCTGTTGCCTTCAAAGCAAGTGGGTATCCCAGGAAGGTCCCCCATGTGGCCATGTATGGGTGTGAATTTGTGTCTGGGTGAGGGTGAATCTCTGAGAGAATGAATTCTCTGAGGCATGTGAGTCTCTGCATATTCCTGCGTTGGTGTGAGTCTGCATGCATGAGTCTGTGTTCATGTGTTAGTGTGTGTGTATGTATGTGTGTGCATGGTTTTGAGTCTCTGCGTATGCATGTCTTCAGTATGCATGTCAGGGTATTTCATGCTGGTGTCTGTGAGTGTGAGTCTCTAGGTGTGTATGTGTGTGACTGTGTGAGTGTGTCTGTGTTGGTGTATGTGTAAATATGTTCAAGTGGTAGTGTGAGTCTTATGTGTATGTTTGGTATGTGACAGTTTGTGTATAAGTTTCTGTATAGGTATATGAGTGTGAGTCCTTGGGTGTGTGTCTGTGTGATGTGTGTAGGGGTATGGTTGAGTGTGAGTCCCTGGCTCTAAATGTGTGTGAGTGTGTAGGTATGTGTTGAGTGTGAGTTCGGGATGTAGGTGTCTGTGTATTAGTGTGAGTGTTGGTGTGTGAATATGTGGATTGTCTCTGTATGATAGTATGAATGTGAGTCTCTGTGTGTCCAGGTATGCGTGTGTGTATGTTAGTTTGCCAGTCTGTGATAACATCAATCTGTGTGTGCACGCTGTGTGAAGGGTTGGGGAGCTGCGTGCACATACAGGCGTCCGCGGAGACTCTAAGGTGTTCCGTGTGGAGTTATCGCTAGCTTGTGAAGAAACCACGAAAGTCGGAAGTCGATTCAAGATTGACTTGAGGGTGGGTAGCAGTGACAGACAGGCAGCGGGTGGAGAGGGATGCTAGCCAAAGTGTTGGGCCATTGATTGAGTGAGGAGGAAGGAGGCGGAGCTGAGCGGCCCAGGGTCCACCTGGCGGCCGGCAGGGGGCGCTATGCGACACAGGCGGCGGTGGCTTCCAGAGGCCTCTGCAGAGGCCAAGGCATCTGCTAGCTGAGCTAGGGAGGAAGGCCGGGACATCCAGGGCCCAGCAAAGGGACCTGTAGGGACTTAGGGAGCCCAGGCCACAGAAACTGGAGAGGGCCACCCCTTCCGGGCCCTGTCTCTGGAAGAAACCTAGGGAGGTGGCACTCTTTGCTTCCCCCACAACACACACACACCAGGGCTGACATGGGCCCCCAAAATAAGAGACTTCCTGGGCCTTTTCTTCCAGCCTTCTCTCCTTGGGTCTGCTGATTAGCCATGCAGTTAGGGGCTCTTGCCTCGCTTTGTTCTCTTAAATAACCGCAAAGCTGCAGGGGGCGTTGCCTCTTCCGCCAGTGTTTTCTCACTGAGCTGGGGCCCCCACCTCCCTGTGGTCTCTGACGGATCTAGTGTCCTAATCCTGGGTTCTGGCATCAGAGTGGTTGCCATGGGGACCTCACCATTTCACATGTTGACGATGGGTTCAGTGGGAGATGAATGTGAGGGAAGGGGGAAGATGAGAGGGAGGGGGGGAGAAAACAGAATTCTTAGGTTCTCTCCAGGGTGGGGGCTTGGGAGGTGGCCAGGAAGAGGTAGGAAAGGGTGCTTGAGTTCCCTGGGCTAGGAGCAAAGTAGTGCCAGCTGGTAGCTTGAAGCAACAGAGTCATATTCCTCTATAATCGCCCGAAGTGAAAAATCAAGGTTCAAGCAGGGTTGGTTCCTGCAGGACGCTCCCACGGAGGACTCCCACTCACAACACACCTTCTTCTAATTAATTTTCCCGTCACTGGCATTCCTTGGCTTGGAGACACAGCACTCCAGTCTCTGCCTCCACTGGCCCTTCTCCTCTATCTCCGTGTTCATCCCTTTGCTATCTCTTGTAAGGACACTCACCAGGGGTCTGGGGAGGCGGCTCAACAGCTAGGAGCACTTGTTCCGCAAGCATAAAGGCCTGAGTTCAAATCCCCAGCTCCCACATAAAAAGCCTGAAAGTTCAACACTGAGGAGGTGGAGAGCGAAGGCTCCAGGAGCTGGTGGTGAGAGAGCCTGTCTCAGGGTGAAGAGGTGGAAGAGTGTCTGTGAAACGTTCTTCAGGAATGTAGGACCTTCCTTCAATCCATGATGACCTCATCAATTGTATGCCTGAGTCCCCTTTTTCCAAACAAGGCCACTTCTCCAGGTTCTGGTGGGTGGGGACTTGGTCCCATCTGTTTGAAGACCATCTTGGTTTCATTTGGATCTGGGATATCTCCTACAGGCTGATGTGTTGTTAACACCGAGTTCCCAGCTGGTGGTACGCTTTAGGGGGTGGAGGAAGTGGATTGCGGTGGCCCTCTGAGGGCTATAGCCTGGCCTGCATCCATCCTGTTCTCCACTTCCTGATTTGACACGGTGTGAGGAGTGGCCACTTTGTACTCCCACTGCCGTGGATGGCTCACCCAGCCACCACACCTTCTCTGCCATGATGGGTTGATGTCCCCTAAAACTGTCAGCCCCAAATAAATTCTCTATTAGGCTGTTTCTGTCAGGCAAGACAAGGAACAGGCCACAGCTCCACTCTGAGCCTCAGGGCCAGGGAAAGAGGCTGGGGGCAGAATCACCTCAGCACTCACAGGACCACCTGCTCGTGTGTCTCAAGGCCACACCGGGGCAGCTGCACGCACACCTTTGCAGGCAGGTGGGCTGAGTGGTTATCTGCCTGCTGATTGTGAAGCCGGGAGAAGTGGCTGACCCTGTTTATGGGGGTTCCTGAGCTGCAGGTCCAGGATGAAAATGGTTCCTTCCTTGAAGGGCTGCTGTGGGCAGCAGAGAGGTTCAGCTCTGTCAACAACACTCAGGACGCCATGTTGTGTGAGCATTGGCTGTAGCTGCTTAACTAGGTCCCACTTGCTACTCTTCCAGGAGAAAGAAACTGCTCAGTAGAAACATCTGAGAAGAGAACGGGTGGGTGGAGACCTCAGACCTCACCCCTGGGGAGCTGGACAGTCTAGACCCATCCCACCATGTAACCTTCTTCTCAAGGCCTTTTAAACGTTTTAAAAAGTGTTTATGCGTGTGTATGTGTAGTGTGTAAGTGTGGGCATGCACGAGGCATGAATGTGGAGGAAGGCAGTTCTCTCCTTCCACCGTGAGTTCTGGGAATCGAACTTGGATCCTCAGATTTGCACAGCAAGTGCTTTTACCCGCTGAGCCCTCTTGCTGGCCCCTCTTTCTCAAGATTCAATCCCACACCATTCACATAAAACTTCTCCTTTGTTGTCTTCATCTTTGGAAAAGTGAAAACGGGTCAGTGACTTTTCCCTATTAGGTCATTTCCCCAAGGAGTTGTTACCTTTTTTTAGTGCTTTCCTTTGGAGTTTGGGGGTTGTCAAACATCTGAAGACATCATAGAGACAGCAGACATACCATCGCCTGTTTGGGTTTGAGTGTCCTCGGTGACAAACAAAAACTTGGATCCTAACGTGAGCCCATTTTGGAAATTTCTCTCTCTCACAAAATGAAGTCTGGGAACCACTGTCCTGGGGCTCACAGAACAACTGAAGGTATGTAATTTCACTCTGTTCTCATTTTACAGGCAATGATGGTGAGCCTCCTGACCTCCTGAAGGCTTGATAACTGGGCCGTAGTCACATGACTGGGAAATGGAATTCAGACTCTTCAGGACAAGCCTGTGCCAGGATGTCACTGGGCGTCGGAGGGGGTGACTGCATTCTCTGGCTTTCTGTGTAGCCTATAATAGAGGGTTTTTTTTTTTTGGTTTGGTCTTTTTTTTTTTTTTTAAGCAGTATTCAGGTTTAAGATCTCCCCTGCTCCAAGAGGCCCTCTTTGCTGAAGCTCACCCTGATTTTATTCTGTGTGCCTCACACTGAGGCTCCAGCCTGCGTCCAGTTAGCCGAATGGTGCCACTGAGCAGTTTCCAGGCTCTCTGTCTTTAACGCTCCCTTCAGACGAAGCCCTCACAGGACTGAGACCATCTGATTTCCCCTCTAGTCCTGCCTGACTGATGCTTCTGGAAGGAGCCTTCCACACACCCTTTCCAGTATGTTCATGTTGTACAACAGCCTTCCAAAGTGAATCTGTGGTAGCTTCCTCTTTAGGGGTTCTGTGGGTACTGATCTCAAAAGACACCCCCTTTCCCCCATGCCTTGTGGATGCTGACGATTCTCTTAAATGAAACAGGTCCTCGGGCTCAGGTTGGAAACTGGACTCCACCCCCAGAGTCAGCCTCAGGCACAGCATTACAGGCAATCTTTGAGGTCATTCCTGGACCATCACTAGCCTCTCACCTTGCAGATGAGGAGACTGGGCCCTAAAGCAAAGATGCGCTCAGACTCTGCGGCTTACCATGAGGTAACCCACCTGGGCCACCTGTGTGGCTCTGGTCCCTTCTTTTAATGGGTTTGGAGATGGAGTTTCGAGGGTTGATTTGCCTGTGGATTCATTCAGTCAATATTTGAAGGTACTTAGTAAGGGTGGGCCACATCAATGAACCAAACGGATAAATATCCCTGCCCTGATGGAGTGCACAGTCTAGAAAAAGAAGGCAGATGGACACGAAATAGCAGACACAAGGGAGCAAATTACAGGTTGGAAGGAGATAAGTGCCCTGAGGAGAGGAAAAGCAACCAGAAAATTGAGATTAGGAGCACTTGGAGGGGGAGAAATGGGTCGCAACAGAATGGCCAGGGAACCTAGGACTTTCTCATTTCTCACAAAAGCATCCTGTGGAGTTGTAAGGAGAAGTATTCCTTCCTTTACTTTGGTGGCTCTGGCCCCTGACTGATTACAGAAGATGGCTCTTTCGAGACATCCCTAATGACAGTAAGTAGGCCATACCAAACACTCCCTGAACACAGGCCTGTGTTCAGGGACCAGTAGTCGGCACTCCAAGCAAGTAAGGTATGGTGTGTCCCTGAGTGGTATTTGTGCCACACATCACAGCACCCCCCATCACAGAAAGGCATTCTAAAGGTGATCATAAAGATGTGCACAAAGGCGTTGCTGGATGGCTGCTGATGTTGGGGTCTGGAAGACCTTCCCCTCTCTTCCTGAAAATGGTTTCCTTACTTGACCTCAGAGGGTCTCGGGTCACCTCTTCCTATCTCTGTCTGTGTTGCTGGCTTCACTTGTCCTCTCAGTCTTCAGATGCAGGAGAGGCTCGGGGACTCAGCCCTACAGCTTACCGGCCAGCTCTGCACATGCCTTTAAACACCATTTAGAAGCTGAAGACTCTTAAATTTTTATCTCTAGCTTGGACTTTGTGTTGAGTCCAGACTCATATATCCAACTGCCTGCTTGATGTCTCCACTGAGAGAGCTGAGAGGTAGCAGCGGCTGTGAATACACTCTGCTCACATGTCCCGTGATGGGGACCACAGTGATCCATACTCTGCCATCTCCCACTGGTCCTGCCCTCGTGGCACCGAGAACAGTGCATCCCAGGCTTCTTCCAGGCCTAGAGTCTCAGGATGAGGATGGAGAGATGGAGGCAGGCCAGGCCTCTTCCAACAGCATAAAGGTTGTCGCTAAAGGGGAGATTTTTGACTCCAGGACTCCAAACTGGTTCACCAAACCATTCTCGGCCTGTGCCATGGTGGAGGCGCTTCTCTGTTAGGAGCCCGAGAGGCTGAGACACCAAGAGCCTGTGAGGCCCTAGAAGAAATAGGGCTGCTTCTTCCCCATGCCCAGTCCTTTCTGCCTGCCCACACCTCCAGTGATCCGCAAACACTGTGTGTTAGTCACTTTTTTCCTTGATGTGACCAAATGCCCAGCGAAAGCTGTTGAAGGAAGGAAGGCTTTCGGAGTCGCAGTTTGACGGTACAGTCCATTGCAGCGGGGAGGCCTGCAGTGTGATAGCTTGAGGCAGCTGGGTCAGAGGTCAGGAAGCTCAGAGGGACGATGGTGCAGATGGTGCATAGCTCCCTTTTCACTCTTTATTTATCCGGGGAACCCAGTTCATGTGATGGTGCTGCCCACAGTGGTGCTGGGCTCCCTTCAGTCTGCAAATGCCCTCACAGACACACCCAGAGGCATGTCTCCCAGACCAGCCCAAATCCAGTCAAGTTAATAGTGAATATTAAGGGGCTGGAGAGGTGGCTCGGTGGTTAAGAACACTTGCTGCTCTTCCAGAGAACTTTCGGGTCCCAGCATCCATGTGGAATGGCTCACAATTGCTTGGAATTTCAACCACAGGGGATCCCATACCTTCTTCTGGCCTCCAAGTTCACCCTCTGCCCACATACACACACATACACATAAATAAAAGTAAAAATAAACCTTTAAAAAATTTAAAAAGTGAATATTAACAGCAACACAGTGGCATCTCGTGTTTCATCGGTCCAAAATGGATCTAGTCAACAAGGCCTTTCTCTCAGGAAGCTTCCATCTGTCTATCTTGCTCTTTGACATCTCCATAGTCAATGCTTAGGTGAAAATATCAGTGTCGCTATGGAGCCCACATCTATTCTCCCAGACCACTATGGTAACAATCTCATTGGCTCCTAGACTGGAAGCTGACCAGAGTATGGCTGTCCTTATATGGCTCCGTCACAGTCCACCTCCTGCTCTCTACCACTGGGCTAACGGCACATCCCTCAGTCTAGATCCCTGCTCTCCTTCGGCCCTGCCCCTCTCCTGTGCTAGGGACCCCTTCAGACCATCAGATCCTACTCTGTTGCCCATTGGTTCCCAAGTCACTCAAAGCAAAACTCACCCAAGCCCACAAGCTCCTCCCCAGACCTGTCCTCCCTTCCTCGGCCTTCCAAGCACCCTGCTCACGTTCAGCATCTGCCTAGGACCTGCTGTTTCCTCTCTCTCACCCATTGTCCACCTGTAGCAACTCTCCTCTTTCCTGCCAGCCTTTGCCAGCTCCTTTGCCTCCTCCTCGGGTGTCTCCAAACCAGCCCACCCCGGGATATCTTACTTGTCCCAGGTGACTTGGACATGGGTTCTGATTTGTTGTGCATTTCTTCGCTGTTTGGTAGTGGGAGGCAGGCTTTTTCTGTGTAGCCCAGGATGGCTGGAGCTCACAATCCTCCTTCCTTAACTTTGTGAGCACTGAGATCACAGGTGTTTGTTCACCAGGGCGACTAGCTGGTTCTGCTGGTGCCCATCACTGGAATGGCAGTTCCCTGGAGGCAGCATGCTGCTCGCTTCTCATCTCCACCCCAGGCCTGCACAGTGAAGGTTCTCAGCAAATATTTGTCGAACGAGTAGATAGTGAAGGCACCCATCGGTGTACCTGATGCATAATGGTATTTCATAAATACTGACTATAAAATTTTGACTGTTTATATTTCATAAAATTCAGGAACTTGCCAAGCAGAGAAGGAAAAAAAATCCTCTAATCTCATTGTTGAGCTGCTCCAGGTTGGCTTCTGAAAAAAGACAAAAATAATATATGCAGACAGAAAATCCCTGTAAGTGCCAAAAGGCGTAGAAGGAATAAAGAACCTTCTATCATCACCTCCTACACTGCCTTAGGCAAACCCAAGGGGGCGCTGGCTCTCAGGGCTATACATTTCTCGGTGGTGCTGATGCTGGTGCAGCTGCTGAGGGGACCCCAGCTTCAGAACCATGGATAGAACGCTGCTTCTTTAAAATGCCACCCCCACAGCTACCACCACTACCCCTTCCTAAATTAAGTCCTTTGTAGTCCTCACCCCATGCTTTTCTTCATACCACACATCTCAATTTCAATTATAAATTTACTTGTGTTTAGCGATGATCTTGGAGTTTAGATTAGACCAGACTGGACATTCTTGTCCCCCTGTCATCCATTAATGGGTAAAGCAATAACCATGACTAATAAATGGACACAGATAGGTGGTCTATCTCACCTCTAGGAGGAATAGAGTAATATTGGTTGAATGCAAGTAGCTTCATTGTTCAAAGTCTCTTATAGAGAGACTTTCAGGATAAAGCCCAGCAGAGGCCACCATTAACTGAACACCAACTATGTGCTGGGCAACATATGTGGGCAGGATCTATGGATGTTTTGTTTGTTTCTGTATTCCCAGTGCCTGAACTATAAGCAATAAATAATTTACTGAGTGAAAACACAGTCAGTCTCCCATGTCCACTAATTCTCTATCCTCAGATGTGAACAACTGTGATTTCAAAATATTCAGAAAAAGAAACATCTGTACTGAAGATGTTGACATTATTTCACTTTCCATTCCCTAAGCAATGCAGTACAGCAATGCTTCACACAGACTGACACTGGAATAGGCATTATAAATAATCTGTAGAGGATTTGGAGAATATACAGGGATGTGTGTAGGTCCCATGCAAATCCCACACCTTTTTATACAAGGGACTTAAGCATTAATAAAAAAGGCTCTTGAGCATGGAATGTGAGAGACTTGAACACGGCACACAAGGTATCTGAACATTGGTACATAAGGGGCTTGGGCATTGGTACATAAGGGCCTTGGGCATTGGTACATAAGGGGCTTTCCCATTCTTATATAGAGCATCACTGCAAGAGGGACTTGGACATCCCTATGGTATGGATTGAGCACTGATACACAAAGGACCTAAACTTATTACATGATTGATTTGAGCACTGGTACATACGGGGTTTGAGCATTGGTGCATAAGGGACTTGAGCACTGGTACACAGTTACTTCACCTTTGGTTCAGAACGTACTTTGATCACTGGCTGACAAAGCACTTGAACATTAGTGCATAAGGACTTGAACATAGTTCATAAGGGTCTTGAGCCTTGGTCAGGAGGGAATGAGAGCTGGAACATAAGATTTTGAATATTGTGCACAAAGGATGTGAACTCTGGTTTGGAAGGGACTCACTCCTGGGTGTGTAAGGGGATGAACAATGACAATAAGCATAGTGTGGACCCATCCTCTGTGCACACTCAAGGATGACGCTCTACAAGTATGGTACTTAGGCTGTTTTCTCCTTCCTTGGACAGAGAGGGAACAGCCCATCTTAGTGTCAGTATAGGGCAGCCATCCCTTCTCAGAATGGCTGGGATCCTTCAAGAAATTGTGCCTGGCCTCACTTCCTCAGGGTGATCGACAAGGTCCCGGGAAATTCTGAGCTTCTTCCAGCATCTCAGAGAACACCTGGGAAGGAGGACGCCTATCACTTCTCATATAAAACAGTGAGAGGAAAGCCAGGAGGGGAGGGCTCGTGGGTGGGATCACTCCCGTTAAATACAAAGCAGAAAGGAGCATGGAGGTCAGAGGGAGCCCGAGAAGAAGAAGGCAACAAAGGAGAGCAAGAGAGAGGCAGGAAGGGAGGAAGTGGGCAAAGGAAACGAAGGAGGAGGAAGGGACTGTTCACATCCACAATGGGTCCCTCTCTTCCTCGGCATCTGCAGGCTACCTGCCAAATCAATTGATTACATCTGTAGGCAGAGTTGCCTTTTTATTTCACACCAATTTTCACAGGCGGTGTAAGATAAAAATGGGAGAGACGAAGTGAATGGGAAAGATGATTGAATGTTGATCTAAAAGGGAAGGTGCCAGGAAGTGGGGGCAGTGGACACTCAGGTACAGGGGACAGCGGGAGACAGTAGTTTCAGTCGGGTGGCTTTCCTCCATCTCATTATTAGTTTTTTGTTTTTTTTTTTTGCGTGTGTGTGTGTGTGTGTGTGTGTGTGTGTGTGTGTGTGTGTGTGATACTTGAGAGCCTGTGTCTCCTATTCCCAGGAATGTGCTAGTGGCAACCCACCTTGGCAGCCTCCATGTAGCATTGGGATCTCTTTTTGCCCCTGATTCAGGGGTCCAAGGGCTTGGTGAGCACTGAGGATTCACTGTGTAATATTCCCTCAGCCTCTTCTCTTGGAGCCTCAGTTTCCCCTGTGGTGAGAGTCACTCACTTGACCCTGGTGCTGGGACATTTGAGACCTCTGTAGTGAATAGCCAGGACTGTGAGCAGACCTTTTAATCTCAGCAAGCAAAATGCAAGCACAACAAATGTAAAGAAATGACCATGTGGGCCGGCTTATATGGACACCCAGGGAGTTGGTGGACTACCGCTCCCTGGAAGGGTCCTCCACCCGGCTAGCCATCTGAGCCATCTTCGGGGCTAGTGGCAACTCTAGGGCTTTGTCAGGTCTAGGGCTGCCATCTAAGCAGCTTTGGGGAGGAGTCTCATTGAAAAGTTTTGCTGCAAAAACAAAACAAACAAAACACAAACAAACAAACAAACAAAGCCAACACATTTCCAGGGTTGTGGATGCTTTTAGTTCTGCTTGGCCATTCTGTCCCCCATTGGCTACTGTAGCGGATATCCTGACCCCCACAACTACCTTCCAGCTATAACATTCAGTAGAAAACAGTGCTTCAACTGTAACCTCAGCTCCCCAGCAAGGCTAGCAATGGCTAACTGCGAACGTCTCACCTCCCCAATGCCCCAGTTACATTTCCTCTCACCCGGCCTTATAATTACCCTAGCCTGTAAATGGGGAAGGAGCCCTAGTTCTTACTGGAGACCCCACCTCCCTCGCAGGTGCTTCTTCGAAACAAGCCTGTGCCACTGTTGAGTCTGTCACTCCTTGTCATCAGGCCCCCATCTGAACCTCCTCACCCCAACCCAAGCCCAACACAGTCACCCTTTCCCAACCAGATCTGCCCAGACTTCCTCTTCTGACTTCAACCCTGCTGATGAACTGTCACTGCCCCTGTGAAATCCTCCTTCACTGTCCTTCTGTGACCCAACCTACCCATTCCAAACTTACCCTCTTTTCTCCTCTTCAGACCTGATCCCACTTCTCTCCCTCTCTGGCCCCCTCCAGCCTCCTTAGACTGTCCCCTCTGAGAGAAGTCGCCAGTCCCCGAGATCCTATGCACATCCAGGTTCTTTTTCCTCTGGCAGATGTCCCCCAAATCAAAAAGAATTTTAGACTCCTGTGCTCCTGACTCCTCTAGCCACTGAAAGGAATCCTAGCAGCTTACCCATCCTTTAGGTGTTTTTTCTACTCTCCCCCCTGAGAAACCATGAGTACCTTTGGTTGGTAGATCGGGCCCATGTAGACACCCTCCACACTCAAGATCAGGACCACCATCTTGTCAGAGTGATTGACACTCCCTGACTGACCCTACCTGGAACTACCAGGTCACCTCTGTGATTTCTAAAAAAAGGGCTTATAAGGTCGCTTGCTTCCTGGCAGGTATGGAAAAAGCAGCCCTTAAAGCTGTCAATTATGAACAAAAATCAGAGTGATCACTCACGGACCAAAAGAAAATACATCTCTATTTCCCTCTTGCCTTTAAGAGGCCATGACCAATACGCCAAGCTGTCACTGACTCAGACGAGCGGCGATTGTACTTACACCTGGTCTTTATCTTACAACTGGCCACAGATATGAGATTAAAGCTCCAAAGCTTGACGATGGACCTCAGAACCCTCAATAGGATGTTAAAACAGCCTTCAAGGCCTTTAAACAGAGGAACAAAGGAGCCAAAGTTTAAAAGGACCAGGCCAAGCGACAGATGCAGGAAGCAGCCTTTTCACAGGGTTCTAGTCCAAGGGGATGGGAAATGGGTCAGCATGAGGTCTGCTTCAAATGAGGCCAGCAAGACCATTGACCCAGGCCGCCTCCATGCCTCTGTCCCATTTGTGGGTAAGAAGGACACTGCCAGTCAGATTGTATTCAGTAAGGGACAAGTTCCCATTCTATCGCCCCGGCAGGCCCCAGATACTTGACTCAGGCTTGGCTGGGCATTTGAGTTTAGCAAGAGAAGACTGCAGAGCCCCGAGGTCCACTGGCCACCTGTCCCTCATTCCTAGCTGTAGAACCACTTTGTTATGCTATGAACCTGCTGCCAAGTCTGTTTCCTTCTTATTGGATATGGGGGCTACTTATTCAGTCTTGGCAGAATATTCAGGACTCCTCCTGGGGTTCTCTTTCTCTCTTTGAAGAGGGTGGACAGGAGACCCTCACACCCAAAATGTATGTGTCTAGTGTTATGTAATCCGTTTGGCTACCCTTTTACATGCTCATTTCTGGTGGTCCCACATTGCCTGACGCCTCTTCTGGGCAGATAGAATCCTCCCAAATTCCGTGGCCTAGTGACTTCACCCCATACAGCTCTGCCTCCTTTACCTTTCTCTGTTTTTCAGATGTTGTCCCCATCCTTCTCCAGTCACTAACCCGCACTGGTCTACACTCTATCCTTGCAGTTTGCAAGCCTAACTCCTTGTCCCAAGACCTCAGACTCATGGCTCAGCTTGTCATTCCCAAGCATCCTGCTGCTTCCAACTCTAACACCTTCCTTTCTCATTTTCTGCCCTTGACCTACTTTTCTGTCCTTCTTTACCCATACATACCCTTAGACCCTGCCTGCCGAGACCTCTTCTCTTCCACCTTGACTGGTCCCCACTGTTACATCACTTCTCAGCTTACCTGGATAGTCCTGCCTCCAACTATTTGGACAAACTTTTTCCTGTCAAACCGACCAGACAAGGTAAGTTGAGGTTGGCCTCCATGCCTTAAAGAATTTGGAGTTGCTGCATTCCTGGCCACTGAGGTCCCAAATCTTATACTCCACCAGTCAACCCCTGTTTCCCCTCTCTCCATTGTTTGATGTGGCCACAGCACACTCCTTCAAAATGTGAATTCTTCCAACAGCTCATCTGTTACACACCACCCAGTTCATTAAGTTTCTCCTCAGCTGTCTCCCTCTCCGAAGCACAAACAGCGACCTCCAAAGTCACCTGTCTGAGTCTCTTTGTCCCCTCACTCGCAGACTGTTTCCTCACATTGTAAAGATCCCATCAAGACCCTTTCACTCTGCAAACAGAAGAGGACCTCCTCTCCTTCCTGGGACTCCAAGATTCCTTCCAGATCTGGATCCCCGGTTTCCGGATTCTTACCAAACTCCTCACCCTGATCTCCAGAGAAGCCCTCTCCGAACCTTTAGACCCCTTCCAACCATCCAGCTCTCATTGGCCAAGCTCAAGGGAGCCTTTTGGCTGCCCAGCCCCAGCTCCCCTAAATCCCTCAATGCCTTTCCCTCTCTTGTCCTTTCCACTCCAGACCTCACCCTGGACTACTTCGCCAACTGCACAGCAACTCTCCCCTTCAGACGATAAACCTGCCGCAAGAACTGGACATGGTAAGTCAGTGTTGGTCCCCAAGCCTTGAAGACTTTGGATCATCTGTGCTTCTGCTCCCCAAAGGCTCTAACCTTATGCTCTCCCAGCCAGTCACTATTTTCTCCCTCTACAATCCACACAGACTCATCAGCCCCCACTGTCTTCTCTTCTACCACCCCCATACTGCATTTTTCATGGTATTCATCTGTAACCCCTGTCGGGGTTTGAATGAGAATACTGCCCCAAATAGGCTCAGAAATTTAAATACTTCATCTCCAGTTGGTGGAACTGCTTGGGAAGATCAAGAGGTGTGGTCTTATTGGAGGAGGTCTGTCACTGAGGGTGGGATTTGAAGTTTCAAAAGACACCATCTCCAATGTGCCTCCACACCCCTCCCACTCTCTGCCTCCTAATTACAGATCAAAATGTGAACTCTCAGCTACCGCCTCAGTGTTATGTCTGCCTGCCTTCTTCCATGCTCCCCATTGTGATGGTCTCGGACTCTGACCTTCTGAAACTGTAAACCCCGATGAAACACTTCCTTCTGTAAGTTGCCTTGGTCATGGTGTTCTGTCGTAGCAGTAGAAAAGTAGCTGAGCCACGCCCTTCACTGGCAACCCCCTTTCCCACCACCAGAAGGTGCAAAAGGTCACTCAGCTCAGCTCGCCCAGCGCACCCCTGCCCCAGCCCCCACCTCCCTGCAGTCTGATAATGGCACTACCTCTATTTCTAAGTCACCCAGGCCCCACACACTTCCCTTAGCGTGAAACTGACTGTAGCCCGAATCTTAAAGGTCTTACTAATAAAAACAAACCCGGAGCCAGGATTTGGGGTGAACGCTGAAAGATCAGAGAAACAGAACAAGCCACAGCCAACCTCACCTCGCCAATTCCTCAGCTGATCCTGTTTCCTCAAACAGGGAGCCTCTGAGGCCTCATCCAGAGTGAATGTCAGCTGAACTGCTGCTAAAAGCCTAAAAGCTTAACCGGGCTCTAGTTCCTGGTTCTCATGCCTTATATACCTTTCTGCTTCCTGCCATCACTTCCTGGGATTAAAGGTGTGTGTCACCGTGCCTGGCTGTTTCCAGTGTGGCTTTGAACTCACAGAGATCCAGACAGATCTCTGCCTCCCAAGTGATAGGATTAAAGGTGTGTGTGCCATCATTTTCTGGCCTCTATATCTAGTGGCTGTTCTGTTCTCTGACCCCAGATGTTTATTAGGGTGCACAATATATTGGGGAACACAATATCACCGTAATTGACCTTTCCTATTCCCTGCCACGTTGGAGCCACAGGTAAGGGGAAGCAGGTGAACACCCTCCTAAAACAACACCTGACCAAACTCAAGCTCTCCCTCGACCTGACACTCTTGTGCCTCCTCCGCTTTCCCTTGCCAATCCCACTTCCAGGAAACTCTCTCCAGGAAACTTCTGAACCTCAGCCCATTTGGACTCATGAACAGGTGACCAGCTTCCCTGTGCCTCACACTCGAGCCACACCAGAAGAGCCACACCCTCGTGAGTCCTCTGTTTCATCCTTGCCCTCCTCAAATAGCTGCACACTCTCAAAGCCTTGCTCACCACCTCATATGTGATCCAGCTCTTCCTTTCCCTCCGACTGTTGGGTCAGCCTGTCCACCTAAAGCCAGCACTCCCTGGAAATCCCAGCCTCTCTATCTACCTGGACAGACTCACCCATGAAACTTTACCTGAGCGACCAACCAAGCCCTTCCCTGCCCTTTACCTATTAATGACCTCCAGGGGTGTCTCAGCCTCTTCCACTCACCCCTTGCTCTTCCCACATTTTTTTCTGAGATTTAATTTTTATTTCACTTTATGTGTATGCGTGTTTGCTTGAATGTATGTCTGTGCCCCACAGAGGCCAGGAGATGCATTGAATTCCCTTAGACTGGGGTTACGGATGAGTGTGAGCCACCATGTGGGTGCTGGAACTCAAACCTGGGTCCTCTGAAAGAGCAGCCAGCGCTCTTCACCACTGAGGGCTTCTCCAGCCCCTCTTCCCACAACCTTGACTTAGGGGCCATTGCTTCTCTTCACCTCCTCAGCTCTATGTGCATGTTTCTGACAATCACTCACTCATCTCTGTGATATAGTCTGATAACCAATGCTTTTTTGAATCTACCCAAAACCCCTTATAGGGACCACTTTGTACTCAGTCTCTCCTCACCTCCCAGGCCCATCTCAGCAAACCTTAGCCCATGCCACCTTTATGAGCAACTTCTCTGTCTCTGCACCTACACCCTTCATCTATCACTCTCTGCCAATCGCCACTAATCCATTCACTCAAACAATGAAAATGAACCTCTTACTACTAACAGCAGCAAATACTGTCACACCTCCCCAGCCACTCCCTGTGTGCCTTGTCCCTTCCTCTCCCTCCTGTTGTATCCTTACCCTACTTGAACCTGATAACTTAACCCCTCATCTGTGGACCCTACCTATATCAAGGTTAAACCTGAAGGACACATGGACCCCTACATTTTGTTCCACTACCGGTCCTTCACTAGGTCTTCTCTGGCTGGAGAATATTCAGTCTAAAAAATGAAGCCTCCATCCAAGATACCTGGGACAGCACCCCAAACATTTTCTCACGTCTCTCCTTCTCATCTTCTGTCTCAACTCCTTGAAGGTTTTCTTCCTTTGTGGAAAACCAGCTTATGTCTGTCTCCTGTTCAGCTGATTCAGTGTCTGCACCCTTGTCCTCTAATACTCAGGCATCAATCTCCTTTTCAAGAACAAAAGGTAAATGTTCTCCCCTTTGCTTCACCCTCAACCCCAAACACCCCCCCCCCACTGAGGCCCTGGATATCTCTTTTGCCATCTGTACAGGCATAGCTGGCATCCTTTTCAATCCTCAGTCTCCAACAGTTTCCCAAGGCTTTCTGATACCCAGGGCGAAATGGCTGCCATTAACACAACCCTCCATAACCACATAGACTCACCTGCAGGCGCCATTCTCCAAAGGCAGCGCTCTGGACATCCCTGAAAAAACAGGGCACCCGTCTCTTCATCCAGAAAGAGCGCCGCTTCTATGTAAACCAGTTCAGAGTAGTCTGAGCAACAGTAAGGGGATTCCAAGACTAAGCATCCACATTCTGTTGACATTGTGGCTCTTGGGGACAATTGTCCAACACAGGACACTGGCTTCTCCGGCTGGCTCCCTTCTTGATACCTCTTCTCTTTTTCCTCCCACTAATGAGCCTTTTGACTTTATTTAACTGCCTGGACTTTTTTTTTTTTTTTTTTATTCCAGAGATGGAAGTGCTTTTCCCATGACACTTCCAGAAGACAACTCAACAGCATCCTCCTCCAAAATTTCCAGTACCAAAGACTGCCCCATGATGATGTCCCGATTCAGCCAGCACAATCCTATGAAAACGACGTCCACCCGGCTAACAGCTCTCTGGAAACTACACCAAAGTCTCACCCATGGCGCTCCCATCTGTTTCTCATTTTTACAAAACACAAAGCAAGAATATTAGCTTAATTATTCAGTTCTGTCCCCCACTGACTGCCTTAGCAATACCCTGACCCCCACAACCACCTGCCAGCAAATATTTTCTGTAGTGAACAGTGGTCCAACCACAAGCTCAGCTTCCCTAGCAACCCTAATAATGGCTAACTACAAACTTCTTATCTCCCCGATGCCCCACTTACATTTTCTCTCACCCAGCCCTATAATTACTCCAGCCTATAAGAGGTACGGGGAGCCCTAGTAGGAGACACCCCCTTCCAGGTGCTTCCCCTACCCGAGGCTGTGCTGATGTTGTATCTATCATCCCTTGTCTTGTCCTTCTAATTCCAAATCTGACAGAACAGAGGTCATGCTAGGGGAGTGCCCCTCCCAGCTTCCCATCCACCGCCCTGAAGCCAGCAGCAGCTCAGGGGACAGGTGGGGCATTTCCCTCCCTGATGATATAATTAGAGTCACCATGGAAGCAAGGGTGGGATGCCACCTGGTGAGCCATTCCAGTAGGGAAGGTGTTTCCCAGGCTAGGTCTTTTGGGTGGGTCTCTCTAACGTAGGGGTCTCTGCTGCAGAAAGCCTGAGTCAGTTGCCACCACTGTGCCATAGTTCTCTCCTCGGCTGGCCTGGCACATCAGCATGGCAGGCAGTGCCCTGAGGAGGTATAGGTGACCAGAGGAGATGCCCCTGAAGCCTTTCCATGTGTGACACCTTCTCTGGACAGGAATCTGTGTATCCCTGGGTGTTCTTCAGAATCACAGAGATACAGATGACAAAAATAAAGTCATGCGATGAACGTCCCAGGACACATGGCTCGTTAAGGACAGGAGAAGCTGGGGTTTGGATATTCCTTTTAACCAGTGCCCAGGTATTTTCTCATCCATGCATGCATGCATTCATGCATACATACTACATGCACGGTATGTGTGTTTGTGTATGCTTATGGTTTGTGTACTGTGCATGCATGTGTGCATGTTACACATATTTGTAAGTGTGCACATATGTGTGTGCTTACCTGTATGTCTGTATGTCCATTCACACATGTATGTGCATTATTATATATTTGTGTGCATGCATGCACCCATGTGTTTGCCTGTATGTGTATATGCATGTATCCTTATGTGCACATGTTCATGTGTATATTTGCTTATGTGTTATGCTTATGCCTGCATATCTGTGCGTGTACTTATTTCTATTCACATGTATGCGTGTGTATGGAGGGGGCAGGGCAGGAGCTGTGCACAGTATTTCTTGCATGGAAGCAAGCCCCATGGTGAGGCCTGCGTTTGTTTCCAGGCTGAGGTGTGAGATGGACTCCTAGGACAGGAGGTGGAAATGACAAGCACATTTGCCTCATAAACCCAGAGCATGCCCTGCCTGGGGAGAAGCGTGTCAGGAGCTGTGTGAAACAGCAGATGAAGTTGTCGTCCACATTCCCTCCTTATGGCTCCCTGGGAGAGCCCCCCACATAGGGCCTGCCACTCAGCCCACCAGGCTTGGCAGCTCTCAGGCCCCGTTCTATCCTCCAAGGGCACAGGGGAGGCCATAAGCTGTCTGTTTTATCCCTGAGTCACCCCACCACGTGCATGGTGCCTCCCTCTGAGTCCTGCCTATAAAAGGTGTCCAGGGAGATCTGTAGGAGGAAGCCACATGACAGCCAGGAGTGGACTGGGAGCTCATATGTACTGCAGCTCCCAGGCATCTCCTCCATGTGACATTGCGTTAGCTCTTGTGCTCCTTCAAAGTCCCCAAGACTGTGTTTACCTTTGGGGTGAGGAAGGAACTGGGGTGACTCTCCTTTCATCTAGCGTCTTTGATCAACAAAAAGACAACCAGATATAGATGAAGAAGGAGGTAGAGACACCCATTCTACTTCCGGGGGTTGGCACATGCTTGCTGGATGTGGCACGTGCTGTGGGTGGTCTTTTCTCCTTCCTTGGGTACCCAGCCTTGGTGTTCAGTTCACACATGTGAAAGATTTTCAATCCAACAACAGTCAGGAGCTGGAGGTGCTTTGTCCTGAGGAAAGCTCATCCCTTGAGGTCATCAATTGTCTTAGGTGACTCCCAGCCCAAGAGATCAGGGCTGGTGAGAGAGGACCCCCATTTTCCGTCCAGCTCTCCAGCTTCTCAGAAGACCACGTTTCCAGGCTCACTAAGACAACCCTGACGGCCTCCCCTCCGTCCTTTCCTCCCTGCCCGTCTTCATATGGAGTTTCCAAATGAACTGGAACTGCTGTCCCTTGCTAAGTTAACCCACCTTCTGCGCTGTGATAAAACACGGACCAAAACAACTCAAGGAGGCAAGGGCTTATTTCAGCTCACAGCTTACTTCCACCAGGACCTGAAGCACAGCCACAGAGAAGCACCGCTGACCAGCTTGTTCCTCGTGGCCTGCTCAGCCTGCTTTCTTATACAACCCAGGGCCACCTGCCACCCCCCTCCCCCGTGGACTGAGCCTTCCCACATCAGTCATTAACCAAGAAAAGAAAAAGCCCTACAGAATTAGCCACAGGTAATCTGATGGAGGAGGCATCTTCTCAATTAAGGTTCCCTCTTCCCAGATGACTCTAGCTTGTGTGAAGTTGATATAAAACCAACCAGGACACCAGCCAAGGTCCTGGTTTTAGGAAAATCCCAGGGAAGACGGGCGGCTCCCTGTGAAGAGGAAGCAGTGTGTTCTGAGGCCCAGGAGCCCTGGTTCCCCAGACTACTCCCTGCACCTAGACCTGTAAAACAAGGCAGTGGGCCACAGTGCCACAAGTCTACTTCCTGTATATTAAAACAATCAAATTCATCCGGGGTCACCACAGGGAAAAGACGCAGGCTGCACACCGGATATCCGGATTACAAGATTAAAGATCAATACAGCACTGTTACAGAAGCAAGTGTTACATTGGCTGGCAAATCTAAAATAAAGTTGGCGGTGGGGCATCAAAAGAAGGGTGTTGCCAGTGGGGTGAGGTAGGAAGAGCCTGGTCCAGTCAGCTCCTGCGTGTGTGGGTGCCACATTCCCAACAGGGAGCTTTTCCAGTCTGATGACAGGGCATCCGTCTGGCATCTGTTCCAGGTCTGCCACGTGGTAGGCGTCAGGTTTATAGGGGCCTTTCTTTCTTCCACAGCTGGCTGTGATTTTCTAGAAAGGACTGGAGCCTGGAGGCTGTGGATAGTTTAAGAATATGGTATCTGGGGCCGGGGAGATGGCTCAGTGGGTGAAGTGTTTGCTGGACAAACACAAGGACCCGAGTTCGGATCCCCAGCATCCACGTAAAAGCCGGGCGTGGCGGTGAGCGTCTGTCGTCCCAATGCTGTCACTGTCACATGCCGACGGGAACCTTGGCCATGCTGCCTAGACAGTCTAGGTAAAATGCTGAGCTGCAGGTTCAGGGAGAGACTGTCTAAAAAAAATAAGGTGGAGAGTGATATAGAAAGACATCCAATATTTATCTCTGGTCTTTGTACACACACACACACACACACACACACACACACACACACACACACACACGTAAAAGAGAGAGGGGGAGAGAAGAGAGAGGGAGGAGAGAGAGAGAGAGAGAGAGAGAGAGAGAGAGAGAGAGAGAGAGAGAGAGAGAGAGAGGAGAGCAATTTTGGCTTTGTTTCTCAGGAACCATCCACCTAGCATTTTGAGACAGGGTCTATCACTGATCAGGGATTTGCCAAGTAGGCGAGGCTGGCCAGTGAGCCCGAGAGATTTACTTGTCTCTGTCTTCCCCTAGCTGGGACTGTAAGTGTGGATACTTCTCTGGGGGAATCCAGACTCTGGCCCACCTCCCATCAAGGCTGATCCTGAGTACCTGCTAAGCCCGTTCTGGCAGAGCATTTCCCTGGAGCATGGGCGTGTGCATCAAAACAGACCTAGCCCGCGCTGGGGTTGGAGTCTGGGTCCCCCAGTTGTCTCCTTCCTATGAGCTGGCTTTCTGACCTTACCCCCATGGGGAGGAAAGAAAGCGGCTGATCAGATCTCTATAGCTCAGATCAGCTGTGTGTGATAGGATCCCACGGGAGAGCAGCTGTCCCCACCCAGAGCCCAGCACTCTACTCCACCTCATCTCTCCTCTCCTTCCCCACTCTCCTCTGTATTCACTCCCTCCACGGAGGCCGAGCAGGGAGGTCTAATACTGCCTGGTTAATGGCTTATGGATCGTTGGTGAGTCAGGCCTGATGGAAGTGTCTGTTAAGGTTGGCATTGGGAGCCGGAGTCAAATGGCCCGAGACAGATTCATGGCTGTCTTCCAGGCCACACCAGGAAAATGCACCCACACAGCATGCTCAGCTCTTAGAATGTGAAACCTGGTGCAACGGAGGGAGCCTTCAAGGGGAAGCCCTTGCTCTGGATGGTGGATTGGAGCTCCCAGACCCCACCCTGAGTGTAGGAACCCACAGGTCAGGGTGGAATTGCCTGTGCGCAAGCTAAGCTGTAAGTAGAAGACAGAAACATGCCTTGGAAGACTTGACTAATGAGCACTAATTTGTAAAGAGACCAGGGTGACCTAGTAATGGATTCCGAATTATGGGATTTTGAAACCCAATTTTGCCACATCCAAATAGATTGGCTTCAGTAGAAGTGTCCAAGAGAAAGTACTGGGCGGGGGTTGGTGGTGGTGATGTTTTTGTCCTGAAGGAATTCATAATATACCAGGGAGATGATTGACATAAAATTGTATTGCTTGACACTTAACGAAATTAAATTACCAAAATGGTGAACCAAAGGCTCCTGGGAACCTATTAGAATGAACAGATGTAGTACACATAACTGCCCATCTGTATACTTGCACTCACATTGGCACCACGGAGGGCTGGCAGTGTTGACTATGTTACTAGTCCATGCTTAGGCATCCCCCCTTTTCTCTGGATTCCACCCCTTCTGGTACATGGCCCAAGCTTCCAATAGCTAAGTTTCTGGCCCTCCAGAAGGAACATCTATTTGTTCTTCTGTAGAGAAGGACTAGGGGCTGGGGTGAGGGCTCTTGGTCCAAGATGTTTGGGATCCCGGGGTTGAAATTCACTTCTCTGCTCTTAGAAGTCAAGGACTTCCAGCTTAGAGACAAGTGCTGAGAGCCCAGGGGGAGTTTCCAGGTTGGGGTACTCCATCTCCTGGGCTCTTTAACAATCTTCCACTTTGGAGCTAGAGGGATGTCTCAGTGGTTAAGAGCACTTGCTTCTTTTGCAGAGGACCTGAGTTCAATTCCCAGTGCCCACATGAAACTCACAACTGTTGATAGCTCCAGTTTCAGGAAATCCGATGCCCACTTTTGACCTCTGTGGATACTAGGCATGCACATAATCTACATATATGCATGCAAGAAAGGCATTCATACACATATAAATAAATAAATAAAATTTTAAAAAATCTTCTATGTTTCACCTCTAAGAGGGAATTTCAGCCTTTCCATTTCCTTGGCTGGCTAGCAAATTGTAAATCTAGGTCTGAGCGGAAAATATCGTGACATCAAGGTTATGTGGTCTGGCGTTGACAAGATGGATGGCTTCAGTAACCAGCCTTCCCAACGTCTCCCAGCTCTCTCTCCACCTCTCTTTCTTTTCATCTTTTTTTTTTTTAAAGAAAACATTTTTAGAGACTTTAATAACCGTGGAAGGATGCTGTAAGGCGGGTAAGGAAATCGATCATTTTTATTCGGTTGTTCACGATAAAATGTAAGTTTGGGCGATAAATCTTCTTACCTTGAGGGGAGAGAACAGCGTGGCTGACCATTAATATGATTCCTTTTTGGAAATTTCAATGAATGAATGACGCCTTGGGTCTGAGAAATTAACAGTAATGGCTCGAGTCCTCCTGGTGGGGATTAGACTTGAGCAGAGGCTGGAAGTGGACTTACACTTCCCCAGATCTAGGCATTTGCTGGTCCCTCCTCCTGTCTCTCCCCATCTGTCTATGACCATCCACTATTATTTCAAACCAATATTTCCCCAATATCTATAAAGCACCCACTGTGTGCAGAATACCACGCTGAGCACTAGGGGGCTGTTTTAGGATCCTGGGTGAGTTATTCAGCAAGAAGATTCCCCATTGTATTCTGGAGGTGGTGCTGACATGAGGGACAGGAACATCGGAAGAAGGATGCCCGACTCGCCCTTCTGCTGCCATGATAAAACATCCTGATACAGAGCGACTTAGAGAGAAAGGGTTTATTCCAGCTCACAGTACCAGGTTAGAGTGTATCATTGTGAGGAAATCAACACTGCCGGAGCTTCAGGCAGTTAGTTATACCTGTAGTCAAGAGCAGAGAGAGAGAGAGAGAGAGAGAGAGAGAGAGAGAGAGAGAGAGAGAATGGGTGCAGGCTTAGTGCTCAGCTAGTGATGCTAGCCGCTCCCAGGTTGGGTGGTCTCACATCAATCAAGGCCATCCAGACCATCCCTCACAGACATGCCCATAGGCCAACCTAATGTAGACAGTCCTTTAAGGAGAGTCTCTTCCCAGGATTCTAAACTATGTCATGATGATCATTAAAACTAGACGTCACAAAAGGTGTTTGGAGCTGTGGCTCAGGGCACAGTGTTTGGGAAGAAAGAAATGCAAGCTCTAGAGTTCTCATTTCTCGGGAACTTTGGGTACTGATGCTGATTTTTTTTAAAAAAAGATTTATTTTATTCTCTCTCTCTCTCTCCCCATCCTGTTTCCCTCCCTCCTTCCCCCCTCTCTGTCCACATAAGCCAGAAGAGGCACTGGATCCCCCAGAGCTAGAGTTACAGAGAGTTGTGGAGCTAATGTGGGTGCTGGGAACCGAGCTCAGCTTCTGAGTTCAGCAGGGGCAGCTGCCCCCCAAGCTGGTTTTGAGACCGAAGTTTGACCCTTAGTCATGGGAATATTTAGGGAGTGTGGGGGAGCGGTGGCTTTTGGTTGCCCACTCTGCTACCTGCCTCCTGGTTTTCCACGGATATAAGGCATTTTTCTTCTGAACGCTCTTGCCCTGTCAGTACCCAGGGTGCCACCCCATGTGTTACAGCCACAGTCCCCTGGGAGCATGGCAGTAAGTGAAGCATTCTCTTAGCCCTTGTCCCCAGATCTCTCAAAGGGAAAGACAAGGCTGATGACCCAGTTACTTCAGGCTGCCATGACAAAGAGCCTCAGACCGAGATCTCTATATAACTGACACTGAGTTCTCACAGCTCTGGAGACACCTGAGAGCACGGTACCACATGATATGGTTCTGATGGGAACATTCTTTGTGGCCTACGGGTGACGAAGAAGTTCTTGCAGTGTCCTGCTGTGGTCTGTCTCACTTCTTCAAAGGCCACTAACCCTACCATGGGGCCCCATCCTCACAACCTCATTGAACCTTAACTTCCCCAAAGCATTGTGTTCTGTCTGTTACTTTAACAGATGCTGAATGGATCAAAGAGGAGGTTTCTTTCATCTCACAGATTCAGAGGTTACTTGGCTCTGTTGCTTTTGGGCCTCTGCTGAGTGTTGTGGGATATTTGTACACTGTGTGAAGATGCATTGCTCTGATTGGTGTAATAAAAAGCTGAACAGCCAATAGCTAGGCAGGAGGTATAGGCGGGACTTCTGGGCAGAGAGAGAAAGGAAGAGGAGGTAGAATCTAGGTGCTGGGAGACACAGAGAGGAAATAGGAAGTGCAAGATGGAGAGGTAACACCACGAGATAGAACATAGCATGATACAAATGGGTTAATTTAAGTTATAAGAGTTAGTTAGGAAGAAGTCGAAGCTATAGGCTGAGCTTTCATAATTAATAAGAAGTATCCTTGTCATTAACTGGGAGCTGGCTGGCGGGACAAAAAAAAAAAAGATTCATTACAGGTAACACATGATGGGGTGAGCGAGTTGCAGATGAAACCCATTCAGGAATGAAAAAGAGTAATGAAACAAGAGTCCTATAATTCCCAGCAAAAGCCCACCCAATGACTATCCCTTCACCTGATCCCATGTCTTAAAGGTCCCATCACCTCCCAACAGCACAAGCTGGAGGCCAAGAGTTTGCCAACATTGCCAACATTGGGAGACATCGCCTCTGAAAACTAAAGCCAGCTCCATCTCCAAACACTATCGCACCAGGACTTCAACAGGTGAATTCTGGGAGGCTGAGAGCCTTTACTCCACAGCAGGTGTGTGGTGCAGAGACTGCCTGAGGAAGGAGGCATCTGGAAAGTGGGAGTGTGAGGAGGAAGAGTCAAGGAGTGGTCTCCGATGCCAGACAAGAAAATGTCACCTCACTGCTACCGCCACAACCTGTGGCTGGCATACGGGAGAGTTTAAGGGCACTGCTGCCCTCCCCATCCCTAGAACGCTGCTCCGGTCTCACTTTCCACTTCAAAAAATAGTTGTGTGTGTGTGTGTGTGTGTGTGTGTGTGTGTGTGTGTGTGTGTGTATGATGTGTGTGTTTGGGATGCATGTTCCTGTGGGTGTAGGCATGCTTATGCCATGGCATCTGTGCAGAGGTCCTAAGACAACCTTGGGTGATGGTCCTCTCTCTCCACCTTGTTTGAAAGAGTCTTTTGTTTGTAGCTGTGTATTCCTAGCTGGTTCTTGAGCTCCTGGGAATTCCTGTGTCCATCTCTCATCGGAACCAGGAACGCTGGGGCTATAGACTGGACACGGCTACATCTGCTTTACCTGGGTCCCTGGGATCTGAACTCAGGTTTACCCACTCAGCTATTTCCCCAATTCTGGAATATGATTCTTAACAGACCACCAAACTGCATCACGGGACTGCATCCCCATGACCTCAAGGAACCCCAATCACCCCTCAAAGATCTTGTGGCCATCCGTTTTCTGTTCCTGTGGCCAATAGCCAACACCATCAAAGACAAGGCTGATCTGGGCTCCTCAGACACCCCTGCCTCCTGTTTGCTGTTCTTCCAACCCCCCCCCCCAAACACAGGAGGGGGCACTTCCAGCCCGGCCTCTCTCCTGTGGCCTGCCAGCACTCTGAACATTGACAGCAACGAACTGCTTTCAGCATCCCTGGCATGCACGATACTCTGCAAACAAAGACAGGACAACCAATTATTGCAAACATAGCCTGTTTCTGTTTGTTTCTCGGGTTTGGAGAGCAGCTCCATTGATTGACTTGAACTTTTCCCCTTCACACTCCAATGTGATGCATGATTCCTTGGTGGGTCAGAGCCACGCTGTCTGGAAGCTCCCTGGGGCCAGACAGACATCACCTCCTGGATCATTCTGTGTGGTTAGTACTCCGGTTCTATTCTGTCCTACAGACAGGGGACAGTGAGTATTTTTATGAATTTCCCCATTTATAAGGAGCAGGGTCAGTGTTTAAAGCCAGGAGCCTTTCTGATGCACAGAGGTGCCAGCTATGTGTGGACCCACCCTTGCCAGCCCATCAGATCCAGCATGGCACTAGGCAAACATGAGAACTGGAGACACTTTTCGAGATCACATATAGATGGAATTCGGACACCAAGCTGTGCCGGCAGCTCAGCGGTCAGTGCGACATCTCTGAAAACAATGACAGCCGATTGCTTTCTTCTAACGGACGCGAGTGCTTAGAGATTTCTGAATCGTATCTGAGTGAGAATCGCTAGGGCAAAGGGGTAACACATTCATATGCTGGTGAATGTGCGGAATTATATTCTGAGGAAAAGAAAGTAGATATTCACACTAGAGGTCTGGGTGCATAAATTACAGAACATTCACACCAGGCGATGTGATATGCTATTGAAAACAATTAATTAGAGCTACCCAGAGAGATCCCCAAGGTATTGTTGAGAAAAAGAAGTAAGACACAAGAGACTGAATATCAAATAGTTCAGTAAAACAAACAATCACAAAAAGCCAGCTGTACGTGCTTAGGTAGGGTGTGTGTGTGTGTGTGTGTGTGTGTGTGTGTGTGTGTGTGTGTGCAAGTGCATGCATGGAAGCTTGCACAAGCAAATCCACACACAATGATGTATGAATGCATGTGTGCAAAAGCACTCAGTCCTCTGTCTGAAGTTTCTGCTAACACGATTCAGCCAACCTTGAGTAGAATATATTTGGGGGGAAGGCTGGGGAGACAGCTCCCTTGGCAAAATGCTTGTTGTGCAAGGCTGTGGTTCCAAGTTTGATCCCCAGAACCCATCTACAAAAACTGAGCATGGTGGTTCACTTGCAACCCCAGTGCTGGGGAGGGTGGAGACTGGCAGGTTCCCCGGGGTTCACTGGCCAGGTAACCTAGCTTTAAAATTGGCCAGCCCCAGGCCAGAGAGAGACCCTGACTCAAAAAAACAATAAGGTAGTTGGTACCTGAGGAGGGATGACAGCTAGGGATGACTTCTGGCTTACACACACACACACACACACACACACACACACACACAGAGCACATCATTTATGCATTGTATAATGAAATAGACATTCCCATAAATAACCCGAGGAAAGGCCGTAAATATGTTTCCCCTGAACCAACAGAGATCTGCATGAAGGTACAATGAGAACAGGGTCCAACAGACTCAGAGGCAGTGTGCAGAGGCTGGGGACAGCTGTGAGGAGACCACCTCACATGCTCCCTAGTGATTCTTGAACAGGAAGAATGTGTACAATCCTGGACTGTGTTTATTTCATTTGCTTCTGCAGGGTTAAGGATGCAACCCAGGGTCTCAGATACTCCAGGCAAACCAAGTCTCACCCCAGCCTGCTCATTCTAGGGCTGAAACCAACACAAGGAAGCCTGGAAACTGTGGTTTTGTGGGTTCTTCCTGGACTGTTACCTTCTAACCCCTACCGGGACTAGTGATAAACTGGGTAGTTGACAGAGAAAAAAAATCATTTTTCAATGCTGTTCCTGCTAGGGGTAGTTATATCTATTGTTTTTAACAGGGATCCTTTGGGGAGTGAGGAGGAGAACTATTAGATCTTTGAGTTCCACAAGGGCATCAGCATTGTCCCTGGCAAGCTGAGATGCAGGGTCACTCTAGCTCTGAGTCCTTAGTGGGGTTTGCATTCTTAATTCTGCAGTCTTCCAGCAAATATGACTGCAGGCATTCCCAGAAGTCCTAATTGTACCCAGAGGCCAGAGGGACCAAATTCACCCAATTCATCAGCTCTTTCCTCACAAGATTCATCATCTCGCCACAAGAGGGAGAGACCTTCCCCTTCCAGGTCCTAGGGTAAGGCCAGGAAGGATGGGTGGCTCTCCTGAGTCCTACTCAGCCAGAAATGCTGATGACTCAGACTGAGCAGGGCTGGGATTTCTCCTGTGCTCTCCGTGTGGTTGGTCTGGCCCTTCAAAGACTGCAATAATGTTTACACTAGGATACTTCATAGCTGATGGGTCCAGCATCACCAACTCAGATCACAAAATGGGCCGTGTGCTGATTAATAAATAAATTAGGTAGTCTAACCTCAAACCCAGCACCTTTCTCTCAAGCACCCCCCACAGCCTTATTTAATGCCAGGGATTGATACAGAGACTGATGACTGGGGAGAAAGGAAGAGAGAGATTCACCCCTGCCTCCCTACACCCAGTTATCTACTAATCTGTCAGGCCATAGTTTAGAACTGCCAGGAGGGTTCTCTTTGAATACGAGGAGAAAGGTTATCTGAAATGCTGTGTGGAGAGAAGACTAACACACAGGAAGCTGAGGATAGAGGTAGAGATGTAAGAAAGATCCAGGTGACACTTTCAGCCCCTAGATCTGCCCATGCCTGAAGCCTATTCCCAGGTGGTAAGAAGAATAATGGCCCTCAAAGAGGTCCATATCCCCCATTTCTGGAACCTGTGTGTGTGTTGCCTTTCACGGCCAAAAGAGGCATGGGAAAAATGGTTCTAGACCTTGGGAAGGAGGCGTTGGCTTGGATTGTTTGGGTGGACTCCGGGGATAGCCACAAGGTTGACATGGAAGGGTCACATCAGAGAAGGGACAGAAGAGCTGATGCTGAGCTCAAGGCTGTAGCTCTGAACAGGAGCCAGGAGCCAGGGAAACTGGACATTCTCAGAAGTCAGGAAGGCAGGGCAAGCATTCATTCCTGACAATTCCAGAAGGAAGAGAGCTTGGCTTACGTGTCAGTTTTCGCCACAGAAACCTATTTCGGATTTCTGACCTCCTGAAACATAAAGTAACAAAGATGAGTTATTTTTAAGCCACTCGGTTAGTGGTAATTACAGCAGCCATAGAAACCGAATACCTCCAGCTTGCTGGTTGCGGAACCAAACTCCTTCTAGTTACTGTCGATTTCCTATCATTTGGAACTCCAGGGATCCCTGGCTGGTAGCCCCCGCCCTGGAAGGGTGGACGACTCTCCTCAGAGCAGCCTCACCACGAGGAGGATCAGAACCTGCTTCTGCACCTATTGACCTTGCAGACTTGAAGGACCACAGGGGCAGAGTTGTCCCAACTTTTCTGTCTGTGAATGTGGAATTCCAGTTAGAACCAGATGGTCTTGTCTTGCTGGGGGCAGTGTAGTGGATTTTGTGTCTTTCCTAATTTCCTTCTGTTTCTGTGATAAACACCCTGACAAAAGGGGAAGGAAGAGTCGAAGCGGCATACACAGTTCCAGGTTTCCATCCATTATTGCAGGGAGGTCAAGGCAGGTACTGGAAGCATCGGTGGAGCTCAGGAACAGGGGGAGAATAGCAAAGACCCTCGCTTGTTTGCTTACAGGTAGATTCCTCTACTCAAAGTAGGGAATGGTGCTGCCCACAGTGGACTAAGCCCTCTCCCATGAATTAGCCACAGGCTGTCTCACAGGGCAACCTGATCTACATAATTTCCCATTGAGTCTCTCTTCCCAGGTGATTCTGGGTTGTGTCAAGTTGACAGTTAATGCTAACAGCACAGGGGCTGTCTTGAGTTCTGGGTCCAGTCATGGCACGAGGAATATTGGGAGAGAGCCTGGGATTATGGGAGAATGTGTGTGGATGCCTCCCTCCCTGTGGCATCATGGATGCCCAGAGAGAGCTACATCTCCTTGGGGTTGTTCTGTAGCTGGGGATGCTGAGGTGAGGACAGCCTATTTTGACCTGATGCTCCATGTTTTGACCCATCTCCTTCCACAAGGCCTCCCACAGCCTTCCCCATGAAGCACATGTCTATGTGGGCTGCTTCTGAGATCTCCCTCTGGGGTGTCGTGTCAGAATGCAGAGACAGCCATCCAGCCTCCTAGACCTGATTGTTTTGACAGTTTTGCCAAATGACAAAGCAAAGACCCCCATTTGGTGATAAGAAAAGCAATATTGTGGCAGGGACGGCATCGTTCCGTTGAAAATCAGCGGTAAGTGAATTTGCATCCTCTTAGTAGTAAATCGTCTGGCTGTGCTCCCCTCCCCTTCAGCAATTGCAGGGATTTAGAGGCACTTGGGCCTGCTTTATTATTTTATGATAGAGGGAAAGAGAAGCGTGTGGGGGGAGGAGACAGGGAGAAAGATACCCAGAGTTACTATGGGAAGTTTTCCTTTGAGTTTTTTTTTTTTTTTTTTTTTTTTTTTTTTTTTTTTTTTTTTTTTTTAGTATCTGAGCTCATGGCCAGGCTGAGGGAAGTATCCAAGCAGGGTGGGTGAATCACTGTCTGGAAAAAGAAATCGCCCTCTCTCGGTTCTGTGTTATGATTTAGAAGCCTCTGAAGAACGCTTGTCATGACATGCTCTCTAAAACCCTCTTTAAAATTCTGCTGCAAAGGCCCAGGGAGAAGATATACAGGCCTTTGTGGAGAGCAGGAGACATGGGCAGAATGCTGCCAGAGGGCGGAGTGTTCCATGCAAATTTGTTTAAAGTCCCAGGTCAGTAGCTGCGGGGGAAGAAGCCCGCTTTATCCTTTTTAAGAATAAAGTGGACACTATCTCTTTTGCTTTGGAGAAGAGCCAGCTGTGGAATGCTTTGCATTCTCTGCACAGGAATGCCCTGGGTGACCCTCTTTCTCTCTTTTCCTTCTGAGCCTGGATGAAAGAGAAACCAGGCTGGGAGATGAAGGCGCAAGACACGTTATGAAAGAGGGTTGTGGGGCCTGTGAGTTCTCCAATGGGAACCACTGGACCAGAAACCGGCCAGCCCGGGAGAAAGAGAGTTCCTGGAGTTTTTAGGGTGAAAACCTGGGCTCACGTCTCCCCATCAGGCTGGGCTTGGCTACCCATCCCAAAGTGCAAAACAAAGTGTAGTGGAGAGAGGGACAGAGAAGGAGCCCAGTGACCCCAAGCCTATCTTTGGGGTACGGACATAAGCTTTAGGTCTAAAGAGAGGAAGGGTTGGGGTATGGAAGGGGCGAGAGGCAGTCCTGGTTGGGGTGTGGTCTTGTCTGTCTTGACTCCAGTCCTGCAAGGTGAACGGAAGTCTTTACCACTCCAGGGACCAGCTGATTTCAGGAGCTGAGAACTTTGGCTCCAGGGCTCAGCCTCCCCCTCATGCACACCTGTCTTCATCAGGGGGAGTCAGGGAGTGGCCTGTCCTGTGGGCTTTTGTACTTTCTGGAAGCCAAGGTGACTGCAGGTGGGGGACGGGGACATCTCTGTGGCTTCAGCCTTGAAGGGAATGAGGTAGGTTAGGAAGACAAAGTGGGAACCTAAGACAAAGTGAAGGAGACAGTGAGGGGTGAGGGCTGGGAAGCCAGGCTTTCAGCACACTTAGTGTGTGTGTGTGTGTGTGTGTGTGTGTGTAGACCCAGGTGACGCTCAACACCTTCCCCTTCCCCTTCCTCTTCCCCTCCCCCTCCTCCTCTTTTTATTTTTTGGTAAAAGTGGCTTCTAAGCAGGTGTTTCACCAAAATGGAGGTCCTCCCCTCTTCCCCTCCCCTCTTCCCCTCCCCTCCTCCTCCATCCCACCCCCTTCTCACCATCTTTCCTCCTTATCCCCTCTCCTCTTCCCTTCACCTCTAGCCCTCATCACTATTTTTCCTCTCCTCTTCCTCATGCCTGCACATCTTCCTGCACCCCATCCCTCCTCCTCCCCTCCCCTCTTTCTTCTCCCTTCTTGTCTCTCATCTCTCCCCACCCCCACCCCTTTGGGACAGGTTCACACTATGTAGTCCAGGCTGGCTTTGAGCTCATGATCCCCCTGCCTCAGCCTCCCAGGTGATGGAATTACAGCCCATTTGGCTTATGACCAAAGTTCTTAACTCAGCCTTCAAGACTTCTTGGACTTGATTCCAAGCTTTCTTTCTGGTTCTTTCTATCACATGGTTAGAATGTTTTTAATTTCCAAGCTTCAGAACCCCACCACGTCAGGAGACATGGAGATAACAGAGCTGATGGAGGCAGAGGGCCACTCCAAAGCCTTCATGACAACCCTTGTTTCTTCAGTCACAGAAGGTCTTGCCTTTGTCCTCTTTGGAGGGCTCAGCTGAGCTCTTTGTACACACATTGTGTAACTGGCTACTTATACTATTGTCCCAGGGAATATCTGTGACAAAAAGTAGCTAGCATTCATTTATTACTGTGTGGACACTGAGGACACAATCACTTGTCCAGTAGGAACAGAGTGAGGGGCTGGCAAGTGAGGTGTGTCCCCAAACTATATGTCACAGTCGCCTGCCTTGTTTCACTTTAGTCACGCTCCAGCCAACTTATGGTCACCTATGCTCACCCACGGTCATTCGATACCATGCACCAGATAGGTGATGAGCACAGGGGCATGGAGTCTGCATTCTCCACCCTTCGTACTTACCGATATGCTTCCTAGCACAGGCGGCCACACGGGGTTCCTTTAGTTGACACATGTCCTCTCTGGTAACTTACACCTCTAGAAGGCAATCAAGGATCACTATAATGTCCACTTTACAGGTGAGGGAAATGGGGCAAGTTACCCAGAAAACCACAGCCAGCCAATGGAAGAAAGGCCCGTTCATTCCACCTCTTTTGAAGCCAGCCCATCAGACCAAGCCTCTGTGACATCTCATGCTCTGGACAGGGTTCTCTCTGGATCTCCCAGTTGGACTTTTTGCTGGGCTCTGTTGCGGGCAATAAGGATCTCTGTCTGGTTCTGGCAGAGAATCCTGAGCCTGGTGTAGCCGTGATAGGCAGATGAACACATAATCAGCAAGCCCCAAGAGGTGCCAGAGGGGGGGGAAAAAAAAACAGGAGCCTTCTGAGAAGCAGGGCTGCTGGGTGGGGTCTGGGTCCCATCTGTGCACCCCACATGGGACTCCTTGTGTGTGGTTCAGGAGTTGCTGACTTGTTGGGTTCCTCAAAAGCATTAGACCCAGGGGAAGTGGGGACAGACATCTGGAGGAGCCTCAGCCACAAACCAAGTTGCAGCATCTAGGGCCGGTGCTCTCAGCGGCAGCCAGCTGCGCACCCCCCATCCCCCTACCCCACCCCCCACCCCCAGGGCACCCACCTGCTGGCGGCTCCAGGCTTGTTTGCAGTGGCTTTTTATTGAATCTGACTAGTCTGGAAATAATTGCACTAATATTATTGACATTAATAGTACACCAGAATGTATTTATATCTTGCTTCTTTCTCAACTAAAATTCAATGTCATCACTATCGCTGTGGGTGGCAGGCTGCTGGCTGGCTGCTACAGAGCTATGGGAGGTGTGGAGTTGGGAGGCATCTGTCCAGGGTACCACACCTGTCTTGTCTGGGAGGCCTTTAGTTTGAAGCCCGAAGCTTTGGAGTTTAAGTTCCCTGGCTGTGGTTTCTGAAGCTGCCAGTAGGGTGCGCCTTTACAGGTGGTGGTGGTGGTGGTGGTGGTGGTGGTGTGTGTGGTGGGTGGGGCTGGAGGTTGATGGGGTTCCCATAAAGGGAAGGTGGCCTTCTTTTGAAAGGTCTCCAAGCTGATGCAGACCCCCTGCTGGGTGGACAGCACTTCTCTAGCCCATCCCAGCCCCACAAAATGGGCTTGCCTGCTCTATGCCGCACCTTGGTGGGGGCCACTGTGTCCCTCTGCCCTTCCTTGGCAGTCCCACCCCTGCCAGCTTCTTTCTTGTCCCTGCTGTCCTTTCTTGTTCTTAGACAGGAAAGAAGAACTTGTCCTCCAAGCTCTCCCTCCCAGGGAGCCAACACCGACCGGCTGACTTGGTGTTTTATTCCAGCTGTGTGTGGAAGCCTTGAGTCTCCAAACCTAGACTCCTTATTATTCACTGGGTTTATTTTACAAGTCATTTGGGACTTAAACACAAAAAGGCTTCTTGCTACTTTTTTATTCTAAAGAGCGTGTAAAATGTACACATATGGTTTAAAGAAGAATAATAAACTAAAACACCCATACATTCACATCCACCGTGAGGAACGGAACAGTGCAGGGCTGGGAGAAGGCCCCTGTGGATTTGTTCTTCCTCATCTCTCTCTGCTACTGGAGTTTCACACCAATTGCTTCCTCACCATCCTTCTCCCCCTTTTAAGAAGTTTTCCTAGGTGTGCAGGTATTCCTAAACAACACATTAATTTAGCTCTGCCCAGCTTTCTAACTTCATGCTGTAAGGGAGCCACACAGTTGATTTTTTTCCTCGCTTTGCTTCTTAGACCCTACAATGTATTTTGGGGATTCATGCATTTTTAATGGGAATAGTTGTGGCTTGTTCCTTCTCATTTCTAAGGAGTATCCCAGGATATGAATATTATGTGATTTATTTGCCTTGTCTACTACTGGTGGAAATTAGGATCTGGGCAATTAGAAATGTCATTCTGAGCCTTCATTTGTAGTGTGGTTCTCAGTATGGTGACTTTGACAGCAAATGCAGAATTTCAGGGTCTGATTTCAGAGTGACCACATCAGAATTTGCATTATTTTTTAAGGTGTGCCATGAAATATTTATTTATTTTTTTTGGAGACAGAATCTCTCTCTCATGTATGCCAGGTTCGCCTTAAACTCGATGGGTAGCTGAGGATGACCTTGAACTTCTGATCCTTTGGAGTCCACCTCAGTAGTTCTGGAATTACAGATGTGTAGCACCATTTATGCAGCACTAGAGATTCAACCCGGGGCTTTGTGAATGCGAAGCAAGCGAAAGTCTGGGATGCACCTGTGCCTGTTCCTGGAGGTACAGTCGTTGAGCCTGGGGGTAAGCACACATTCTACTGTTCTTACGGTAGCTGGTTAGTGCTTTTCCAAAGTGGCTCTATCAATATCCATTCCACCCCAGTGGAGGATGAGGGGCCCTGTTGGTCCCCACCTTCTCATGTCTTGTGGGTGGGAAGCTGGATCTAGGTAGAGTTTTCTTTTTTATTTGTCTATTTACCAACACAGGCCATCTGAAGCCAGTGTGAAGGATCTGGGCCCAAACTTAGGGGACATCCTAGGAGTTGCCACTTTTCAAATAGTTATTGGCCCTCACACTTTCTGTCCTAGAAAATGGCAGTTTGTGCTTTTGCTCACTTTTCTTTTTCCTCCTCTTCCCCTTCCCTTTCCCCTTCCTCCTCCTCCTCCTCTTCTTCTTCTTTGTGTGTGTGTGTGTGTGTGTGTTTGTGTGTGCGCGTGCGTGCGTGCGTGCGCGCGCATGCACACACACAGGCCAGAGGTCAACCCATGTATTATTCCTCAGAAGCCATCCATCTTTATGTTTTTTAAGGATTTATTTCATTATTTTAGTTATCTGCACATGCATGTGTATCTGTGTGGGAATGTGCACATGAGTTTAGGTGCCCACAAAGGCCAGAGAGGGCATTAGATCTCCTGGAGCCAGAATTACAGGCAGTTGTAAGTTGCCCAACATGATTACTGGAAACTGAACTTGGGTTCTTTCCAAGAGCAGTATACACTCTTAACCACTGAGCCATCTCTCCAGGTCTCACCTTGGTTTTGTTTGTTTGTTTGTTATGTTTTCTGTTTTTGAGACAGAATCATTTTATGAATGTGGAGTTCACCCAGTAGGCTAGGCTGACCAGAAAACCCTTAGATCCATCTGCCCAGTGTTGAGATGACAAGTGTGTGCCACTGCATCTGGCTTTTTCCTGGGTGTTGGGGTCAAACTCAGGTCCTCAAGCTTGAGTGATGAACGCTTCACCAACTGAGCCGCCTTCCCGGTTCTCACCCATCTCCTTCCGAGCCGGTAGTCTTTTACTCGCGAGTCCGATACTCGGAGATGTTTTGTGCAGGAACTTTTATAGCTGTGTTCATGGGGCAGAGAGCAAGCAATACTTAAACCACCACTTCCTTTCCGCAGGAGCAGAGCAGAACAAATCTTCTAACCCTTCTTTGCAGCCATGTTGGGACCACGTGAGGCAAGGGAGTGAGAGGAACATTCATTTGCTCTGTCTCGAGTGCTGCAGAAGGCGTGGCTTAAGAAACAGACGTATTTCCTCTTCCGTTCTGCAGGTTGGAAGTCTGAGAGTATGGAGCCAGCACGTTCTCTTCAAGGCCTCTCTCTTGACTGTGGATGCTACCCCACAGTGTGCCCCGATATGGTCTTTTCTTAGGGCATGTCTGGGGCCCATTCTCCTCCCTCCCTCTCTCCCCCCCTCTCTCAACTTTTAATTAAATTAAATTAAATTTCATATATGAATATTGTATTTATGTCATTTCCCTTCCTCCCTCTCTGTCTTCTCCCTCCCTCTCCTCCCACGCCCACTTACCCCCTCTCAAATTCATGGCCTCCTTTTCTTTATTACTGTTACATGTTATATGTATACATACATATAAATATATAAATACAGCCTGCTGAATCTCTCTTAGTGTCGCTCTTACATACATGTGTTTAGGGGAGACCACTTGAGGTTGGATAACCTATCTGGAGGCTCATCCCTGGAGAAGACTGGTTCTTCCTCTCTGAGCTATTGATTGATTGTAGCTCTCATTTAGGAGTGGGGTCTTGTGGGACTTCCCCCATCCATGTTGCATTATCATCTTGCAGGTCTTGCTTGGGCAGCCATATTGTTGAGATGTCCATCTCTTGTAAGGACTCTAGTCAGATTGAAGAATCTACTCATATGACTTCATTTCTCCTTAATCTGTCAATAAAAGTCATCTTATGTCTCTAAAGTTCCCATTTCCAAGGTCAGGATTTCTTAAGCTATGGCGGGCTGGTCTTCAGCACATGAATTTGGGTCAGTGTGTATGGTGGGCACACATGTCAAGGCCATGGCAATAGTGTAAGCCCCTTCTGTTCCTGGAGGTTACAACCATCCCACCAGGTTTCCCCGCCCCCTAGCCTCGTCTTGTCCTTGGGCAGTAACTCCAGAAACCACATGGTTTACCCTGGGTCCCTCTGTCACACTGTGGAGCTTCAGCTGCCTGCTGTGCGACACACTGTGATGTAGGGAAAAATCCATGTTGACTGTACCAGGCTTTGGAGATTTTGAAATTTTCTGCCTGAAAAATGAAAGATCTATTTTATACCAACTAACTAGTTTTTGCCTTCGATTCAACTGATATATATATATATATATGTGTGTGTGTGTGTGTGTGTGTGTGTGTGTGTGTGTGTGTGTGTGTGTGTAATTCCTTTGCTAGTATTATCCCTATTTGCCTTTGGAATTAAGATTATGGTAGCCTTTCAGATGGTCTGAGGCAGGTGCCTTCCCCCCATCAAGTGATCTGCAAGAGCAGTTCCTAAAACATTGGGTAGAAATTGCTGATAAATCATTGAAATGTGTGGATTTTTTTTTCTTCTTCCTGGAAGAGTTTTAGCTAATAATTCAATTTCTGTAAAGGTCATTAGCCTCTCTAGGTTTTCTCCTGCTTCTTGGATAAGTTGTATTTTTCTAGAATTTATCCATTTTGCCTAAGTTTTACAATTTATTGCTAAGGTTTTTTGGACTCCCTTCTCCTGGGTTTAAGCACTGTGGCTCTGGCAGTTTTTACACACCCCCCCCCCGCCCCAGTTTAATTCTTTGTATTACCTTCCAGACTCATCCCCAGCACTTCTTTGTTTGGCTCTGACTGGTTTTGCAAGGAAATAGTCTTTTAAACAAGTGTGTGTGTGTGTGTGTGTGTGTGTACATGCTTGTGTATATGGTCTTTGATCACTTGAGGCCTTTGTGTGCCTGTGTGCTTGCACACACTGTGCACGTGTGTGGAAGCAGCAACCAGGATCTTCCTCACTTGCTCTCCATCTTATTTCCCCCTGAACCTGGAGCTCACCAGTTATGCTGGGCTTCTTATTCTTACCTTTAACATTTTCTGCTTTCATGAAGTCGATTCTGCTGGTGTCCTTCGGATTTTCTCAGCTGATGACTGCTTTCTGAGTCTGCATGCACAATGAAAATAGAAACCTTCTTCTAAATATTGCAAAAGTTACACCCTACAATGTTTACATGGAATAATTTTCAATTACTTATTTAGGACTCTCTCTCTCTCTCTCTCTCTCTCTCTCTCTCTCTCTCTCTCTCTCTCTCTCTCTCTGTCTCTCTCATTGCATAGTTCAAGCTTATCTCCAACTTGTGATTCCCCTGCCTCAGCCTCTCCAGTGCTGGGATCATGCTTTATTCCTGGCTCAGATATAGAGATTTTGAAACACACACACACACAAATTGTTTTGGAGACAGAGTCTATGTGTTCCCGGCTGGCCTGGAACTTGCTATGCAGACCTGCTATGCTCAAACTCAGGTATCTTCCTGCTTCTGCCTCCTGAAGGCAGCCTCCTCTCCGGAATTCTTTTTCAATTGTGTTTGCAGATTATCTGTACTCTTGGTAATATTTTTGGGGTCTGGTTGATCAATCGCTGAGACCCATCTATTAAAAACCTTTCACTATGGTGGTGAAGTTTTGTTTCTCCCTGTGGTTTGTCAGTTTGTATTTTATGTGTTCTGTGCTTCACTTTTTTAGTACATGCAAGTTTAGATTCAAAATGGATATATATTTTTTCTGATTAATTAAACCCTTTACTTTTACTAATCCTTTTTGTTTAAAAATCCAGTTCATGTGCCGGGCGGTGGTGGCGCACGCCTTTAATCCCAGCACTCGGGAGGCAGAGCCAGGCGGATCTCTGTGAGTTCGAGGCCAGCCTGGGCTACCAAGTGAGTCCTAGGAAAGGCACAAAGCTACACAGAGAAACCCTGTCTCGAAAAACCAAAAAAAAAAAAAAATCCAGTTCATGGGCTGGAGAGATGGCTCAGCCGTTAAAGGCTAGGCTCACAAACAAAAATATAAAAATCCAGTTCATGTGATTCATGTCTATACCATGTCAGCAGCAGTCTTTGCTTAGACGTTTCTTGCCATACCCACCACACTTCCCTGCTCCTCAGCAGCGCTGGCAAAAACTCCAGGACCCCGTGTGTGCTAAGCAATGGTTCCACCACCGAGCTCTGCCCTCAGCCCACTTGTTTTCTCTAACATAGGGGTTTAATCATTGAAATTCGGGTTTTCCTGTCCTCTCTCAACCATGTTGTCCTGCTTTAGTCTCTGTCTCTGTGATAAAAACATTCACCAAAGGCTGCTTGGGGAAGAAAGGTTTATTTGGCTTACAGACTAATAGTCCATCACGAAGGGAAGCCATGGCAGGAACTCGGAGGCAGGAACTGAAGCAGAAGCCATGAAGAATGCTGCTTACCGACTTGCTCTCCATGGCTTGCTCAACCTGCTTTCTTATATACCCCAAGAACCACCTGCCTAAGGGTGGCACCACCCATGGTGGACTGGGCCCTTCCATATCCATCATTAATCAAGGAAACGCCTCGCAGACATGTGCATAGGCCGGTTGGGGGAGACCATTCCCCAGGTGAGACCCCTCTTCCCAGGTGACCTTTGTTTGTGTCAAGCTGTCAAAAACTAGCTCATACACACGCTTAGAAAGATTTAAAAAACAAACAGTTTTTTTTATTTTGTTATCTTAAATCAAATTCTAATTCCTCCCCACTTGTTAATGATATTGGCATATCCAGGTTAATTTTGAGCACTTTTTATATGCTTTTTGTTGAGATTCCTTTTGCTTTTATTTAGAATGATTGTTTTGTTTTACTTTTGTGTTTGTGCATGTGATGATATGGATGTGTGTGCACATGTGTGAATTTGTGTGCATGCAGAGGCCAGCGGGTGACATCATGTATCTTCCTCTGTTATTCTTTATTATTGTTATTATTATTGTGTTAATAATTATTATTATATATTGATAATAATATAAATTATATTATTAGCTATTATCCTCTGCTGTTATCTTTGAGACAGAGTCTTGGTTGCTCTCTCCCACCCCTACCTCTTTCTCTCCCCAGAGCTTGCCCATTGGCCTAGGCTGGTTGGCTACCTTGCCCCAGGGCCTTCCGGTCTCGGCCTCCCCAGGGCTGGGATTCCAGGCACACTCCACCTGCTTTGGCTTGTTTGTTTGCACGTTTGGTTCCGGTGGGTCCTGAGGGCTCGAACTCGGGTCTCTGTGCTTGCACAGCAAGCGTGTTACTCACTGAGTCATCTTCACACTTTCACCTTAGTTCTTGAGCTGGAGTCTCCCACTAAACCCAGAGCTTGCCATTTTGACTAGAATGCCTGGCCAACAAACCCCAGAGACCAGCACTCCCCACCCTCTGGGTGACAGATGGGTGCTACCATGACCAACTTTAATGCAGGTTCTGGAGGATGGAAACTTAGGTCTTCCTGTCTGTGCGGCAAACATTTTACCCACCAAGACATCTCCCCAGTCCTGGCTATCTTAAAAAAATTATTACCATTTAATTTTCCTATCTGCTTGATGAATTATATGCTCTATGCCTATTTTAGAAGTTATTCTAGTTTGTATGCATACTTGACTTAATGAGGGTTAAAATTACGGAACACACTTCCATTCTTCTTGACTCATACAGGAATATTAATTTTGACCTCCCTTCCTGAATTATTCACTATTTAAAAATCCTCTGCTTCAGTTGATGGTTCCTTGACACCAGCACCCCAATTCCATGGGGCTTAGAGGGGAGCTGTGTCCTTGCATGGCAGCAGCGATAGACACCAGTGTGTGACTCTTCTGTGGAAATGGCAGCTTCCTGGGATGTCCTGGGACGGCATCCTTGGCCCCAACTGTTCTTCTTGTAGTTTTCTGTTCCTGTCATCAGTCAGCTTTCATGGTAAGGAGGTCCTGGCCTCCCCTAACGCTTGGCAAGTGTCTATTATTTTAAGGCATCCATGTAGTGTTATATTGTTCTTTCCAGAAATGCCTGAAGAACTTGCCATGTGATGCACATGGTTTTCTTCACAGGAGAGATTGTAAACCTCTTTAATTTCTTGAACAAATGTAAGACTGGCCAATTTCTGTGTCACTTTTTGAATGAGCTTTGATAATTTGTGTCCTTCAAGAGCTATGTCCATTCAATCCAGGACGCTGAAAGGTGTCCATGGTGTTTCTTTATCATCTTGCTAGTGTCTGTTGGATCCAGAGTGATAGCTCCTCCTTTATGCTCATTAGTGATCATTTTGTTTTCTCGTGTGTGTGTGTGTGTGTGTGTGTGTGTGTGTGTGTGTGTGTGTGTGTTTATGTATGTGCATGTGTCGAGGCCAGGGGTCACAACATCCAGTGTCTTCTTCACTTGTTCTCTATCTTACTTTTTGAGGCAAGACTCTCATTGAACCTGGAGCCCACTGCTATGGTTAGGCTGGCTGGCCAGTGCCTACCAGGGGGTCTCCCTGCCTCTGCCACCTCAGCTTCTGTTGCTCCCGACTTTTTATGCAGGTGCTGGGGATCTGAACTCAGGCCCTCTTGATCGCACAGGAAATACTCATTGACTGGGCCGTCTCTCCAGCTCCCAATCCTGTTTCTTCTTTGCTTTTCTCCTTATCAGTCTGACTCCACACTGACCTTTACAGTGAGTTAGCATTGCACATGCCCAGCTGAGTGCACAATCTTCAATACTGTTAATTTCTGCTCTTTATTGTTCTCTTCTCTCTTAGGGTTTACACTGTTCTTCCTTTAATATATTTTTTACACATGTGCAGAATTGTTACATTCAAATTCATGTAGAGCAATAGCTATACTTCAAGTTATACACACACACACACACACACACACACACACACACACACACACATAAATGAAATTAGGCGAGAAAACATCCAAGAGAGTTAAGAGTGACAACAGTCAAAACTCCATACAACTGTCTGTCCCCAACACCATATGTGGGGACTCAGACAGAAAGCAACATTTAGTTTTTTAAAAAAGATTTATTTGTCTTTATTTTGTGTGTATGGGTTTTTGTTTTTTTTTTTTTGCCCGAATGTACATATATGTACCAATACATGCAGTGCCCTCAAAGACCAGAAGAGGGTGTTAGATCCCGTGGAACTGGAGTTACAGACTGTTGTGAGCCACCATGTGGGTGCTGGGAACCAAATCCAAGTCCCTTTGGAAGAACACTCAGCCAGTGCTCTCAACCACTGAGCCATCTCTCCAGTCCCAAGCTCTATCTTTTTAATCTGACTGTGTCATGACGTATGAATGTTTCAGAGCCATTACGCCAGAAATTTGTCTGATAGATTCATAGACTAATGTTTTCTAGAGAAAAGCTAAGCCATTTTACCCAGGTTCTTCATGTGGGATTGATGCTCCATGGTTTCCATTTAGGAAACATAGTCTTGTAGCCCTGCCGAGACTCCAGTTCCAACCAGACTTTTTTGTTGGCACTACACAACGCGTTGAAGATCCTGAAGGGTCCATTTCTGAATCCCCATGAGAAGGAATTTCTTGGTTGTGAGTTCTGCAGATAGGACTTACCCCAAATGTCAACTGGGGTTGGGTGGTGAGCTGACCCCTGCAAGGCTTTTGGAGAGGGAAGACCACTACCTTGTGTACGTCTACTCTAATTGCGATTTCAAGAGGTCTGGCCAGGGCAAAACCAGCCAATTTGACTGTTTCTTTGTTATCCATCTATATATAGCTTTGGAGGTCTTAAGTTTCTGTGAAGAACTCTTTGGGAATGACAGACACTGTCCCTGATGGATTTGGTATAAGTAACTCAGTAAGTGGAGGAGCCAGGAGCTGGTCAGAAAGGGCAGATTCCAAGTACCTCTTGAGATCCACGGAAGGGAATTAATGAGCTGTAACCTGGGATCTTGCTGAAGCATATCTTGATGGCTGGTTCTATTTGAATAACAAAGTTCTTTAAGTGGAGAAATTTCCTGGCTTGCAGTTCTAGGAACCTTTTCTTCACTCTCTATTTTAAATCTTTTCTTTAGAATTTTTAAATATTTATTTTTATTATTTTAAATTATGGACGTGTATGTGTGTCAGAGTATGTATGCCTTGTATATTTAGGTAGTCATGGGGGCCAGAGGCATCACACCCCCCTGGAGCTGGAGTTACAGGAAGTTGTGAGCCACCTGACGTGGGTGCTGGGGACTGACTTGGGTCCTCTGCAAGAGCGGCAGGTGCCCTGAACTGCTGGACCATCTTTCCATCCTCTGGTTTGATTTTCTTCACGGCCAGCTTGTGACCTGTAGTTTTGTGTCTACCCTCATCTATAACTCTGAAAGTGCCTTCTCCAATTTTCTCTATTCTGGTATAGTTTCCACAGTCACTCAACAGGTTATAACAGATTCTGGTGTGCCATTCCACAGAGGCCAGGGCATCAGCTCCTAGCCTGCATGATCCTCCCTTGACTTCAAGAGCCCATTTTAAAGGAAGTTCTATTAATTAATTAACTTATTTAGTTTTGTGTATGTATGTGTGTGGTGTGTGTCCATGAGTATACATCCAGTGCATGCACATGTGGAGACTACAGTATGGCATGCCAGCTCTTGGGATACACCTGTTCCTGACTCCTGTCTTGGGTTACACACACACACACACACACACACACACACACACACACACACACACACACACACACACACAGCCCTGCCTAGCTTTTAGCATGGGTGCTAGGGATTTGAACTCAGCTCTTCAGGAGTGCATGGCAAGCGCTCTTACCCACTGAGCCATTTCCCTCTCCTTTATCACTTTTTAAAACCAAACTTTAGACAATTTGAGACATTACTTCCTTCCTATTTGGGGTGGAATATTATAAATTTATCTTGAAGTCTTGTGTTTGCTGCATCATGCAAATTTTAGTACGTGTGTGTTTTTTTATTCAGTTCAAAAATAGTTTGTAATCTGTCTGTGCCTTTCTCTAGGACTCATTAGCAGTATCCTACTTCATTTCAAATCTTTTGACTCTGTTACTGATATTTACATCTTTGTCTGTGGCTAGACGATGCATTAATACAATTCCTCATGTTGTGGTGACCCCCAACCATAAAATTATTTTTGTTGCTACTTTGTAACTGTAATTTTGCTACTGTTATGAATTGTAATGTAAAGATCTGATACACAGGGTAGCTGATATTATGTGACCCCTATGAAAGGGTCATTTGACTTCCAAAGGGGTCATGACCCACGGGTTGAGCAACATTGCTTTAAGATGCTCATAGTGTCTTCATGAATTGATCCTCAACTATGAAGCAACACCTCTCTTTATCTCTGGTAATATTCTGCCTGTTAGTTTTACTGCTTTTAGTCTAGTTACTTTTGTTACTTTATAGTAATTATAGTTGGGTTAATATAGTTACTTTTGTTACTGTACATGTGGTTAGCGCAAGTCAATCTTTTCCTGTCAATACTCCGGCAGCTTATTTCTGCCTCTGTTGTTAAAGCGTGCCTCTGGGACAGTGAGAGGGCTCCGTGGGGAAAAGTGTTGGCCCTGAAAGCCTGACAATCTGGACTCAATCCCAGAACCCATGGTTTCGTTTTTTGTTTTTAAAACTTGATGTGGGGCTGGAGTGATGGCTCAGTGGTCAAGAGGGCTTGTTGCTCTTGCAGAGAGCCTGAGTTTAGTTCCCAGGTCACAACAGCTGCTTGTAACTCCAGTTTCAGAGGATCTGATGCCATGAACACCTGCTCTCATGAACACACACACACACACCCACAATTAAAATAAAAAATCTAAAGGCTGGATGCAATGGTGCACATTGTAATCCCAGGATTCCTATGGAGAGATGGAAGGGGGAGACAGGAAAATCAGAAGCTTGTGGGCTCCCTGGCCTGGAGTCTGCAGCATGAAATAACAAGAGACCCCGAATCAACCAGGTGCAGAAGAGAAGTGATGCCCCAAAGTTGTCCTCCGATCTCCACAAGCATACATACGCCCCCCTTCATGTGTGCACCCCTCCACATAGCAAAAGGAAAGCCTACTCCTTATAGATAACCTAGAGTTGGGTCTTGATTTTAATCTCAATTCTCAGAATCTCTGCCTTTCCGGTGAGGTCTTTCAATTTATATTTAATGCCAGGATAGACGTGGCTTGATTTAAATCTTCCAAATTGTCAAATATTTTCTATTTGTTCCAGCTTTTCTCTTTCAGCACAATGCATGACTAATTTTATTTATTTGTTTGCTCACTTAGGTATCTCACTTTTTCTCCATTATTAGTTCCTTAGTTACTGTTTTTCAGAAACATCTTACTGATTGCCCAGTTTTCCACATACGTCTTTAATACCTGACAGTCTGTCTTTAAATAATAGCTTGCTAATAGATGCCTTGTGCAAGAACTGTGCCTTATCTTGTCAATTTCTCCCTCCTATGGTCTGTGCTATTGGTGACATGCTTTTGCATATGTTATAAACCTCCAAAGACTGTTTGTATTTTTGTCCATAAGCAGGCAATTATTTTTAAAGTGACTAAACTGAGAAAATAACGTTTTAAATATTTGCCTTCATTTTTTTTTTTCTATTTGGAGAACGTCTGTTTACTGTGTGCGCTCGCATCTCTGTCTGGTGTCATATTCTCTCTGCCTTAAGAACTCTTTACAGCTTTGCATTCTCAGGGAGTTGGTAATTAAATTTCTCCGGTTTTGTTTGCCTGAGAATGTCTTTATTTCTCTTCGAGTTTTGAAAATTATTTGCACTGGGACTTGAGTTACGTCTATGGGACACTGTTTGATATGACATTCATATATATTCCAGTCTGGCTCTAGTTTTCAATGTGTGTGTGTGTGTGTGTGTGTGTGTGTGTGTGTGTGTGTGTGTGTGTGACACACACACATTTTCCTTATTTCTTTTGTGTTTCAGCTTGTGTAACTTCTGTTCAGTCACATTTAGCTATGTGGGGTTAATAATGCCAAGAGAAAAACTTTATCTCTGCTGCTTTTAAAAAAAATTCATTTTATTTTATTGGGGGTGGGTGTTTGCTTACATGAATGTCTGCACCATGTATGTACAGTGCTGGAGGAGGCCAGAAGAGGATCCCCAGATTAGAGTTAGAGATGGTTGTGAGCCACCGTGTGGGTGATGGGAACCAAATCCAGCTCCTCCGGAAGAACAGCCAGTGCTCTTAACCACTGAGCAGCTCTCCTGCTCCTCCGGTCACATATTTCTATTTTTTCTAGCGTTTCTGATCCAGTCTCGTAGTTTATCTCAACTGAAAATCTCCACCCAGTAGTACACATTTTCATCTCACTTGATCTTTTACAATTTTAATAACGTTTTAGTCAAAGGCTACAAAATTCCAGTTGATTTCTTGAATAAGTTCAAGAGATTTGCTGTGTAGCATTGTGAATCTAGTTAAAAATATTTTTCATGCTTAAAAATTGTTCAGATTTGTTTTTGTTTTTCATTATGTGTATGTATGTCTACATGCCGGGGCAGTTATCTGTTGAGATCTAAGAGGGCACCAGATCTCCCTGGAGATAAAGGTTCAGGTGGTTATAAACTGCCCAGCATGGGTACTGGAAACCAAATTTTGATCCTTTGGAAATGCAGTATACACTCTAAACTGCTGAACCACCTCTCTAGCCTTGAGAATAAAATTTAAATTGTACACACACACACACACACACACACACACACACACACACACACGTGAGGCAACATGTTCATAGCTTGAGTCCATTCTACAACATAATTATAGTTTACAACCATGTTTGTTGGTGGGTGCCTGTAATCCCAGGACTTGGGATGTGTAAGCAAAAGGATCATGAGTTCAAGGCCAACCTTGAGTACACAGGAAATCTCAGGCTAGCTTGGGCTATGTGAGATCTCATTTCATCTCAAAGAAACAAGCAAAAATATCCTATAATGCATGGTAAACACATTTTTATTTGTCATTCCAGTCAGAGTTGTGGGCACCAGGGGGAGTTGGAAGGAGGTAGTGATGGATAAATGTATGAAATTTTCAAAGAATAAATTTAAAATATTTTTTAAAACCAAATTTTAAAAGGTAATAAAGTTCTTACCTGACTTTTAGTTCTAACTTTAGGTCATATGTCTTATTCTCTTGGCTGTTTTTACCTCCTTTCAATAATTTACTTTTTTCCCCCCTTTCATGAGTCGAGTAATTTTTGAGTCAACGAAGACATTGTATTTAGAACAAACTAGTATGAGGTCAATCATCTTTATGCCTAGAAACAGGCATCTTATTTCACATCATTAATGTGGCCTGTGAGATGCACTTGGGTACTTTTGTTGCCATGGTTACTTCCTGTGGACCACAGGCTTCCGAGTTTCCTAGTGGTAGGCTACTGCTGCTGCCAGTTACAGTGGATGCTGGGATGCTGCAGGGTGTTTCTATGGGCTGGTGCTCCAGCTTGGCTTGCACAGGTCTTTGGATGCAGGGCTCCAACCTGGACCACCTGGACCTTGCCCTTCTCCAAACAGCTGACTGCCATTTCCTGGTTGCCCCTGCAGGTCAATGGAGGGGATGGGATGGTTCCCTGTTGCCTTGTCCAGCACTGATGTTAGGGAAGCCCCTTGTTCAGCCTTTTCAGCACGGTGGCCTTTGTCCTCTTCTTCTTCCTTCTTCTCCTCTTCTCTCTTTCTCCCTCTCTGTCTCGGTCTCTCTGTCTGTCTGTCTCTGTGCATGTGCATGTGTGTGTACATGTGCACATACGTTCATGTATACCCACTCTTGCCCATTCAAGCACCTACGAAGCCAGACATTGAGGTTGAGATGTCTTCCTCAACCACTTCTCCCAGCTATTTTTTTTTTTTAAGACAATGTCTCTTAGTGGGCTTAGCACTTGGTTGGCTAAATCAGTTTGTCAGGAAGCTCCAGGGGTCTGACTGCCTCCACACACCAGGCTCTGGCGTTCCAGGTACACAACATCATTCTCAACTTCTCACATGAGTGCTGCACAACCCAGCTCTGGTCTTTATGATCACATGACAAACACGTTACCCACCATGCCACCCCAGCCCTGTCCTCTTCTGGTAGCTGACCTGCCTTACCTATGAGCTTTGTCTGGGGTGTTTCCTGTCTTCTCACAGTTGGGAGCCTCCAAGTGATGTCTTTAGACACCAGAATTGAACACCATCAGCTCTTCTCCAAGTTCTGCTGCATTTGTCTTTTTATCTTTTCCCATCTACACCGAGTCTTTGCCAGTGGGTGAGAATTCTGGCTCTCCTGCCCCAGACGCTAGCAGGAAGAATGATAAAAAGCGGGCAGAGGTCTGCACTGCCGTGTCCACCCAAACGGTGGCTGTTCACTTCTGTCCAGCTGATGGCCCAAGTCCCTCCTACGGTGGCTCAAGGCTTTTGAGCATAGGAGAGAGAAGGATCATGGGAAATGGCTGCCTGTCCACTGCTCTCACAGCGGCAGCTGCTGATCAGGGCCACCACCCACGGTGGCTCCTTCAGGTGTCTTGCTTGGCCTGAGGCTTTCTCGGGAGCATCTGCTAGCGGGTACTAGGAAAATTGCTATCAGTCAACAGAAGTTTAGTGGATCAGATGCTACTTCGGACTAATGCGTGCTACCCTGCGATTGGCCTTCCAGCGCCTATGAAACTTCTGCTGCTTCTCTGTCCGACTCAGGCTCCAACAAAGCAGGTGGTTTGTGTCTGTCGCTTCTCTTTGGAGTTCAGGCTACTTGGTTGCCCTGGGGCTCATTTCAAGAAGAGCTGAAACCTGAAGGGCTTGGAAGATGGCTTAGTGGTGAAGTACTTGCACTCAAGCATGGGGCCCTGAGTCGATTCCCAACACTTAAGTAAAAGACTGTGTGAGAGGACACCAGCTACAGTCTCAGCCCCGGGAAAGCAGAGACAGGGGGATTCCTGGAGCTGGCTGGCCAGCTGCTTAGCTGAATCTGTGAACTCCAGGTCAATGAGAGCATCCATCTTAAAAAAAAAAATAACATGGAGAGCAATAAAGGAAGACAGCTAATGTCAACCTATGGCCTACACATATACACATGTACATATACATGTGAATACATGTACATGTTCACACGCATAATGATTCATTCAATTATCCAACCTCTTCTTGTTTGGGTGAGAGCAACTTTAGGGGAGGGACAACACTCTACAAACTAGGAGGAGGGTGGCAAACATTGTTTTCAAGGCTCTAACCCTCCCTTCTGAAATAGCATCAGATTGCAAACAGAGATGCCTCATAGGTAGAAAATGGGAGATTCGGAAAACATTCTCGAAAGGTCTCAGCTATTACCGGCTTCGGCGCTGTTTCTTTCCTGTCTTTTCTATCATCTCCTGGAATTGTAATTAGACATATGCTTGATCTAACAGCCCCCACCCCCAGTCCTGACAGGATAAGTTCTAAGATCTCTGCTTGTGGTCCACAATATTGCTTAGAATTTTATGAGCATCCCACGAAGCAGAGAGGAAGTTGAGGTTCCCAAAGGGGGTTTGTATTGGTTTCTGCCATACTCTCCCAAGCTGAGACACTTTAAATTTAATTTTCTTCTTGAGGTCTTTTGGCCTACAGGCAGTTAGACTCATGGCCACAAAGTCGTGTCAAGAAATAGCTACTCTCAAGTGGGTTCCCCTCCTCCCACCCCAAGACTGAAAAAGGCAGGCCGGTACCTACCTGCTCATCCTTGTGTGATGAAGGCTCTGTGTGGCTCAGGCTGATGGAGGGATTCTGTTAGATTGCTTTTCTCTTTCCTGAGACATCCATCAAGACAGAAACCCTCATCTCCAAGTTCCAGTGTACACACTCAAGATAAGAATCATCTTTGGTGCTTTCTACTTCGGTTTGTTTGGGTGCCTTGTGGATTCCTTCCTCTTGTATCCCCCGTGCATTTCCAAAGAGGCACTCAGTTTCTGAATTTATTGCCAATACTTCAGTTGTTTAAAGAGGGCTGCACTTCCCACCAAGCCTGATGACCTGAGTTTGATCCTCAGGATCTATAGGGTGAAAGGAAAGAACTGGCCGCTGACTTACACACACACACACACACACACACACACACACACACACACACACACACACACACTTTGACATGCTCCCCCAGCTGTCTAACAAGTAAATAAATGTTAAAAAAAATAAAGAGTAAGGTGGGCTACAGCATCCAGTCCCCGCGCCCCCCCCCTCCCTCCCCCACTGCTGGGATGAATCTTGGGTGTCAGTCACACATGTTCTGCCATTTCACCAGGCCCTAAGCACAGGAGCACACTCTTGGGACAGCAGCTGGGTCGGCGGGCTCTTTTTTAACTCTGTTAAGGATGATATGGAGTTGGACATCAGTGTTCATGGGCACAGGGCCTTTCCATCACAGACATTCAAAGCTTGCGTTAAAACTGGACACTGGTGCAGTGTGGAGGAAAGTGGGGCTCCTGGGGGTCACTGGAAAAACACGGAGACAGTGGGAATGGCGCCGAGACTGGATGAGTCACGGGTGGGCCCAGTGGTAGAGGCCCAAGTTCAACCTCCAACATCAAGACAAAACAAAATGTCAGCAGTCAAACCAACATGGGATGTGGAGACGGCTGGTTGGTCCTCAAAATATGAGGACCGAGTTTGAATCCCAGAACTTGTGTAAAAACCTGGGCACAGTGGTATGTGCTTAGAATCCCAGCACTAGGAAGGAAGTAACAGATATGTTCTGGAGCTTACTAGCCATGCTTGTCTAGCCAGCTAGCCTAACCTCAACAGCCAGGTCCAAGCCAGTGGGAGACCCTGTTTCAAAAGGTAAGGTGGAGAGGGCTGTGTGCTCCCCTGAGGCAGGCAGTATTGAAAGAGCAAGTGAGCTGAGGTTTTATGGCTGGGAATGTAGCCCATTGGTAGAGTGCTAGCTGAGCATGAATCATGACTGAAGGACCATTAACATATTGATCACCTACTATATACCAGATACACTTATGGTCCCTAAGGATACCACTGGGCTCAACACAAACAAGACAAGCAGCCCAGCCTTGCCTCTGGCCCTGGAATAAGCAATTAGCTTTGACAGTGTAGCAAAATGTATTCTGTGCTTAATATGTGCTCTGCCACTCACTGAGGATGACCCTATTTTGAGCTTGTTTGGTAGATGGGGGATTCTAGGGCTTAGTGGAGACAGGTAAGCTATACAGGGTCACACAATTAATCACAAGAGGAGCCAAGATGATCCTGGAAGCTATTTCACTCACTGTGGGACACACAGAGGTGGGAAACCCTTGATGGGACAATATAGTAATTTTCTCTTATAAACAGCATCTCATTGGCCAAGATAGCTTTCTAGCAGGCCAGATGGGGATGCTGCCAGGCTTCTTAAAGATGCTGTTTAGAGTCTGACAATCTGGTGGTGCCAACATGAGTGAGTAATGGTGTACACAGAACCTCAGACAAAACAGCCACTTTGCTGGGTTGACAAGAGGTATGAGTGTAGTAACCAATGCTGATCATTTGCCAAGATGGAGATTTTCTGTAAATGTTTTCTTTGAGAATAATTTTGGTTCTACAGAATGGTGTATCAATAGCACAGAGAATTCCCTTAATCCTCCTGCTATTTCCACATCTAGTGATGTCTTTATTAAATATGGTGCATTTGTCACATTAATGAGCTGATATTAATATGTTGTTATTAATAAAAGCCCACATTTGATTAATAATTCCTTAGTCCGTTCCTAAGGTCCCCTTGGATTCAGAGTCTTGTCCAGGACACAACATTGCACTTAATAGCTGAGTCTCCATGAGCCTTCCCAGTGACCAGGAAGGCATTTCTCTCTTCAATTGACCTTGACAATTAGGAGGACACTGATCAGCTGTTTTGTGGAATGTTCCTCAGTCAGGGTTTGTTCAGGTATTTCCCTCCAGGGTGGTATGTTCAGGAGAGACCAGAAGTGGAGTGTCTCCATCAGCCATATCATGTCACATTAAGATACACACATGTCACACATGACAGGCACTTCCATGCCTCCACTGCGGAGTCGCTTGGCATGTTTTGTCCTGTGAGTATGTGTTTATATGTGTATATGTGTGTGGAAACTGAAGCGCAATCTTGGGTGTTATCCCTTAGGAATGCCATCTACATTGTGTGTGTGTGTGTGTGTGTGTGTGTGTGTGTGTGTGTGTGTGTGTATTGACACTGGAGGTTGAACCCAGGGCCTCATGCTTGCTTGACAAGTAGTTTACCACTGAGCGATATCTCCAGCCCTCTTTTTTCAAAAGAGTTTTATTCCGAGACATGATCTTTCTAAGTTTTCCAGGCTGTCACGGGCTCGCTGCAGCCCCAGGCCAGCCTTGTGCTTGCACATCTTCCCACTTCAGCATCCCAAGGTCTTGGGATTATAGGTTCGAACCACCACACCCAGCGGAAAAGCACTTTTCTCTTGCCCCCTTTCCATGTTCTGTTCTTTGGATGAAAGCCTCGTGGTACAGCCAGCGCCTCCAGAGCGATGCTAGCGGTCCTCTTTCCCGGTGGGTGGGGAAGTGGCTGCAGTTATCCGGGACTCCTCAGCCTGAGGGCTAGGTCTTTTCTGCTCTGCTGTTTGCACATTCCAGACAAGCCAGCCGCAGAGCTCACAGCCCCTTCCCACTGCCTTCTCCCAACCTCCTGGGTGCTCTTAGTGCTGCAGGTTCTATCAGGCCAAGACAAACATTGGTGACTAAGCCTCTTTGTCACTGTAGAGATTCTCCACGGAAACAATGGTGATGGATGCACAGAATGTTCGGGAAGCCGGATGTCTGGTCATCAAGCCAATGGATGGGGCATTAGGGCACTGCATAGACAGGTTTGGAATAAGCCAATGCTCCGGTAGGCATACAGTTTTGAAACAGCTTGCAAGCTGAAATCTACAGCTGGAGATGCAGTTTGGTGGTGGGTGCTTGCTTAGTGTGCAGGAGGCCTGGAGTCAGTTCACTCCTAACACTTCTGCTTGTTTCCTGGGATGCAGAACATGATCGACAGGAGGCCTTCTGATGGCCAGGCATCCCCCGTGGGATAGTATAATATATATAATAGAAATATAATAAATGTAGGGGTCAGAGTAAGAGCAGAATTTAATCATTCAACATGTGTATAGGAGGTACAGAAACAGAAGTTTCCAGGGGGAAGCCAAGGTAGACTGGGAACAGAGACAATGGATCATGGTGTGAAATACAGAGTGAGGCCTGAGTTAGGACTACAGACAGAAATGGCTGATGGGGACATTTTGGTTTCAGGAGCAGTGAGGGGTGTGGCTTTCTGTGTCATCTCCATGTCTTCTGTCTTGATAGATCCTGATATTGTAGAGAAGGGTTAGGGTAACTTGATTGCTACTTAGAAAAGACAGTGGCGGTGGTTGGTTTGGAAAAGGGGCTGACGTCAAATTACCCTTCAGAAATGACTATTAGGAGAGAAAGATTGCCACCACAAGAACTGTGACCAGGCCTGAAGGTAGGAGAGCAATAAAAGGGGACAGACAGTAGTGACACCAGAGGCAGCGTGTGACACCAGAGCAGCACGATAGAGACTTGAAGGGAGAGTGAGGAGGGGCTGGAGAGATGGCTCAGCGGTCAAGTGTCTGCTGTTCCCCCAGAGGACCCGAGTTCAGTTCCCAGCAGTGGCTCCTGAGGTCCTGGAACTCCAGCTGCAGGGGGTCTGACACCCTCTTCTGGTCTCCACGGGCACCAGCAGACATGTCCACGTGCATACAGGCACATGCGCATACACATTAATACAAATAAAATAAATCTTTAAAGCAATTATCTGGGGGGACAGGTTCGTTAAGATTGATAACTTGCAAAGTGTGTGTGTGTGTGTGTGTGTGTGTGTGTGTGTGTGTGTGTGTGTGTGTGAGAGAGAGAGAGAGAGAGAGAGAGAGAGAGAGAGAGAGAGAGAGAGAGAGATCATTGCCATGGCTGTCAGGGACTGAAGCAGGGAGAATACCTTCAGAAAGTCCACCAAACAATAGAACATATCTGACTTTTGTATCCTTCCAGGGCTGATGTTAAGTTTCCCACCACATGATGTAGTCCAAGATAGCCTATATGGCAAGGAGCGTGGAGGAGGTAGGAGCAAACGTTAGAGACTATTGGTCTATAGCACAATATGGTTTCTTAACTCTGTTTCAGAGAGAGAGAGAAGGGGGCAGGGCAGGGTTGGGGTGATGGTGTGATGGTACTCTGGTTTCTTCTGGCTATGAGATTTGGCCTTATAGAACGACCATGGTCTGAAAGGCCCAGGCCCAGGATGTAACAGCGATGTGCCTGGCTCTACGTCTGGGTGGAGGGCAGAGACAAACAGTAAGTGCCGTGCTGGTGACAGAGAGAGGCTGATCCCCCAGCTGTGGGGGTGTTGATGACCCCTCAGCTTCCACACTGAACACCTTTCTCCCTGTTGTGACGACACTCATCCCCACGATGAGTGTCAGTCCTGTGAAGTGAGCAACGGCCATGCCGCAGATCAGCTGCCAGCGTTTAGGGGACCTGTTCCTTTTGGGGTCACCAAGGGTCACTGCCATCTGGGCATCTGTCTCAGTGTTCCTTTCCTTCCTCCATGTCGCCTCTGCCTACCTCTCACCTGCCCCTCCAGAAGAGCCTTGTTGTTTATTGTTCAAGTAGCTGCGACATTGAAGTCAGAAAATTCCTTTCAAGTCCAGGGCTGTAAAGAACGTGCCCAACAAAACCAATCCACTTAAAATGCAAATTCCACTGACACTAATAAGCAATATATATACATACACACAGAGACATGCATTTACACATGCAAATGAATGAGGAGTGTGGGACTGTGTGGGGCTGTAAGGGGCTGTGTGAGGCTTCCCCCCACCAAACTGTGCTCATGTTCACTGAGTCCTAGACACACTCCGTCAGAGCAAAAATGGGGGCCTATCCTCAGAGACACTCAGGAGCCTCTGGCAGCCCACCTGGCCCTGCAGAAGCCAAAGAGCATCACTCAAGTTCAAGACTCCCCGTTACACTGTGTGGTGCTGAATCACCCTTAGAAGCTACATCGGCTGAGAAGCATTGACTCCTTGCTTGAGCTCATGAGGTATCTAAAAACAGGAGGAAATCCTGCCACCTTTACTGTGTGTGTGTCGGAATCATCGTTTTGTGCACTGTGTGATGATATGTCTCTGTTTAACCTCACTGCCTAAGGCACCTTCTGATTGGTTTAATAAAGAGTTGAGGCCGGGCGGTGGCGGCGCACGCCTTTAATCCCAGCACTCCAGAGGCAGAGCCACAGCAGATCTCTGTGAGTTCAACGCCAGCCTGGTCTATAGAGCGAGAGCTAGGACCGGCACCAAAACTACACAGAGAAACCCTTTCCCTGTCTTGAAAAAAAAAAAAAAAGGAGAGGCTAGGCATGACTTCTAGGGAGAGATAAGAACTCCGGGAAAGAATCTGAGGTGGAAGATTCACCACCCAGACATGGAGGAAGTCAGACATATGGTACTGAGAAGAGGTAACTAGTCACACGGCAAGATGTAGACTAATATAAATGGGTTAATTTAAGTTTTGAGAGCTAGTTGGGAACAAGCCTAAGGTAAGTCCAAGCTTTCATACTTAATAAGAAGACTCCATGTCATTTGTGTGTGTGTGTGTGTGTGTGTGTGTGTGTGTGTGTGTGTGTGTGTGCTGGCAGTCCAAAGAAAGACCTGTCACACATATATCTGTCTGTCCTTTACTTTGTAGGAGGAACAGACAGAGCTAAGTCATTGTCCTACATCCACAGTCATCTTGGGCTCCAAGGAGAATAAAACCTGGCCAGACAGTAAGGCCATAGTAAGTCAGGAGTAACCATCTTTTGAGAATCAGGTCTACCCCATCAAGGCATGACAGCAATATGGATTTTTTTGATCAACTTGTAGATCTTGACCCGAGACTGTGACCAACCAGCCCACACTTCACCAGGAATGCTTAATGATGCACACCCTTGCCTCCTGCCTGAAGCCCAGGCCAGCAAGATGGCTCAGTGGATAAGGGAACTTGCTGCCAAACCTGACAGCTTGAGTTCAATCCCCCGGACCCCAACTATGGATACATGCATGCGCGCGCGCACGCGCGCGCACACACACACACACACACACACACACACACACACACACACACACACGCCCGCACAAATCAATTAATTTTTAAAATCCTAAAGCTCATATCAGTATCCCAAACATGAACTTGGGGCACTGGACCTCTCTCTCTGCTCTTCCTCCTAACGTGACCACATTAGGAGAAATCTCTGTTTTTCATCATTATTTTTGGCTGGATATTGGGGTATGTTGGATATCTGAGAGTAGGTCTGAGGGGGACTCAGGAGTCCAGACTTTTGCCCTAAAACTCAGGTTAAGGGCTGGGGAGATGGCTAAGTGGGTGAAGTGTTCGCTATGCAAGAGTGAGAACCTGAGATGTGTAAAGCCCGACAGAGTAGCACACATCTGTACTTCCAGCACACATATGAACTCCCAGCACACATCTGTACTTCCAGCACACATCTGTACTTCCAGCACACATCTGTACTTCCAGCACACATATGAACTCCCAGCACACATCTGTATTCTCAGCACACATCTGTACTTCCAGCACACATATGAACTCCCAGCACACATCTGTACTTCCAGCACACATCTGTACTTCCAGCACACATCTGTACTTCCAGCACACATATGAACTCCCAGCACACATATGAACTCCCAGCACACATCTGTACTCCCAGCACACATCTGTACTTCCAGCACACATATGAACTCCCAGCACACATCTATATTCTTAGCACACATTTGGACTCCTAGCACACATCTGTATTCTCATCACACATCTGTACTCCCAGCACACATCTGTGCTCCCAGCACACATCTGTACTCCCAGCACACATCTGTACTCCCAGCACACATCTGTACTCTCAGCACACATCTGTACTCCCAGCACACATCTGTACTTCCAGCACACATCTGTATTCTCAGCACACATCTGTGCTCCCAGCACTCCTACAGATGGATGGGAGGCAGAGACAGGAGAGTCCCTGGAAGCTCTGAGGCCAGCTGGTGATAAACAAGGGACCCTGTCTTAAACAGGATGGTGAGGACCAACACCCAAAGTTGTCCTCTGTCCACCACACCTGAATTCACTCCCATGAACACATGCATGTGCACACACAAATAACACCCCCCCCAGGGTAAGTCACTCCATCCTCAGTCTCCATGGCTTGCCATGCTGCCTCCCCTCACCCCTGCAGAAGTCCCCCTGGACCTTCCTGGTCTCCTGGGTTTCTGAGGCAGACCTTAGGCTTCACTGCAGCCCACATGTGGACCTGGCATGGGCTCTCACTGCCATCTCACACTTGACCTTCAGCATTGAATCAACAGGTGCCAAGAGAGACCGTCCCTTGGTGAGGGATCACTCTGAAGCCCTGAGACATCATGCTTTACTGTCCATGTGTTTAGGATTCCTGGCAGGCAGGCAATTTTGAGGGATTTTGTTTTTTTATCTTCGCAGTCAGCACCAGAGAAGAAAAATAGCTTCTCATATGAAGGCATGAGCCCCCTGTAGCCCATCTAACAACAGTCAGAGAGACCCTCCCACACACCAAGATTCCTAATGCTAAGTTCTCCCACTCTTATGCCATCAAAAACTGTTTGGGGGACATTCTGAATGAAAATGCTTAGGTCATTTGATACCTTTGGCTGCCTTCCTAAGCAATGCTCAGCTCTTGGGTTTTCATGGTAAACACCATCAGTTAGTTGTTGGTGTGACTGTGACCTCTCGGCACACAAGAGGTTCTGTCTCTCAGCTTCCTCAGCACTAAATGTCCCTAGGCCTTTTGGGAAACAGCAGTAGCTCTTATTCTGATTCTTTCTCCCTCTCTCCCTTCCCCTCTCTCCTGGGTCTCCCATAATCTAGGCTGGCCTCAAACTCACTATGTAGCTGAGGCTGGCCTTGAACTTGTGATCCTCCTCTCTCTACTCCCCAAGTGCTGGGGTCACAAGCATGCACTACCATACTCAGCTTCAAAACACTATCTGATTTCATTTGTGCTCCACGGCATTTGTGCACTGACATCCTGGATATTACCTCTCAGTTTATATTCTGGGGCTTTTCTCTACGTCAGGGCCTCCTTTTCTAGCTCGTGTATTCAAATACCACATGGCCATCATTCTGTGGGTGGATCACAGGTTGCTCAGCTGCTTCTGTCCTGTGAGGCTGATTTTCAGATGTCTCTATAAATAATGCTCTGATAACTCTTCTGACACACAGTCTGAACATGTTCATTGAAATAGGAATGTTTTTATGAATGGAACTGATAGCTCCAAGTATGTACTTATGAACATTTTTTTTTATATATAATTTACTTTATTTTATGTGCACTGGTGTGAGGGTGTCAGATCCCGTGGAGATAGAATTACAGACAGTTGTGAGCTGCCGTGTGGGTGCTGGGAATTGAGCCTGGGTCCTCTGGAAGAACATCCCATGCTCTTAATCACTGAGCCACGTGTCCAGCCTGTTTATGGACATTTTTAAAAATGAGGCAGGTAGAAGGTGGAAGCTGGCCAGGGGCATGTCTTATGGGTGGGTTGCAGCCTGGCCGGCTTCCATTCTACTGGTGTAAGGACTGTGGAAGGGGCCATGGAAACTAGGACTGTGAATGAGTGTGTGCTGGAGAACCGGGAAAGATGGGAGAGCAGGGCACGGTGCGTGCGCTGTGGAGAGGCAGAACTGGGGGTGTGATGGGAGTGACAGGTGTGAGAGAGGCCTGAGGTTGGCTGTGGAACACGTCATTGCCCAGTGGGGTCAGTGGGGTGCTGTGCAGCAGCCCGAAGCTTACACAGATGCAGAGTCCGTCCTGAAACACACTGCTCAGCCTTGGGATTGTCCTGGCTCTGGAAAATGACAGAGGCCCGAGATGAGGAACGGTTCACTTCTTAGACTGGACCTCTTTGAAGGACCACTGTGGTCAGTGATGCCACTGAAGGACATGTGTGGGTCAGTGGTCCTGATGCAGCAGGGGCTTAGGTTGATGTCTGAGACCTGTGTTATCACCTAACACCATGCGGATGTCCATGGTCTGTGCTGCAGCCTGAAGCCATGTTGGTGTCCGTGGGCTGTGCTGCCACTGGGGGCCATATTGATGTAGGTGGCCTGTGCTACAACTTGATTCCATGGCAATGTCCATAATCAGAGCTGCCTCCAAGGGCCTTGTTTGGGTCCCTGGTCCTTCTGCAGTTGGGGCCATGTTTATGATCTGTGCTATGGCCAGAAACCTTGTGGAAGGCCATGAGCTGTGCTCCCGCTGACTATAAAAGCAAAGGAAGCTATTTTGGCAGTGATATTGATGACTGCAGATGCACCGTTGCAAAAGAGGGGTGTGTAAGGCTTCTGTGACAACCCCAACCCTCCCAGCCCCCACCCTCCAAAAAGTAACATCCTAAACAGAAATCCATTGAAGAGAACTCTTTAAAAGTGTGATAAGGATGCTTAAGTTAGCGTTCCATAATTGATGGCTTCTGATGAGGGTGTGGGAGGGGAAGGACTCAGTTCTATTTAAGAGGTTGGTCACTGAGAGTTTGATCATGTTCCAGTGAGTATATAGATAACACAAATGGGACTTCTTTTTTTTTATTTTTATTTTATTTATTTATTTATTTTTTGTTGGGTAAAGGTCAAGAGAGTGGGGACCTGGAAAGAATGGGAAGTGAGTGTGATCAGGGTGTGTGATGTGAAATTCCCAAAGGATCAATAAAAATATTATGTAAAAACAAAAACCAAGACAGAATCTCACTAGGGATGTAGCCCAAGCTGACCTTAAATTCTCTAGCCTCCCATTCCAGCTTCCTTATGCTAGAGCTAGAGGCATAGGCCACTGCATTGGCCTCATGGACTGTTTGTCTCTCGATCATTTATTTTTCTACCATCTATCTATTTTATAGCTATCATCTATCTATCTTCTATATATCATCTATCTATTTTTATCTTTGCTATTCTCTATCTACCTCTCTATCTGTCATCTATTTTTCTTTTTTTTTTTTTCTTTTTGAGACAGGGTCTTACTATGTAGCCATGGCTAGCCTAGGACTTACTATATAGACCAGGCTGACCTCAAACTCATAGCAATCCTCCTGCTTCTGCCTCCCAAATGCTGGGATCCCAGATGTGGGCCCCTAGGCCAGTTTCATGGACTTTTATTTGTTTATTTTTGGAGACAGAATCTCTATGTAGCCCTAGAACCTGGTGTAGACCAGGCTAGCCTTGAACTCACAGCAATCCTCCTGCCTGTGCCTCTCAAGTCCTGGGACCATAGGGATCATAGGTAGGTGTCATCGCCTACGATTTCACGGACCTTTTATGCTTTATTTCAACTTGGCCTCTGGGCATGCTTGTATGGACCCTTCCTTCCACTTTCATTGGGCTAGCCTCCAGCTTTTAATGCTCACACTCCACCTCTCTGGCTCTTGGTGGAAGATTGGCATAAGTAGTGTGTGCATTAGCCCCTGTGGCCCAGTTTCTCTGCAGCTCCAGGCCCTCAGCTGACTCACAATAAATATTGGTGGCTTATTGAATGTGTGCTCCATCTCCCCAGCCCCAGCCCACCTCCCGGGTGAGCCTGTCCTCCTTCTCCTGCACAGACTGATAATAGATAGCCAAGAGTCCGCCTCGGTCTCGGCTCCCTGGGTGATGAGGAGCCGGATAAATTCGAAGCGAGCAGCAATCTATCCTGAACTTGGGAAGTGGCAAAAATCTGTCACTGCGGCCCAGTCCCCACGGACAGAACAAGGAACCGTGGGACTGAGCATATGCTGAGGAGAGCAGGGAGAATTCAAGTCAGAGCGGAGCCAGGGCATGGACAGCATCGGCACAGACTGCAGGCAACGCCAGCCCTTAGAGTCAGTGCAGGAACGGAAGCTACCCGGGGCAAAGCTTTGAAAGGAATAGAAGTCTCTTCCAGCATTTCCTGGCTTAGAGTTGGACATGGTGGCACACATCACTGGGGAGGTGGAGACGGAAGGATCAGGAGTTCAGTCATTCTCTGCAGTGGCCAGTTAGAGGCCAGTCTGGGCTACATGAGGCCCTATCTCAGGGTGGGGTGGGGGTGGGGGGAGGTCCTGACTCTAGCTACTCACCAGGCAGGGGCGTGTGTGGTTGGGCGGGGTGGTGGATTATAAATGGTGGGAGGAGAGGAGACAGGAAGAGACCAGCCCACGGCTGTTTAATGGGTACCTAGGACAAATATCACTCAAACCCTTGGAGATGGACTCCTGAAGGCTGATCTCCAACTACTCTTTCTGTTTGGTTTTGTGTTCCCCGTTCTGGTGACAGTCCCATGAAGACTTTTTCATCCCCAAGTTGAGCCCACTGAGGAGGAAGCTCGGTCACCAGTGACGGGAGGGGGATCCCCAATAGCCAGGCTTGCAGTCACCCCTGACTGTCAACAGCTCTAAGATGATCTCTGTGGTGTAATCTGGCCTGCCAGGATGCAGGTCCTTGGTAATGACTTCTCACATTGCCCAAGAGTCTCTATTTGGTCGTGTGACTTGCTGTGCCTAAGGGAACGTTGGCAACTTGGGTGCAGAAAGGGTTTGCGAAGGTGCTGGCCGCTTTCCCTGGTGCACACGTTCCTTCCTCCAAGCACATGTGCATCTCTGTCATGAGGATGAGCCTAATCCACCATGGAGGAGGAACAGGAGAGATGAAAACGAAAGCCATATTGTCACACAGCTCATGTCATTCGGGACCAACTGGACAACTGGTCAGCTAATCATAGACCCAGCTGAGATCAAGCCAGACCTGGGGACTCAGCAAGAATCACCACTAGTTGCTGTTTTTCAGTCACTCAGCATCGGGATACTTGGTATGCAGCATTAGCTAGCTGATACACTTCCTTTATCCATAAGTTAAAAGCTGTTCCAGAAAACAGCCTGGAGGAAGCCTGGCTGAGTCCTAAAAGATGCATAACCTGGCAGGGGGACCTCCCTAAGGAGGCCTGTTTGTGACATGGGCATGGAGCTGTACTATGAAAACCCACAGGAACGAACTTAGATATGAAAGTGATTGAGATCGTATTAAAATCCGTGAGTCCATCATTAAGTTTTACCATTTTCCAGCAAATGGTATAGATAGCACAAGCCATTATAATGATAAACAAAATGGGAGTCTAGAAAGCTACGATCTCTGCATCACTATACCGACTACTGGTACCCACTCCTGCCCACCATCACCCACTTTTCTCCACTCTGATTCCCTCCCCAAAGGCAACCATTGATAGCGTTCTGTGTTATCCCACCAGATCTCTTCCTTCCTCGCTCCCTCTTTCTTTGTATCTCTCTTATCTTTGTGTGCACATGTGCAAGTGTGTGTCTATTTGAGGGAGTGTGGGTGTGTACATGACACAGCTCATGTATAGAGGTCAGAACACAACCTCAGATGTCCATCCTTGCCCTCTACCTTGTTTGACATAGAGTCTCTTGTTCTCAGTGGGTCTGCAAGCTTCTGGGAATGCTCCTGCCTCTGTCTCTCCTCTCATTATAGGAGCACTGAGATCAGAGATGCACTAGTGTGTCTGCCTTTAGGTAGGGGAGTGGAGTGCAGGGGTCTAAACTCAGGCCCTTCAGCATCAGCTATGGCTCAGCGTATGCCCCACTCACTAATCTTTGGATGGTTTATTTTTCGAGGAGGAAAGGATGATGCATTACCTTCTGAGGCCTGTTCTTTTTACTTAACGGTCATCTGACAACTCCACCTCATTCTTTTTAATAACTGCACAAGATCCAGGGCATGGATGCTTTACAGCTGAACCATGTTCCTGATGGATGTAGAAAGGCCTGGCTCCTGTTGGGATAATGGAACGGTATCATGTCATTACATAGTTCTAGTGACATCTCCTCCAGATATATACCTAAAGGTGAGACTGCTTAGCCATGGGTCCTGATTCTTCTTCTCTTTTGACTTACATTGCAAAACTAGTCTCTAAAACTAAGGTGACTGGCATGAGATTGACCAGCCCTCCCACCATGGTTAGAATCAATTTTGTGAACATTTTTTCTTGCTTTGTCAGAGAAGCACATAATATCTTCTTTTAAATTATTTTTATTATGAGTGAGATTGAAATAGTTCTAGATATTTATTGGTAATTTGCATGTCTTTCTTGGTGAATTACCTGTTTATATAATCTGACTATTTCCTCTATCAGTTTGTGATTGCTTTGTTATTTAATATGGCAGGTCTTTATATATTATGGCTATAAACTCTTTGTCATGTGAGTCCCAAAGTTTCCTAAATTCATCACGTCTCTGCCTTTTTGGACAGCCAACCTCATTAAAAATTGGAAGCTATGGGCCCTAATTCACTCTCTGGGCATTTACTGTCTCTTTGTTTCAAGTTTGTGGGTGGAAGGTGGAAACTTAGCAGCCTGTGGAGGATCAGGGAACGGGAGTGTGCTCTCTCAACACACTTGTGTCTCACCAGTTTATTTGCCATAGCTGTCATGAGGTACCCAGGACTGAGTGCTTTAGTAAGCAAGGAGGTTAGCTGAGAACTTGTTCACGGTTTTGGGGTTCAAAGGCATGCCACCAACATCAGTGTGGTTCAGGTGAGAACTTCATGGTAGATGACATCAGAGTGACAGAAACAGGTACTGGAGAAACAAATCAAAACCAAAACCAAAACCTCATGACAAGACAGGAAGCCGGAGGGTGGGTCACATCAGGCTCACTCCATAGCAAGAAATTCAAGAATGTCTTTGTAGGGTGAGAGAGACCTTAGTGTTCTTTTGCTATAGAGAAACACCATGACCACTGCAACTCAATTAAAGGAAAACATTTAATTGAGGCTGGCTTAAAGTTTCAGAGGTTCAGTCCATTAGCATCATGATGGGAAGCATGGCGGCACACAGGCAGATATGGTGCTGGAGAAGGAGCTGAGAGTTCTACATCTTGATTCGCATGCAACAGGAAGTGAACTGGCTTGAGCTTCAGAGACCTCAAACTTACCCCCCCCCCCCCCCGTGACACACCTCCTCCAACAAAGCCACACCCACTCCAACAAGGCCACACTCCTTAATAGTGCCTCTCCCTATGGGCCTCTGAGGGCCATTTTCTTTCAAATCACCATAGGGTCCCACTACCTCTCAATACCACCACAGTAACGATACAATCAAGCTGCTAGTGTGGTGGTGACCCACGGGGAGGGGATGAACTGGACAGTTGGTCAAACAACAAGGTGTCCAGGTGCCTCTTCTTAGTGTGTCATGTCCTCACAGACACTTTCCAGGCAAGGGTAGGAGCTAACAGGGACCAAGATCCAGGACTCTTCCAGCATACCTGGCCTCCAGCAAGGCCATTCTCAGAACCGCTGCTTTGGGGTCATTGCCCCTACCCTACCAATTTCTATCCCCTGTTCTCATAACTTCCATGTTCTATATGCCTGTCTCCCCTGAGATGACCTACAGCTTGGGCAGTAGTTCATCTAGCTGGGAGGGAGGTGTAGGTGGGAATGGCTGGGATCTCAGGTGAGGTTCTGCTGCCACACCTCCTTTCTCTGAGGGGAGATTAACATGCTCCATCTGGAGGGTGTCTTGCAGGGAGTCTCTGCTGGTCTGATGAAGATGGCTATACTCAGTGGACAGTATTCTGCGGCACCAATAAGCCAAGGCTACTTTCCTGGCCAGTGTGAGGGAGAAACAAAGATAGACGAGATCATAGCCAGCATGGGCTCAGGAAGTCCTCTCAGGAAGGGCTTCTAGGATATGATGCATGGCTACCAATTAGGTAGGATGTTACCTCCGAAAGAAACAGCTCTCATCTCAAACGGCATAAAGGACAGAGTTTGTTATGGAGCATCTATGAGTGGCCATGGCCAGGAAACACAGATTTAGGTTATCTGTATTCCAGCATGGAAGCAGTTTCATGAAGTTTTACAGTTTTACTGACCAAAGAACGTCATAAATCAAGGCGAGCTTAAAATACATTGGTGGGCATGTCAGAGAGTCTGCAACACAGCAAGATTGGGGAGCAGGGGTGGGGGGTGCGTTTCTCCAGGATGAAGATGCTGTGTGATGACATTCTGAGCTTGGGGCTGGTGGGAGCTGGTGGTGACTGGATTCCAAAAGGTGTCTATGGACTAGTCACAAGCTACAAACACAGAGGCGGGCAAGGGATGGCTGTCCTGGAGGGCTAGAACCAGCTCAAGATGAGGTAACTAATCAGCTCTGGCCCTGCGACATTCCAGTCTCCAGTTCTAGTCTGAAGTTCTAATCAGTCATCAGGGCTCTGCTGCTGCAGCTTCTTTCCAGGAATTCTCACAGCGTGCAGCTCTGGCCAGCACAGCATGGCTCTGTGTAGGTGGCTGGAGCTTTGCGTTCCAATCCGCTTCATCCAGTCCTACGTGTGTCTGGTCTATTCTCTTTCCCTGCAACCCTCCCCTTACAGCCGCCCCTGCCTCCCCCCTCCCCCCTTTCTAGTACAAAGGAATTGCTTCCATGCTTCTTTGTCTATATCTCCTCCCGTTTAGCAGCAACCCGGGGCCAGCGGGACCGTTAAGGTGTTTTCTTAAACAAAAGAACAAGTAAATCTTGTGCTGCCTGGGAGTAAAAGGCTCACAATGCGGCTGGTTTTTCGGATCTCGGTTCAGCTTTCCTGCGAGCTTACATGCGGCAAACACTTCCCTGCTGCCTGGCACTGGGAAAGAGGGGGTGACTGGAAAGATCCACAGGCCGGGACTGGATTAGTGAGGAGCGGGATCCTGGAGGTGTGGGGGCCTGCCAAGGGAGACCTGGCAGGGAGATGTGGGCAGCACATTTGTCTGCCTTCCATCTGACAGGACCTTGGGGAGGAAGGAGGTGATAGCAGACTTGGACATCTCTTTCTTTCTCAAGGGTGCCTCCTTACTGCCTTGCCAGAAGGCAGACTTCTCTGGAGCCAAGAACAGACTGTCACCTGTCCATGCCAAAACCAGCATCCTGCCCTGAGATAAGGAAGAGGAGGAGGCGTGGGCGACCTTGGACAGGTCACTTCCAGTCCGTTCTCTCTGCCGGTCTGGAGCTCCGAGGCTATAGAAATGACCTTTTTGGGGAAGTGGGAAAGGAAAGAGAGAGCAATCCCACCCTGGAGCAAGCCCACAACCCCTCCCTGACCTGGGGGGACCCAGGCTACCACCTGGGGGCCTCTGTTGTCTGGGTGCCGGTGGCAGGAGAGGGGGATGGCTGAGGCTGCCTCACACAGGGCCCTGGAATCTTCCCGCTCTTTAATGAGGAAGTAATTCAGTTAGCTCGGATTTCCCTGTCAGCAGCTTTTATTAAAGGCAGGCCCAGCCAAGCTATTAGGGACAGCAGGAGGAGTGCAGGAGGCAGTGGGGACGTCGTGGTCGTGGGGGTTGGTGGTGGTGGGGATGTGCAAATTGTTAAGCAGATTAGGAGAGGTGGGAAAAATGAGCAGGAGAAAAAGAAAACAGAAAAAGGCGAAATGAGGCAGCAGAGGAGAAAAATGCAGTGCAAAACAGCGCAGACAGCCGATGGCAGGGGGCTGCATTCCAGGCCTGGTGCCTCTATTGTGCTCCCCGGCAGCCTAATCAGGTGCTGGGGCGATCAGTCCAAGCAGAACAGAGGTGCATAATAGCCAGCTACTATAAAAAACAATAACACACAACAGGCCGAGGTTTGCTGGCTCCCTGGTGAGGGAAGGAGGCAATGTCCACCCAGGACCTTCTGGGGCAGGGGTGCATAGTGGGAGGTTGCTGTCAATCAAACTGAAAAGCCAAGCATCATGTGATCTCATGAAGGCGTTAGTATCCTTATTTTATACACAAGGAAACCGAGTCTCAGAACGGTTGAAGCAAAGGTCAGGATGAGCGAGCCACCTTCCAGGGGTCATCAGGTATGGCCCGCCTGCCATTTGTAGGAATACACATTTATTTATTCTTTATTCACCATCCCGTCCATTGTCTTCTGTAAACTCTATCGACACTTCCATGCTACAAGGAAGAGTTGAGTCGCTGTGACTGGGTGGCTCCAACTCCTAAAACAGTTACTTACTGTCCAGGCCAGGCTAAGAAGTAAATGGCCATCTCAAAGCTACAGGGCCAGAGAGAGACCATGACAGAGCTGGTGTTCTGTCCAGCCTGGCTCTGGAAGAGGTTTGAATACCAAAGGGAGCCTAGGGAAGCCCATGATGAGAGAATGCGGGAGCCCCCATGCTGGGGCAGGGGAAGAGGCTGAGTCTGCCTGGTCCAGATCAAGTACTGGAGGTGACAGAAATGGAAAAGATGACCCAGTCGGGGATTGCTGCTGGTTCCCTTTTTCCCCCTTTCTTTCCCCTCTCCCTTCCCCACCCCTCCCTCTCCCTCTCCTCTCCCTGTTCCTTCCTCTTTTTTCTTTCTCCTCTTCTTTCCCTCCCCCTCCTCTTCCTATTTCTTTTATGAGGCTGGGAAATGGAACCCAGGACCTTGTACATGCCAGGTATCCACTCTATCACCAAGCTGCATCCTAGCCCAATAGGATTGTTCTTAACCTTTTTGGTGAGGGATAAAGGTTCTTCTGCCCCTAAAAGGCTAGAGAAGTCCAGCAAGCCTTAGGCCACCCTAACTAAGGTAGCTGTACTCAGGCCCATAGACAGAGGCTGGAAAAGGTCCCTGTATCTTCATATTCCTCTCATTGGAACCTTAAAGCATTCCTATTCAGGTTGGGCCAGCTGTGGAATCAAAGCTCAGCTGGAAGTGAGGAGTCACACAAACATGTAAGGGAGGATGCACCAGCCAGAGGGAACACCCAACGTGAAGGCCAAGAAATCAGAAGAAGCTTGTGTTAATCCCACAGATGTGAGGAGAAAGACCCCTGGTCCAAATCATGGCCAAATTAATTAAAGCAAACAATTAATTAAAGAAAGCATTTTTTTAAAAAAAGTACACCAGCTGTCTCCCCCTAAAGATGGGGTTCAAGAGATCAGCAATGAATATGCGTAAGATAAGGGCTTTTGTAGTCTGTGAGTAAGTAGAGGGTTTCCAAACAGGAGATTTGGCAGGTAGATAGGTAAGGTTACAGAAGTCCAACATAAGCACAAGTTGGTCATAACAACCTCCTGAAACAAACACATGGTTGCAAGGTGGTCATAACAAGATAGTCATAACAATAGGATGGACATAGCAACAGGTGGTCATAACAAGGTAGCCATAACAACAGGGTGGTCATAACAACAGGTGGTCATAACAAGGTAGTCATAACAACAGGGTGGTCATAACAACAGGTGGTCATAACAGGGTAGTCATAACAACAGGTGGTCATTATAACCTTTTGAAACAAAGGTATTGTAGTTGTTTCCTAGAACAGGCTGTACAGAACATTTGTAATTAAGGTTACAGGTGGAGCACAGTCCAATCTTTGAGAAACAGATTTAATCATAAACAGGAATAAACCCAGTTTGTCTTTACTATAAGATGGCTTTCAAGCCCAAGATGGAGGTAGGATGGTTCATCATTTGGGCTGTGCGAAGATCAAGAGAAGACATGTGCTTTGGAATAGTAAGCAGGGAACAGACTATGTCGGGTATACAGGTCCTGAGGAGGACTTTGGCTGTCATTAAGTGCGAAGAGAGCCCCAGAAAGATGGGGTGGCAGGTGGATAGTTTTCCTATGGAGAAGAGTGGAGAAGCGTGGCTCCAGGTGTGTGTGTTCAGACAGAAATGGGAAGTTACTGGCTTCTTTTATTTCCAAGTCAGAGCTTTCACACATGTTTATTTTCTAGTGGAAATGGCTGAGGGAGGGACATGCTGAAGATGCTGGAGAGAAGTCAGTTGTAGCAGGAACTTGCTGCAAGAACTCATGCATGTTTTCTGTTTGCATCCCCATGTGGAGAACTTTCTAGAATGATTCCTGATTCTGCCTCCTTCCTAGCATAATTATGTATCTTTTGTCTGTCTTCTCTATGAGGTAGACACTGAGACACTGTTTTTATTCTCATTTTACAGATGGAGGAGATGGAGTAAGAGACCATAGTAACTGAACAGTTACTATGTAAACCTAGGCATGAAGCTCTAACCTCTTGAACCTGAGCTCCTGTGGGTAACAGCTTGATTTTAGGGGCAAGAGCAGGTCCAAAAAGCAGAAGCGAAGCCCTGCTGTATATCACAAGCTGAAGGTGATGGCTGGGGCATGGGGCAGTGGCACTAAAATCTTCCTTGGGATCAGAAAGCACGAGGGCAGTCTGCTCATCTCAGGCAATGACAGAGAGAAGAGAGGAGGCTTCTCTGGGGTGAGAGGTCCCCAGCAAGCTGTCAAGTTGCTTCCTTCTGCCGGTCTTGTCTGATGCCCACAGCTTACAGCTCACTAACTGACCACTGACCATGTTGCAAGAGTCCAAGGGGACGAGGCCAAGGGACCACAGGCCTACATGTGTTACAAAAGTTCTCCTCCTGCATCCAGAGTAGACATAGCTAATCCATCCTGGCATGGTTGATGGCTCAGCTGGAGATGTGTGGCAGAATCTGCAACACAGAATTGTACTCACTCAGTAGATGCTCTGGTCAGGTTGTTTTAAAAGGAACTTCATGACCTTGCTTCAGGAATGTTCTCTGGTAGGGGAGGGAGATGAAGGAGCATTTTCATTCTGCTCTCCACGTGTTCTCCTTCCATTGGCCCTGCTGTGAGAACAGAAAATGAAACAAGGCCATCAGGCTCCTCTTCAGTATCTCGTTCACTTCTGCCCTCCCTCAGGAAGGAATGCATTTTTCTGGGAAAATCATAATCTTCATTTTGACCCAGGGTGGACCGGTAACTCCTCTTCTAGGAACTCTCTGAGTAGACTTCCTCTTTTCTCTACTTCCTGTAACTATTTCCAGTGTGCTGCATCAGGGACCAAGGTCTGGCACATGATTCAAGGGCTTCCAGGGAACCCGGTGATGTAAATGCTTAGATGACATCACCCAGGGACCACAGATGAATACATTTACAAGAAGAAATGAAAGGAGTGAAGGGGAAAAAGCCACAGGTTCTTTTTTGTACAAATGCCCGTTTTTGAGCATTTAAATAGTTCTCCTGGTTTTTTTTCTTTCTGCCTACCAAACAGCAAGAATCAGTATGTTGGGTTGTTCTAGGTTCGTGTGTGTGTGTGTGTGTGTGTGTGTGTGTGTGTGTGTGTGTGAGAGAGAGAGAGAGAGAGAGAGAGAGAGAGAGAGAGAGAGAGAGAGAGAGAGAATGTGTGTGTACTTGTATGAATGTTGGTGTGCAGGCGCCAAAAGCCAAAGTCATCTATCCTAGGTTCTCTCTCTCTCTCTCTCTCTCTCTCTGCCCTAGAACTCACCAATTTAGCTAGGCTGGCTGACCAGTAAGCCCCGGGAGTCTGTTTGTCACTGTCTCCCCAGTTCCGGTATCAATTGCAAGGCACACTTCTACACCTGATGTTTTTGCATGGCTTCTGAGGACGGAATTCTGTCCCAGCACTGGCAATGCAAAGCACCTTACCAGCAGCTGTCTTCATAGCCTGTTTGGTTTTTTAGACAGGATCCCACTCTGTAGTTCAAGATGGCCTCAAATGTGTAGTCCTCCTGCCTCAGCCTCCCCAGTGCTGAGATTACAGGTACATGACACCATACTCAGCTTGTTCCAGGTTTGTTAGTCACATCACACCCATTTCTTGGTGCAATCTGCACACAGATTCATGCAAGACCGTAATGGTCACTGTCTTAGTTAGGATTTCTATTCCTGTGAACAGACACCATGACCACAGCAACTCTTATAAAGCTAAAACATTTGATTTGGGTGGCTTACATTTTCAGAGGCTTAGTCCACTGTCATGGTGTGACATGGTGGTGTGCAGGCAGACAAGGTGCTGGAGATACAACTGAATGAAGGTCCTATATCTTGACCTGCAGGCAACAGGAAGTAGTCTGACTCACTGGGCGTGGCTTGAGCATAGGAGACCTCAAAGCCTGTCTCCACAGTGACACACTTCCTCCAACAAGACAACACCTACTCCAACAAGGCCACACCTCCTAATAGTACCACTTCCTTTGGGGGCCACTTTCTTCCAAACCACCCTGGTCACCTTCTTCAAATAGTTGAGGACATGTCTGAAGTCTCACATCTAATTAGAGCTTAATTGAATGGTCTCACCCTTCCTGTCCCTCTGTGGTGTGAGAAGTCTTTGAGATGAGCAGGAATTCAGCAGATCACACTCAGAGTGAGTTATCATCCAGTTCCCTACCGCCTTTGATGTGTTGAGGCTTCATTGCCAGCCTGTGGTATCGGTGGGAGGTGCTGAAACTGTTAGGGGTGAGGCCTAGTGGAAGGAAGATTTCCACCCCCTGGTCCCTTTTCTTTGTGTCTGCTTTTGTTTCCTGAAGGCGAACTGCTCTTCTCAACACCCTTCCTGCTGTGATGACTGCGCGGACAAAGGCCCAGGGCAACAGGCCAAGTGACTGGACTGAAATCAGAAACTGTGAGTCAACCATTCGGATTTGTAAGATGTTTAAGCTCGGGTATTTTATCACAGACAGACAACACACCTCCTTAACAAAGCATAAGAAGGAGGGGAAGGCCATGATGCACTTCTGGCATTAGCAACTGATGGGGCCTTTAGGGGCACTGATAGCAAAGCCCAAGGACCAAGAAGAAAGAGGACCATTGGATGCCAACGGTGACCAGATGCCAGATCCTAGAAGTGTCAGGGGACTAGACAGGGCTCACTGTACTTGCTAAGCTGGGTGAGACCAGGACGGTCTGGTGAGATGATCTGGAAGACAACCCATAAGCCACTGCCTGGGGGCTTTTAGCAAAATGACTCGGGGGTGGCCTTGTTTCTAGATCCCCTCACCACCACCACCCCCCAGCCCCTAAATAGCAGGAGAAAAAGGCCTGTTTTTGTTGCACTGCAGAAGCCAGAGAGGCTGGGACAGGTGAGCGGATCAGAGTCACCCAGCTGGAAAATGGCCAGGTTGGACCCAAGTGGGTCTGACACCAGGTCCTGCACCTGTTCACCACCAGCATGCAGAACCCATCGGAGCATCATGGGAGGTTTCTCTTTGCACTGCCAGCCAGTGTTCTGCATGTCTCTGACTCCACAGCCCCACTGTGCCCCACAGATGGAGTGGAGGGGTCTGATGGATGGTTATTTTTATTATAAAATAATTCATACATGCAAAAAGAGCAGGCACTGTGTGTGCAAGACAGACAAATTAATAAAACAAATTGCCTAGAGCCAGGCTTATAAAACAATATCGCAGAAGTGGAGAGGTCCCAGTCTCTGGGACCCTTTGGGCTTCATGACCCTAAGATTTAAGTATTGTAGGGATGACTTTGTTTGTTTGTTTGTTTTGTTTTTTGGCAGAGGGTCTCACTGCATAGCCCATACTGGCCTCCGCTTTAGTCCATACCCCAGGATGGTCTTGACCTTCTTGCCTTCTCTTCCCTATAGGGCTGGATTGCAGGCATGCACCACCACACTCAGCTACACTGACTTCTTGCTCCGCTTTCTCCCATTCTTCTGTGTCATTTTGTCCTTCACGTCTGCATTTCTGACAGTATGTTGCTTCATTTTGCAGGGGTTGGTTGGTGCTCGGTCCCAGTGGAACCTTCACTGACAGTATCTAGGTCACCCATGTTCTCATTTACTCTCATGAGTAAGATGCTGTCCTCATTCCCATTTTATGGATGGTGACACCACAGCACAGGAAGTGTTGATGGACAGTCTCCAAGTCACACAGCTGGCAGAAGCAGGATTTGACTGTGAACCCCCCAGAATCCACAGGTTCTGGAGCCTGTGCTGTGACTGGCATGTAACATGGTATCATCCTGGGGGATTCTGGGACTCACTTGTGTCTGTGATCTTCCACTGATGCCTGTGGCCACCCTTGATCCATTTGCATTCTGCACAGTAGCAAGCCCAAGAGGCTGGAGGGTTGGTACACCTGAGTGACTTTGAGAAGCATTGCTAGGCACCTGCCTGTCTGCTACCGATCGCTGGCTTCCATTGTCCTGCTCTGTCTCACTAACAAAACCCTGTTTTGATCAAGTGTGTTGGGTTGGTGGTTCCATCCACTTACCCAAACCCCAGAGTATAAATTACAGAGGCTAAAGCCCATTTGAATCCCTTGTGGGTACCTGGCAGAGGCATGGATGAGAATAAACAAGAGTTGGAGGCCTTTGTGTAAGTTTCTTTACTAACAAAGAGATGCCAGGAGGCAGGAGAAAGCTAGCCAGTGTCGTCTTGACCAGGTGACCACAGACAAAAAGCATCTCAATAAGCAGAGTGGATATTGCCTCTTCCCTCCCCCAGCAGAAGGTAATGAACTGGGCCCTCACCTCCACTGTCTTCCCTAAAAGCCACAACCTCAGTCTGACCATGAGAAAAATGTCAGGCAACCTCAAACATCTGCACCTTCTGCAGACACGGGGGGCGGGGGGGGGGAGCCAAGAAACTGTCACAGACCGGGTGAGAACACAAGATGATCCAGTGCAATGGGGTGTCCTAAATGAGACCCTGGGTTAAAGCAAGGTCAGTGAAAGGGGGAGTCTCCTTGAGCCTGCAGTCCAGTCACCACCTGGGGGCACTGTGGGGGTGCTGTCAGAGCCAGGTCTCCTCCAAACCAATGGGGAGGGTCTGGGGGAGTGAATGCAAGGAAGGCCCCCCACTTCATCCAGTGTGAAGAGCAGAAATGAAGCGCTGAGAACGTCACTGAGAATGGTGACATTGTACCTGCTGAAGACAGTGGGGTGGGCAGAAGAAAGCACCTGCTGCCACACCCCTACACCCTTGTAAGTAACATATGCACGCACAGACACACACACACACACACACACACACACACACACACACACACACACGCATGCACATGCACACACACACTTACTTACACACACACATGCACACACACATGCACACACACACATGCACACACACACATACACTCACACACACACATGCACACACACACACACACACACACACACACACACACACACACTTCCTTTGTAGGAAATCATAACCCCTCACTGATAAATGCTTTTAGATGGTGATTTGTCATTTAAAAAAAGATTCAATTATTTACATATTTATTTATCTTATGTGTATGAGTGCGCAGCATGTGTGTATGTATACTATGTACATGCATGGTACTTGCTGAGGCCAGAAGAGGGCATCAGAGCCTCTGGAACTGGAGTTATGGATGTTCATGAGCCGCCATGTGGGTGCCAGAAGTTCAACCCAGGTCTTCTGCAAGAGCAGCAAGTGCTCTTCACCACTGAGCCATTGCTCCAGCCCCGAGTCTTTTTTTTAAAATTCTCCTTCCTTCCTTCTTTTTCTTCCCTTCCTCCCTTCTCTCTTGTTCACTTGTGTGTACGCAGGTATGTATGTGCATGCGTATGTGTGCATATGTTGGAGTTCTTGTGTGTACTGTTGCACACGTGTGTGTTGGGGGGGGGGCACACCTGAACACGGAGACCAGAGGAAAACCTCAGATGTTGTTCCTCAGCCTCCAATCACTTTTTATGTTATTTGCTATTTGTTTGTTTCATTTTTGAGACAGGGTCTCTCACTGACTGGCTAATGAGAAGGGCCCCACCTGTCTCCCTCCCCTTTGCTGGAACTACACACTCAGGCCACCGTATCTGACTTTTTTTTTTAAACATATGTTCTGGGTGTGGAATTCATGTTCTCTTACTTCTGAGGTGAGCACTTGGCTCACTAAATTATCTCTCTAGCTTTCTTTTCTGTAACCCGCAGCTGAAAACATCCATTTCCAGACCCACTTGCCTTCCCCTTGGCCCATGTGAGCCTGGGCCAACTCGCTGGTTTCGGTTCTTCCCAGGTCAGCCCAGCACCACGGCTTCCTTGGGTTGGTGGTCCTGCGTGGAACACCACCTTAATTAATCTTGTGTCGAGCATGAGGGCAGAAAGAATGCCCACAGAGGCTGGAGAGATGATTGCTCTGGAGTGAGACAAAAGGGAGCCGCTGGTCTGTGGCAGCTGATATTAAAATGACTACAACTCACTTCCCAGCCAGAGTCAATGCATTCTGTTCCTAGTAAATAATGGGTGAGTGCAGGTTAAGTGTCGCTGCATTCCAATTGTTGATATTTAATTAGCTCTAAAATTAAAGTGTTCTTTTATCGTCACACTGCCAGGACGACTTGATTCCTAATTGATTGAGATGAAAGAAGTTCCCAAACATTCCGGTGTCCCTTTTCAGTCCAAGTGTGAGACGATTTAATGAAAACGTTTGACATTTCAAAGTGTGACATAAATATCTTTAAATTAAGCATAGGATGGGTTTGGGGTATATTCTGCTACCAGGGTGTGATGGGTGAGGAATTGCTTCTTCATGGGAATGAGGCTTTATGGGAAAGATGATGGCCGGGGGGCCATTTTTTAGAGGCTGAGACGAGGCAACCGGTACAAGGGGCCAGCCATCTTTCTTTTGATTGGGAAAACGGCTGGTTCAGGGTTGCTTTTTATGTGATCTGTGATGCACAGAAGAGAGGAGGCTAGGCATCTGGAGGGTGGGAAATGGTGGTGGGGTGGACCACAGGGAAAAGAGAGACAAGCTTTGAGTTTGCAGGAATTTGGGCTTGGCTTGGCCACTTTACAAACTGATTGAGAGTCAGTGAATTTTACTTTTCTAAGCCTCACATAGAATAACAAACACCTGCTCCTCAGAGATGTGTGGAAATAGATGGAGATCATATTGCCTAAGAACTGAGTCTAGCTATAACAGCCACCAAGCTGGGGGCCAACTTCTGACTGTGTGTTGAAGATGATGCCCTACTGTGTGTTGTGGTGAGGGCAGGTGAAACGCCCTGCCGGCCTTGGCTCTTGAATATGAATCTTGCTTCTCTCTTATCATCCGTGGACCTCTGTATCTTGGGGACTTTTTGATCAGGAATTAGAGACTCCATCTGGACTCAGCAGACTGTATTTCCCATGTACTCTCATCTTCTTGGTCCATTTGGGCCTCTGTAATAGAACGCCCGGGACTGGGGAAGCTGTCAGGGTGCATATGTGTCCACCACAGTGCTGGAGCCTGGCAAGTCCGAAAGGCTTGGAGACTAGTGAAGGGCTCAGGTTCTGCTCCCAAGATGGTGGCTTAGTGACGTGTCTTCCTGAGGGGACACTGTGCCCTCACATAGCACAAGAGATGGTCATTTATCCCTTCCATGGGTCAGTTACGTCCTGTAATGGCCACTTCTCTGTACTGTCGCACTAAGGATTATGTTCAACTCGGATTTGGGAGAGTGTTCAAATCACAGCACGAGGCTTATTCTAAACCAGGTGAGAGCCGAATGCTGATTGCATTCATTTAGAAGAGATCTGAATGACTTAATTCAGCTCCCAAGGGTTTCTGAAACCTCTATAAAACACTTGTGCAGCCTCCCTTGCTGATCCGTTCACAGACGTCTCTGGAAGTTTCAATGTTTCTTCTTTAACAGAATCAAGTCTGTCTGTTCGTCGCTTTGCCACCCTTTTAGGGCTACTTCACCGACCCTCGTGACAGACGTACGTGCCGTTTGTCCCAACATTCTCCTCTATACTCCATGCAAGCAGTAGAATTGCATTAATCGGGCCCTGGTGATTGGGTGGAAACATGTGACCCTGAGTGTATGTGTTTATGTGTTTTATTTGTCTGTGTTTATGTGGAGACACCTGCGTGCTATGGTGTGTATGTGTGTGTGTGTGGAGGTCTTCCTTGTTTGAGACAGGGCTACTGGCCCATGAGCTTCCAGTGAGTCCCCTGTCTCCACTCCATCTTCCAGTAGTGGCTGTGGGATTACAGACATGTGTGCTACTGTGTCTGCATTGTATGTGGGTTCTGGGAACCGGAACTGAGGTCTTGATGTTTACGCAGCAAGCCCTTTACCCACAGAGCCACCTTCCCAGCCCTGTGGTCACTTTTGACCAATGAGTAAGTTATCACCACAGAAAGGTATTGCTCGGAGTGCTGGAGGCTGGGGAGTCCAAGATGGAGGTTCCAGTGAGGGTGGAGGCTTTGCTCCCAAGATAGTGACTTAATGCTGCATGTTCCCCAGGGGACACACAGTATGCCCTCCTATGGCAGATGGCAAGGAGGGAGGCATTTGAAAGTGGGGACTGGCCATTTAATTGTTAGTGTAAGACCCACCTGATTTCCTTTTCTTCCTGCATGGTGACGAGCCAGGTTCCTGCTGGTGGCTCTTTCATGAGTCTGCATGCCAGAGTGAAGACGGTAGTGATCCAGGGCAAAGCCCCTGGAACTACGGCACAAAGTAGCAAGAGACTCGAGGCTGGCTCAGCAGAAGCTTCAGACTTGTTTGCTGGAGTCTAACGTGTGCTGTGCTAACCTATGCCAAACCCCCTGTTTTCACTCCCACAGTCTAGTAGTTCAGGCCATTGAGAGAAAGGTGATGTTGTGGAACTCCAGACACAACATGACCATTTCAGTCTTGACTTCAGAGTAGGCTGTGATCAACAAAAGAGACCCTCACAATATTGAGCCACTTAGGGACACATTCCCATCTCCTTATGGGAAGAAGGGAGGGCTCCGGAGGCAGGGCACTAGATATACGAGGCTCCGCCTCTCCATCAGAATATATAGCAGCTGATGGTCACTGGAGGTAGGAGTTCAGGAGGCCCTGCCTCTCCCCAGGGACATACAGGCCGTTAGAAGTTGCTGGAGTGGAGCGTTCTGTCTGCTGATGAGCAGTCCCTACTCCTGCAGTTTACTCCAGTTAAACCCATGGACTCATCAACTAGACTTGGGAGGAATCAGTCTCTTGGTACCCTACCTGGGTTGATGTTTGTCCATCTCATTCCTAGGAAACCTTTGCATGAGAGGTGAGTTGTGTCAATGCTGGGGGAGGTTAGAGGCTTCCTCGCAAGACTAAAGAAGCCTGCTCCATCATCAGGTACCAGGCTGCACGTGTGCAGTGTGAAGACCGTGGGGAACCACAGGTAATAAGCTACAGACCTATAGAACCCCTTTCCCACTGAAACCTGCCAAAAGAGCCCCGGCACCCAGAACACAGCATCCCGGGGCCCAGACATATATCACACATTGAATTCAGCCTCCTGTGGCTTGTGAGCCCCTCAGGGCTGTATACTTGATCTCCTAGATTTCCGTCATGGGATCTCCTGGCTCATGCCAGGTTTGATACCTCCACCCTCCTCCAGGACCATTGTGAGAGGGTAACTGCTAAGTCTGTACCTCAGATTTCTGTTTAGCCTTCCATTCATTGCTGGATTGAGTGGGACCAGATGGGATACATCTGTATTATGTATTATTTCCCGAGTTTTTAACTTTCTGGTTAAAAAAAAATCACTTGGCTTCTGAAGTTCAAACACATTTATGAAAAATAGCAGATGCCTATTAAATTGGACAATTAGCTTTGGGACTCGAAAGCTAATCAAAAGCATAGCTTTGACAGCAATTATTTGATCTGCCTTCCTGAGGATATCTCGGATGCTCATTAGCCATAACATGCACATTCTCCAGCACACAGTTGGGCGCTCTCTCTCTCTCTCTCTCTCTCTCTCTCTCTCTCTCTCTCTCTTTGGTTTTTCGAGACAGGGTTTCTCTGTGTAGCTTTGCACCTTTCCTGGAACTCACTTGGTAGCCCAGGCTGGCCTCGAACTCACAGAGATCCGCCTGCCTCTGCCTCCCGAGTGCTGGGATTAAAGGTGTGCGCCACCGCCGCCCGGCCTCTCTCTCTCTCTCTCTCTTTCTGGGTACCAGGCATTTGTGGCTTCGTTCATTTCCTGTCGTCTCTGAGAGGGAATGATAGAACACCTCGAGGGAATGAGAAAACAAAGATTCAGAGGCTCTGGGCCCAGGGGAAGCCTGGGAGGGAACCTGGAGACACCAATTCTCAAAGGCACCTGCATGCCCACAAGCAATTTTTTAAAAAGAAAATGGGGTCAGACTCTATTGAAGAAGACACTGAAAGGCTGTCTGTGGCCCAGGACACTCCTGCTGTTACCATGTTCCTTTTCCTTCCTCTGGACATGCGGGGCTTCCTGTCTTCACTCTGTCCAGATAGGCAGCCCGCACAGCACCTCACTGGGTATATTTCCTTTGCCCGTTTCTTGGATCTAGGCTGGAATCAGCCTCCCATTGCGAACTGGAAGATCTCCAAGGTCCAGAAGCTGAGTGTTAGGGAATGCTGTCCTCGGAGCATAATAGCCATTATTATCTTCATCAGATGAGCTGTGACCACCTGCAAGAGAGCCCCACGCCCCCACCAAGATCAAATCCACTGATGTTCCTTCACAAAAAGAGGGTGTGGGAAGGTCAGTAGTCCGCATCTGACATTCCAGCCAGTTCCTCCTTCCTCCCTACCTCCCAGCTGTACACAATTCTACTCATTAGGTGCTAAAATGTGGAGAGAGTGGGAGGTTAACTGAAGAGGAACTCCATCTCTGCAGCTACAGAGAAGGTGTTACCCATGCTGGGGTAGAACTTTTGCCTAAGATACCAGGCCTGGGCTCACTTCCATAAACAACCCATTACTCACATTCCTGTAAGTAAACCCAGTAAGTTCGCTGGTTCACTTAGCTAGATTTGGGTACAAGTGTTCCTTTACCCTGCTCTAGAGTGAGTAGACATTGATTCGTGTCTCCCCAAGAAAGATTCATGCGACACCACGGTAGAAGTACTTGGGCCAGACAGAAGAGGGCTATTGTCCCTGACTGGTCTTTACCCAACTCACCTTCAGTTCATTACCACCCACAGAGACCCATGTGCTACAAGACACACTGTCTTGACATTTGCCACAACATGTCAGCTGCTGCAGTGACAAGGACAGCAGTCATTCAAACTCCAGAATAAAATTGTAACTGAGACTGTTTCAGCCCAGTGACAATCCTCCTCCACAGACCTTCATTTTGATCATGGGGTAGGGTGGCCCTGTGGCTCAGCTGTAAGTCTGGAGCCCTCCTAGCCCATGAGCCTTCATGGCAGGTGGGTGGGGCAATTGTCTTTTGGCTGCCTTGGTGTATCCCTGCCAAGGGATGTTTTACATTCTGACTGTCCATAATGGGACTTAATTGTAATGATTTGGTATTGAATTCCCCTTAACAATCGGGGGGAATGGATTCTGACTGTTCGTAAATGTGTTTGTAAATAGTGCTTTGATTAGACTCTGGTGAGCAACTTTGTCCTTAGCCCAAATCAAGGATGAGGGCAGAGAGAAGGGTCTTTGGAGTGTGGGACTAGGCCTTGACTCTCTAGTCTGAGGTGATACACATAGACCGATGCTCTCTGCCCCAGAACCTACCTTTTACCGGCCTGTGAGAGAGCTAGATCGTGTGGGTAGTGTGCGATCGATGGGACCTGCTAATGCAGGTAAGAACTTAAGCCATGATGGCTTAGCCAAGTAAATACCATCGATATTTATATGATGTAATACATAATAACAACTTTTCTAAACATAGTCACTGCTGAGTGCTGTGCCTGGATGAGCTAATCTAATTCTTACCACGATCTATGCCGTGAGCCGTGTTCTTCCTCTGCTGAGAACTGCTACAAAGTCACTCGCCCAACAGGCCAAGTAGAGGGCCTAGGACTCAATCCCAGGCCTGTGGCTCCAGTGTCCATGGCTTCCCTAGTTCGCTGCTGATGGCAGAGGCAGGTGCCACCGAGGGTTGGAAGAGTACTTTATCTACACCTGTCTACACTGACAAACCAAAGCAGGACCCCACCAAAGTTCCCCTGGGGAACCAATGAATCTATTGGGCCTAGTTACTGTGTGTGGATGAGGGGCTGTCTGAAGGAGTGTGGGGTCCCCAGAGCAACCACACTGGACAGTCTTCACTTAGCATGGATGGTGACCTTCCCGCAGCCACATAGAAACCCCTCTCAGTTCATCTTTCCAGCCTATGGACTCCAGCACCTCCTGAGCTCTCTAGGCCAGGTGCAGTGGGGGGCAGAATTGCATACAAATATCTAGGGGAGCTGCTGGAATCCAATGATCACCCGCCCATCAACAAGCCTGATTATGATGGACTATGAGAGCAGTCACAGCTGATAAAATGAAGATGGCGGCTGTTTTGCTCAGAGGACTGGGTGCTACAGTGATGGCATGGCTTGCTTCCTGCTTTGGGACCCATACAGAGGCAGCTAGGACATCAGCCAGGACTGGGGTTTCATCTGAAGGCTTGACAGAGGAGAGATGTACTTCCAAGTTTACTTTGTGTGCGATTTGAGTCTTTGCCACTTGTTGGGCTGAGTGCCTCGGCTCCCAGATGGCTGGTGGGGTGGCCGGGGGGCCTCCCTCAGCTCTTTGTCACACAGAACTACGTAACATGAGGGAGAAAGGCCACTAGCCAGATAGATGAGTCAGACTTTCAAAGTAATCTCAGAAGGGAGCTCTTGTCACTTTGTCACGAAGGAGCTTAGGAAAGGGCGTAAACACGGGGATACGATGTCCTGTTAGGCCATCTTTGAGATGGTCTACCAGGGAGGCCAGCACAGCCAGCCCTCTAGCCCACAACCGTGTCCAAGGTCAGGAGAGCATTATGCACACCAACAAGTATGGGCTTCAGCCATGCTCCGAGCTTTTCACTTCTGCTGCAGAGCAGCCCTGTGAAAGCCCTGTGGCCTTCTGAGAGCTTTGTCCCCAGGCCCTTCCCAGGGGTCAGAATGAGTTCATGGATCCGGCTTCTGAAAACGGTGCTGAGCTTTGCAGCCATCAGCATAAAGTGTCTTCCATCCAGCATGTCTCAGCCTCTTTTTACTTGACCTCACAGAGAGATCCATCTGTTTGGTGATGCAGACATTTATTGAGCATCTATTACGAAGCCACACAGAGCCTTCTATTAAAGAGAGAAAATGTACAGCTCTTGGCTTCCAAAGTACTCCAATGTGAGAGGAAGATCCATTGAATATGTTCCAGCTCTAGAGGAGGGGCTTAAAAAGAAGTCTTTTCCACTCACAGATCCGACGGCATGCGTCGGGTTAGCACAGGCTGCCCCAGAATTCAGAACCAGTGGAGAAGGGCCTGTGGGATTCCCCCCCTTGCCCCACCCCCTTGGAAAGTGATGTTTGAGCTGGTCCCTGGAAGGATGATAAGGAGTTGGGAAGGTAGTGGTCAAGGACAGGATACTCAAAGAAGGCAGCCAACACAAATCAAGAGGCCCAAAGGGTGCAGCATTCTCTTGGGAGTGGGGCTAGCCTCTGGCAGGTGGATGCTGCGGGTTGCGTGCTGGCTGCGTTCCAGAGGCCAGTGTCCCAGCAAACGTGCTCTATGTGTGATCCTGGAAGGGGACTGTGCTCAAAAGACCAGTGCTGCTTTTCTTCAGATACCACCTGGCAAGTTTAGAGGGGCTTCCCCAGACCACCCTCCGAGTCAGTAAGGACTCATAGCTCAGCAAAGCCATTGCTCTAACGGTGATGGCTTGTATCATAGGAACTAGGAGAAGAAGAGGCCCACAACGGTGGGGTCCTGGCGGGACCCACATGGGTCTTCTGTGATCCCCAGTGGAGTTACAGAGAGCAGTGACCTGTGCCCACAAGCATGTAACACTGCTAATTCAGACACTCACCCGGTGTTGAAGCCCAGAGATCTTACTGGGCTCAGCCACATGGAGATGGTTGATTGCCTGTGTGGCTGACCTCAGTCTCCAGCTTCTCCGGGGGTCAAGTTGATACCACTGAGCCCATTGCCCTCTATAAATCACATTGTTAGCATAGCATGTCAGGTGTGTCCAAGACTCCAGGTAAAGAAAGACACTGTTATCAGGCAGGGCATTCCAAGGGCTCTGAGGTGGCCTCCCAGCAGCCACCGGCACATGACAAACTGCTCTTTGAGTGAAGTTAATCCATTACTGCTGTGGTAGCGATTTTCTCCTGGCTTGACACGACTATTGCTGTCTTGAAGCAGAGCAGCCGTGGTGATCTGCACACTAGATCAGGTCTATTAACATCCCCTTGTAGAAGAAGGAGGGAGACTCCCAGGACTCACAAGGTCAGCTACCCTCCTGCACCCTCATGCTGGAGGCCTTCCTCATGCTGCTACAAGGCCACAGTTACTACTCTGTAAGAGAGAAAGAACTGACTGGGGTGGGACTTCTCGGTGGGACCTTCTGGTGATGTAGCTGCTCAAATACCCATGTTCCATGGGAGCGATCACAGTAAATCCGGTAATTCACAGCTGGATTTCCTTTGGTCTGTCAGTGCTTTGTTTGGGGTGAATCAACCCACAAAGTAACTGCAGCCAAAAGAGTCAGGACCATCTCTTGAATCTAAACCGAGTGAATAGGGAGACTGTGTAGTTAAGGAAAATAACCCTGAAAGAGGAGACGTTTGAGCTGAGACATGAGGAATGATAATAAGCCAGCATGAGAGAAGAGAGCTTGAGGGAAGTTAATTAGGGCCACGGAGATGGGTGCAAAGCATAGAGGAATGGGTATGGTGTGTTTGCACAGGAGCGGAATGAATGAGGTTGGAACCAGCGAGGCAGGGGGAGAGGGATGTGTGGTGGAGCTGACAGACATGTGGCATGTAGCTTGTGGGTCACTGTAGGGAGCTGGGAATCCACACTCACGGACATAGCAAGCCAGCTGACTGCATGCCTTTAGATTTCTGACTCCGGGCAAGGGTGACAAGCCAAAAGCCAGTTGTCCCACACAAACCCAGTCACCCTGTGGGGATGCATCTTGGAAGGGATCTCCTGGAGACTGGGTACCTGGAGATCCTCTGGGGGAGGAAGAGCAAGGGTGGATGAGGGGTTAAGAGACCATGGCAAGAACAAGGGAAGCTTACCAGCATCACCAAGGAGTGATTGTGTACCAGGCAGGTTGGAAGAGCGGCTGTAG